>NC_071466.1:35511050-35814080 GCF_028500815.1 Rissa tridactyla
TTCATAGTAGTTCATTTGGGCACACAAGTGTTACGTGTGGGCACGCAGTGCACACCATGGCAGAAAGCGACCTGTAACCTCTACAACATTAAAGGCTTTTAGTGCAGGATTTAGCCTAGTATTTCAAATACTCTTGCTCTGTGCTGGATGTTCTCCAGGGAGAACAAAAACCTGCCAGCGTTTTGTTCCTATTCTCACTCTTTTAATTTCCATTATTGTTCCAGACTGTTTGCATTTCCCTTAGACACTTGCCATTTTGCCACCTTCTTTTCCCTCCTCGTATATATAGAAGAGTGGTTTAGAAGGCACTAACAAGGAGAGATGGGAAGGCTTCCTAGTATCTCATAAAGGGAGAATTTACTTCATGAAGCGAAGAGTTAAGCTGTCTTACACAGCCAATTAAGTGTCTGTCTTTTACTATGGATGTGTGCCTGCCCTTGTGCAGTTTAATGTAATTTATGTTGGTAGCGTATGCCGTTCTTGCTTAGTGACCTGGGCTCAGACTGTGACACATTCTGTGCAGCCTGACAGGGAGGGAGGAAGACCTGCAGATATACCCGGGTGTAAGACAGGATTGTTAAAACTGAGATAGTCAGGTGAAGTTAAAGATCGTATTGTCTGCTCATCATTTGCAAGCAGATGAAAATCAGGTCTGGTAATTCTTGCAAGGTCTTTGACCAGTCATTAAACTACTTGCCTTAAGAAAGACCTGCCAAGTTGGCAATTAATGAGACTTAATCTGATGAAGAATGTTTTAAAATTAGTCATGTATGAAATTGTGGTATAAGTTTCTTTCACCTCCCTACAATTTCTGCTGGTACCTAAGTGCTGAATTACTGCTGGTCTATCCTTGAGCTGGAACTGAGCTTATCTGAAATGATACTAAATGTAGAGATGATTTTGTACTTTCTGAGATTTGGAAGTGTGTTGCCATCTTTAAAAGATACATGTTGAAATGTAAAGCAGGAGTATGCTTTAAATAAATTTGGTTTAATTGGGTTTTGTTTTTCTGAGATTACATATGTATATGTAACCATAATGTATATGTGTATAGTATATGTATTTTATAAAATACTTCACACGTGCATTATAGCTATTATGTATCTTCCTTGCTCTGTTCTGATTTTCAGGAATGTGTTTCTTTTCATGTTACTAAGAAAACTATTTGGTTAACTTTAAGGTCGTCAACAAAGCCAGTCTTGCCTTTTGACACCGTTATCATTTGGTTGCTTCTTGGTGTCTCAAACATAGTAACCCTCATTTCCTTATTCCTGTGTATGAAATCTTGGAGACTACTAATAGTATTTACTGGCCTTAGTATCTAGGAACCTGAATCATGACTGAGGACACTCTCTTTCTGTGGACACAAACCAGAGATGTATGTAAGCCACTTAGGAAAGCAACCAAAGGAGTATGAGGTAAGAGGTTACAGATGGCTATGGACAGATTGGAGGAGTACAGGGGAATGATGAGACAGTATTGACCAGTATGATAAGCAATAGTTTTCAGCATGTTGAGAATAAAAGTATTTTGTAGGCATCTTGACAAAGCGTATTTTAGTGGTCTCTGCTTGGAAATGTTTAGCTAGTAGGCAGTGGAAGCTGGCATTGTTGGAAGAGCTGACATCAGCATAAAAAGTAAGAAAATACATCAGGTGTGAGATGAGCAGTAGAGTGAGAACAAATTATATTGGATGTACCAAAGGGGAGCCACATGACCAAGGGAGACAACCTTTGCAACAGGCAAGATTGTGTGTGTCAAGTATAGAGAAGAGGATGCCTGTAATGATTTAATGATGAGAGCTTTGCCCAAGAGCACGAGCTGTGTGAATGGATCGGAAAAGCTATATCATAGAGAGGTTATGTAGAATGTATCCACTGAACTGACACGTAACTGGGATTTGAGAGACTATCTGAGTTGAAAATGTCATCCATGTTGTGGTTTGCATGACAGGCAAGACAGTGATATTGTCCAGAATGATTCGAGGAGGATATGTAGAGTTGAGATAGGGGAAGATGTTATCTGCTTTATATTACTTATTCTGGTCTTGAGCAAGACATCTCATGGGGGAGGAAGAGGCAGAAGGACTACAAGGGGGATGTTAGTGTTGGAGGAAGAGGGTTTAGTGGGGACAGTAAAATGCAAGCCAAGAGCAGAAATGGTAGATTTATGGATCATCCACTGGGAATTTCTGTTTGCTGATGTTGTGCAGAGATAAGGCATGGATGGAAGGAGATTAAGGACAGAGCTGCTTTGAGTTCCCCACAGGAAGCTGGTGGAGAAGGCGGACACTAGAAATTTGGTATTTGTTGGATTAAGAAGGACTTTCAGGGTAAAATATCTATCAAAGTTTCACGTATATTTTATCATGTACCTACAATGCAAGACTCTAGGATATAGTATAGTTGGAGATAATTTTCAAAGACAGATGACTTTGTCACCAAAAACATTTGGATTGGGGCAACTTTTAAAAGACTGCTGAAAACTGACTGGGAGTAGCATGTGCTTTAGGGAACAGTGATGACTGTATCAGAAGATTACAAACTCGTTGGGGTGCTGTATTTTAGATGAGAATAAGCTCCAACTTTTTGAAGAAAACCATGAGAACCAAAAATCTCTCCACATCATCCGGTACTGCAAATCACCATAGATCAGAACTTTTGCAGAAACCATATTTGTAGCTAAGTAAATATATTAGTTTTTTTAGAAGTGATGAGCACTTGTTCTTTACTCTCTTGAACAATGATTTCTGCAATGCAGACTTCAAAGAATAGGGAAGAGAGCACAGCGTCCCTGGGGATTTCAGCCGTATTCAGTAAGACAAGGAGTATATTAGAATTCACTTATTTTTTTAGATTTCACTAATTTCTAGAATCGCGATTGTCAGTTTTTGTAAACTGGCACAAAGCTGTTGAAATGAAGAGTGCAGAAGAACTGACAATGTACATTAAAAAGTGTCTTTGGAGCAGAATTTATGTTGAAAACCAAACCAATTATTGTTTCCATTGCTCAGAGAATTTCTTTTGCTGTGTGAGACTTAAATCTAAGAGGGTTTTTTTTTTTTTTTTGGTGTAGAAGGTCCCAAGTGACATCTGAAAACAAATACATGGAATAATAACTTGGAGCATAAGATTAGCCATTTGTTGTCGTACCAGACTTAATTATGGATAGACTAAGGAAGTAAATTCTATTCAGTACTCTAATCTGTAAAATGGCAGCTCAGTATGTTGAGAAAATCCTAAGTGATGTTTCCAGTGGCGCTTTTTAAATGATTTTTGTCAATAAAAAAGAATAAAAGCATAAAACTTCTGAAGAAAAATAACCCCAAACCCAAACCAGAATTTGTGCCCAATCTTAGTAATTTGTGGAAGATAAGTTAACTTTTTTTGAGTTACTGGGTAAAAAAGCCCCCATGTATTTGATAAAGGATATATGATTCCGCATTTTTTATGCAGCTATTATTTTCTTTGTTGTGAAAAATTCTGCTTTAATAATATACTACTGAATGTAGTATAATTTTAATTAAAAAAAGTTGAATAACTGGAGTTTTGGAGTCGGAAGGGTTATGCAGAGACATTTATTTTATTGTATGTATTTGCTTTGTCTCTCATTCTTTGTACCAGGGGTTTTGAATTATTAGTGAATGCTGTGAAGGGCCAGACTCTGGTCAGTATTGCAGAAGAGTATGAAAGGGTCCTTTGAATATAGTATGAAAGGAGAGCTGAAAACTTACAGCCTGCAGGGGACCATCAGTGGGCTGAAGCTGGCATTTCTGGCTTCCTGCCAGACCTTTCCCTCTGTGTGATTAACTTCAGGGTTGGACAAGGAGGGATCTCCGGGTGGCTTAGCATCCTGCTTTTCCTTCTCTCTGCTCCACTGACCGAACTCACCTGTAGTACAGCCAAAGCGATTCAATCCTACATTCAGAGATCGGGCAATAATATAAAAAAAAGGAAACAAGAAGCCGAAATAAACTCCGAAAGACAAGAAGAAAGCTTAAAATCCGTGGATTTTGCTGGCAAAATCAACAGACTGAGTTTTCCCATAGCTTCATAGAAATGCTAGCTGTAGGGGACGTTTGGAGCTTTGTAGTCAAATTTCCTGCTCAAAGCAGGACTATTACTAAACACTACTTCAGGTCAGTCAGGCTTTCCTTGGTGTACATTGATGAGATGGTTTCATACACCGGAGCGTTGCGCAGTCAAAGAGCTTTTTTACAGAAAACACAACTCCCTCTTCTTTTTGTCTCTGCCTTTCCTTCTCAAACAGCCTGCATCCATGACCCCCTGGTCACATATGCTAGCCCAGGTCTGTGATTCTGATCATGCCATAGCTCTGCTACCACATGCAGACTTCTAGTTCTGCCTGTTTATTGCTCAAGCTCTGTGCAGTGGTGGACAGCTGTTTGAGAAGTCTGAACGCTCTCCGTTTCATGGCCTCTTCCAACGTGTACGTCCCCTTTATCTGCACTGCTTCCTCACTTATTTCAGTATTTAGATACCATCTCCTCATGAATCTAGTTTAAAGCTTTCTCCACTTGGTAGCAAGCCTGTTTGCAAAGACATTCTTCCTCTCGTTATCATGTGAAGTTCATCTCCTCATCTTAGTTCTCAGGACATTTTATCTTTTATCAGGACCTTCATCTGAGATCATCCAGTATCTCCTGTCTGAAAACATGGGACTGGGGAAGGAAGAAGAAACTACACTAGATAGTTGATTGAAATGTTACTTCACATTTTCACGGCCAGGCCTTACCGCTATGATAAGGCGATGAAATTCACCTGAACACAGTGACCTCCTGCTGTGTCCGTAGTGCATGAGTTTCATCAAACTGGCTAAGCAAGGACTGATGTAGCTTGCAGGGGCTTGTGTGAGCTGTTCTGAAGTTAATGAACTGAATTAATTCTAAGAAAACTGAAAATAAAGTCTCAACTATATATAGATAGAGAGATATGTATGGATACGTATATAGGCTGTAAGAGAGAACATTCCTGGGGAGGAAAAAGAGTTAATGAGGCATTTCAATGTCTTTATATGGAGCCGTATAAATTTCAGCCACTTAACTTTAACAGGAATATCCTGGAGCGTTTGAAGTGTGGTGAATAATTTAAAATAAATAAGGTTAATGAAGAAGACCCTGTTTGCCAGTCTGAAATGTAAATTTTGAAGACCCTTTAAAGTTTTTGCTCACACAGAAAAAAAAGAGCGTAGATGACTGGGTACCACATTTTATGAACAGTTGGGGTGAGGAGAAGTTTGGTTACCTCAGCACACTGATCTAGATCTTTCAGCATGTGGTCATCTGTCCTTATTGTGTGAAAATTTAACTGATTATTTTTTTCAAATGTTCTTGAAAGTGCGTCCAAGAGGGTGTGTGAAGACCAGATGAGGTTTGTTAGGATGATTTCCTCAGAAGCAGTCTGTGTAAAATGTGACATCCTTTAAAAGCACTATTAAAGCTGTTATTTCCTGTTCCAGCATTGTTCTTGGCTTTAGGAATAGGTAATTTTTTTATCGTGATATTTGCATTTTCTGCTATTAGGTAGGTGAGTTTGTTCCACAGTTTTACTTCGGGGCAGGTATTTGGCAAATATAGAAACTCTGGCTAATTGGACTGGATTCCTTTCTGAAATTTTTATTGCCCATGTAAGCATAGTGTGGATGCCTGCAGTAAAATTTAAAGTACATATAGTGGATACCACAAAAAAGATCATTTACCGATTTTTTTTTTTTTGTAAGGGTATTAGTAATCATGAAAACAGTCAGATGAACTTCGCCTTTTGACAGCTTTCGTTGATCAATGAGATGTGGTCATTGTGAGAACTCTAGGGGTTTTCTCACTTGTCTCACATACATCTCCTGATTGCAATCAACTACTATGAAAATCATGGTAAAGTGAAGTGTAATGTACATTGGTGCAATGCTTGAGTAAGATTGGATACTTCGGTCTTTCTTGTGCGTGGCTCTAATAAAAGGTATCTTGAGAGGTAGCCATTGCCTCTCAGTTAATACCAGTGTCTGCCTTAAAATAAAGGGAGCTAGGTTATTCAATCACAGTAGCGTTAGTGAAGGAGGTGGACTGCACCAGCAAGATATTTGGTCCAGGATCTCACTATTCAATTGTTACAGTCTCACTTCAGAGTTACTCATGATTAGGAAGAAGGAATCTGCCGTGTGGCTGTGTTTTTGACCAGTGCTCATCCCATTTCTTCTCTACCTTTGCAAGAAGGCAGAAGGGAGCTCAGTGGAGCTCCATCCATCTCCTTTGCCCTTACTAATGGTTCTGGAGGCCTGTGTTAGGACACCAAGAGGGCACACTGTGTGGAGACATGGCTGTCACTGCGTGTTTGCCACAAGTTCTAATCCTTATGAATTGCTGGGGGAAAAAAAATCACTCTGGCAGATGTTCCTTTGTGAACTGGCCTTGGGAATTACTGAATGTCATTGGCACACATGAATGTGCGTCTGACCCAGGGATGAGTAACTCTGAATTTTGTTAACCCGTGAGAGCACTCATGGAAAAGACATTCAGAGGCCTCTTGGGCTATCCTGGTATCCCACGCCAGGATCAGTTGTATTCTGGCAGATCTCTGGTTTGTTCTTAAAAGCTTTGTATTCCAGTGTTGCTCTGTTCTTAGTGTTAGAAAGTAAAAATCTTCCTTGCTGCAATTTGAAAAATTACTTACCACCCTGTCTTCTATGGATGTTTCCTCCTATTTTCAGCAGCCATTTTGGAATATGACAGCTTACAGAGTTACTTCTTGGTGTCTTTTTGATGGATTGAACAATCCTCACTCTATCCATGTTTCCTCATAGGTTATGTTTTCTAGAAATCTGTCTCTCCAGCTGTTCTGCATCTTTCTTGGAGTGTGATGCCCAAAACTGAACATAAGACAGCTCTGTTTAGAGAGGAGTACTTCGCATGTGTTGCTGCCTATAATGCCGTAATTCTGTTATGGTGTTTTGTATTTATGCAACAGTAAGACAGGTATTCTGTACTAGAGATCCTCTGCTGCAGAAGTGCAGCTGAAAAAGTGGTTCCTCCTCCTGCATTTATATAGTTCATTATTTATACAGTTCATTATGAAGATATCCAAGTATCTTGCATGTGTTCCTACTAATTGACTCCTATGCTGCCCTCAAACTGTAGATTGGATCCGGCTTCAGGTTATAAACATCTGAATGTAGGTGCCTAAATGCACATCATATGTTAGCTGGGTCACTAAATTCCCAATCTAGTCAATGGAACCTGGCCAACTGGACATGTCTTACTGAGGGTCAGCTGAAGAATCTCATTAGAGTCCCCAAACACCAATGACTGTATTGACTTGTCCTCCATTAACTGTAAAAATAATTTGTTTACAATCTGGATTTGAATACCGTTCCATCTCTCCAATTTACCCATATAATTTTTAATTCTAATCCTGCTTTCCAAGATACTTGCAGTCTCTTAGAGCTCAGTATCATCTGTGAATTTCATAAACATACCTTCTGTTTCATAAACATACCACTGTTGAAGCCATTGATATAAATATTGAATGGCATTGGACCTGAAACACAACCCTGTGGAGCCCTACTCAATATGCTGCTCCTTTGTGATTGCAGCGATTGTTTTCTGAGTGTTTCTTCAACTCGACAGCACCCATGGATGTATTTTAATAATTTATTTAAGCCTGCTGTTGAAAAATGCTTTGCTGTTTTGTGGTTTTGCATGCTCAGAATTATGAACTCTGTTACTTTACAGTGACATTAGAAGAGCCATCCTATTCCCCTCCTCCCTTTACTAGCTGCTCTTTTTACCTTCTCTATCAAAAGCTGACTTCAGTGTATTCTGAATTTTTGCTGAACAAAATGTCCTGATGTATTTCTTTCTCAACTGCTCCCAGATGTGGGAGTAGTTAAAATACATTATTCCGGTCCTGTACGCTGGATGATTCTGCCAGTTGTTTCAAAAACTCTTTTCTCCCTAATTTCCCTGGCTTGGTGGTTTGAAATAGATCCTCACCATGGGAATGTTCCTGCTTTTTTCTTCTCTAACTTTGTAATGGTTACATGGAAGTTTCCCCAAGATCTGAATTTCCTTATGGCCTGGAACTACATCAATTGTGTATGTTCTTGATGCACAATGCAGTACCCTTTTCCCACTGCCAGTCCTTTTGAAATAGCAGCACCTCTTTACATTCGTATTTTAGACACATGCGTTATCCAAGTCTCTGTTGCTCCGATTAAATAGTAGTTTCTTTAGATATCTGGCTTCTAGAGTTTGCTTCCAATGCTATATTGTAGGTGCATAGAACTTCAGTAGACTCATTCACTATTCTTTCTTGATGTTCTTCTTAATTAGTTTATTTCAAGTAGCTTTTAGATCCGTCTCAACGTCATTCCTCTTCATGCATCCCCACAGGATTTTGTTATTTCTTTCTGACCCACACCAATCCTGACTTAATTCAGTTAATGTAATCAATCTGTGTAAAGATGCTTTCCCCTTTTTCATGAGATAAGCTCCACTCCTATCAGTTTGTTTACACAGTGCTGCCCGCTTGCTAAGGAAGCCAAATTCTTCAGCATTTTTAAAGTATAAAATAGAAAAATGTCTCATCAGAAACAGGAAGAATTAAAAGTCCTTTTGTTTATAGACCTAGTAAGTTCTTTCACTGTTTGCTGCAGTGGTGGCACTGGCAGCAGTTGTGGTAATGGTAACTTGGCATCATCCACTGTGTTTCTGCTCCTTAGTGCTCCTAAGCTGGAGCCTGTTTGTGTTGGAGATGAGACTTTCACAGCCACTTTGTGTATTGCACAGGACTGGAATGCTGTCTTTCAGATTTCGCTGTAAAACTTAGTTCTTTGATCTTCCAGTTCCATTTCAGTACATAATAATTGCAGTCAGCTCTTGTGACAGCACAAATAAGAGCCCTGCAACTCTTAACCTGGGCTCCTTGTGCTCATACTGGTTTCCTCATCAAGGGTTTAGAAATCAGCCACGCTTTGATGTGGCAGGCTGAGAATTGCATCTCATTTTAGGATTTTATGATACCAGGGTTTCACAAATATAAGATGTGGTGTTACAGCTAGGATACTTGATCTCTGAGTATTTATTTTCCATTTGAATAAATTGATTTTACATTGTTATGATGAGGTCATGGTGCCAGACTTTAGGTTTGCTTGATCTTTGGAGAAGCGGGTGTTATGCTAAAGAAATTCCACTGCACTGGGAGAGTTTGAACCTTGTGGTTTTGGCAACTGTGACTTTTGACTTGTCAGCAGAAACATGCAAGATACTGCAGTATTTATTGTGAACAGCAGTGAAATAGTTAACAATGCTGACATTTAAAACAGCTGGACTTACTTCCCTGATACTGCTGTCTAAAGAGGGGAGTAGGGCCTTGGCCATGAACCTCCATGATGGCAAAGTGGGACTACAGCCAGACTCAGTGGCGTTCAGGCCAATTGTATAGTGCCAGGTTACTTCAGGTGGAGGATGTTTCTTGAAAGCTGGATAAAGCAGAAGTGAAACTGTAAACTATGGGCAAATATATATTTCACGTTCTCTTCTGGACCAAATAATCCTAAACCACTTTTATCTCCTTCCTTATATGTATAAAGTCCTGCCTTTTAGCTCGTTTGTAATACACTAGCTTTTCGCTCCAAAGGCTCCATCTTGGTCTTGGGTGTTGGCCACCAGTTGGGAGTCTCAAGTTGTGAAATTTTGTCATTTTTCTCTTTGAATTTCTTAGTTCACCAGTGCTAGGAAGAGGTGTGCAAAGTGGGGGCCTTTCCCTTTTCATGGCTCAAAGGGCCTGCATATACTTATGAAATGTCTAATCAAATGGAATTAGTGGGAGGATGCACACTGTGGTTTCGATTCCTGTTAATAACAGCCTGAAGGATGACTTTCCTGCGTGATCTCTGGTGTTCACTATGTTATTTAAAGACCTAATGTTCTGTCATGTATGATTTATGCAATAGAGGTGCATTGCTATTATATTAGATGCAGAAGGATATTAGCAGCAGTAAACTGCTGTATATTTACATTAATTTTTTTTGACGTGATAAAAAGAGATATCACAAAAGATCAGGCTCTTTGAACAGCTTTTTTTCCTACAGATTTCTTTTTTCTGCTCACAGAATCAGAACTATGTTAGGCTGGAATGGATCTCTGGAGGCCATCTGGTCCACCCTCTGCTCAAAGTAGGGCCAATTAGATCAAGTTGCTCAGGGAATCATCCAGTTGGATTTTGAGCATCTCCAACGATGGAGATCCCAGCTTTTGTGGGTACGCATTCCACTGTGTACCCACAATCCCGCCCCCCCTTATTTCAGTGAGAATGTCCCTTATTGTAAATTGTGCTTGTTGCCTTTTGTGTTATCACTGTGCATCTTTGGGAAGAGTTTGGATTTGTCTTCTGTATACCCTCCTGTTAGGTAGCTGTGGGCGGTAGTAAAATCTCTCCTTAGTATTCTGTTCTTAAGGCTGGAAAAAAAATGAACTCCTCAGCCTCATCTTGTATGTCATTTTCTCCAGAAATTCATTTGTTTCTGAGACAAAAGTATAGCATAATGAAACTTTTAAAAATTATTTTATTTTAAAATCGCAAAAGAAATCCTCAGAAGTAACATATATGTACTTTGAGGGATAGCCCTTTGTGAAATAGTTTGGTTGATAATTGTAGATCATTGTTGTGTGCATTTGGTTTTTTGTAGAGCATATTTGTTATTATATGTTTTTGAAGTTTCTCTAGGTGACTATTTGTAGAAATTTGTAGCTAATGCTACAGGAATTTTTAATCTTTCTTTTGTGAATAAACATTAAAATAATATCAAATAGAAATCTACAGTAATTCGTTGTATCGATCTGTCTATATACCTACAAAAGCATGACGTAAGAGAGAGGGGGAAAAAGCCCTGTCCTTGAAGTTTTATCTCACCAAAAGTACAGCATCACCTGTTGATGATTTCTTCTGTTCAGCTTGGAGGACACGATCTTTAACTAGGTTCCTCTGAGAGCTAATCAGAGTCAGTGCTACTGTTGGGATTAGTGATGAGAAATTGCTGTGCTCTCCTTGGCAACTCTTGCCCAACTCTGGATCATTTGTTGTCAACAGAAAGACTGAATTCTGCCTCTGCCACCAAACCTGACGGCGGACAGGAGACCATTCCACTAGAGCATCACGCCGCTCTGCCAGAAAGGTGAGGAGGCTGCTGGCAAAGGTGCACATTCAAGGAATCTGGCGAGTCTGCTGACCAAACTAAGCCCTTTTGGCAGCCGGGTTTGCAAATTTAAATTAAAGATAATAGAGACTTTAAATTTCACCTTAAACATAGATGCTATTATTTTCTAAGTGAGAAAGTTGCAGGTACGCAGAACCTTTAGGCTGCCTTCTGTAAGGCCTTGCAAACTAACGGCATGCCAGAGAAGACAATAATTGATGCTGTCCTTGAGCCTGCTGCAAGCCCTTGGTTTTGGCACAGAGCTTATTACTCAAATATGAAAAAGCCAGGAATTAACACACAAACTTGCAGCTCCCTGATCTTAACAGATGGCCAGCTCTAGAGACCTTTTCCTCCTGTTCTTTCTGAGTTCCTGGAAAAAGGATATTCGCCTTAGTTTTTTCCTGGTCTTTGACTTGTCTGTTTTTCCTCTGAGCCCATGACCAAGTGAGATCCAGAATACACAGGCTTCCCCGGAGATATTAAGTGGTAGATTGTATCCAAACTGTGGGGTGCCCTATATATATAGTCACGGGACCAGGTACTAGTACATCAGCCAAGGTTTGGTCCCTTTCATGGGTCACGCCATTTAAGAGATTCTTGACTGGTAACTGAGTTGTACATTCTCTTAGCAAGGAAGTATCTTAGTACCTGCTCTTCTGATTTCTTCAGGAAGACCTGCTCATTTACAGGTATTTTTTTTTTCCTACTAGGAAGGAACTTTATGTTTACTGGATACTCTGCCTTTTAGATCTAATTAAAAAAAAAAAAAAGTATTTCTGATCCTCTTCTCAGTTATTCAACTTTGTCGGAGAGTATACCCTGTCATGTTATCCAAATGTGAATCCCTTCCATGTGAAGATTTTGGAGCCTTTTACATCAAAATTTAAATATGTCTCTGGTAGGATACCTGTTTCCTGCATATCAGGTCCAACAAATATTTGCATGTTTACAGCAAGTGTTATCTTCTTAGTAATATGTAACTAGATAATACCTGTGACTATTATTTTCAGAGTCCTGATACTCAAATATATAGGAATGTATCTAAAAACTACGTATATGACCATCTTTCTGAGCTCATTCTTTCCCACTTTGCTTGCTGTAGCCCAGTAAATTTGTAGTTTTGTTTCATGTTTCTATCACTGAATGCTGCAAAACTCACATTTTTGAAGAAGAACCTCACAAATGCCCATATCCCAGACCATTTGTCTACCTTTGCTGTTTTCTTTTCCTTGACAATGAACCGTCTTCCTCAACATCGTCTTTACAAATTGCCACTTTTATAAGTCTGCCTAGCAGCTTGCCTGGTGAGACCCCCTCTTCGTTCTTTTGCCACGGAGCTCGGGCACGTTGGGAACTGGGCATGGGAAGTACAGCGATGAGGGGAGCAAAGAGTCAAGCTATCGGACGAGAGGGACTTCTGAAGTGGCCTCTTTGCTCACTGAAGAGCCCTGTCGTGGTGCCCTGCCTGAGAGCAGACGAGGAGTAGGGAGGAGACAAACTGAAACTGTGGTTGCTTATCTCCGAACGCCTCTCAGTTGCTCTGTTTTTCATGCCTCCAGCTCAGCTGTAACGCAATAATTAACCTGAGCCTTTTAATTTCTCCCTGTTGGCTTTAAATTAACTCTGTTGTCCTGTTGCGTGGAGTAATCCTTCAAGCATCTGCGGGGTACACTACAATTTAAATTATTTATGAGTCCGTGGGTATTTACTGTTCGGTCAGTTTTTATTTTATTATTCTCATAATATTCATTATTTTGGGGATTTTCATGTTTGTGGAGGAGCTGTAATAGCGGGCCTTACTGTCTTAGATAACTGCACACATAAAGAATAAGAAAGAAAATCCCCGCTCTGTCGGTGCTGCAGGGAAGTCCAGAGCTCTTTAACAGTACTCGTGGCCAGACCTCCTAATGTGAAATAAAGTGTGGCGAATTAGTTTGAGGAAATTTCAAATCAAAATCCTATTGTTAACAGAGCTTTAGTTCTTGAATAGACTTTTGCTTGTTTAGATGTATTGAAATGGTATTGTTTGTATTTGTTTTAGGTACGGACAGCTCTTTTTAGGGCAGGAAAATTTTACATTTTTTGTAAATGGCATTCTTAAAATAGTTTGTAGCAGGAAAGATTCAAGGAGAAGACAGGATCGTTATTTCAGCCAATTAAATCTTTCACACAGGCTCTCACAAATCTCATATTAGTATCAAAACAGTACGACAAGGATTTTTTTAATTTTTTTAAATCACAGATCTCTTTACACTCTATTTAATGGGGAGTATAAAACTGCTATTTTATTAGTGTTGTGCAGTAATATGGTCCGTAACTATGAAGCCTATTTAACACTTCATAAAGCCTTCAGGGAAACTTCTTTCCAACGTTACACTGTGTTTTTCTAAGTTATAACGCTCTGGAAATTGGCTTATTATCAGTTTTCCATCAAAGTAAAATGTTCCAGGAGAATGGAGGATGACCTAATGTGATCTAGATTGAAAGCATCAGTGAAACTTGATGATTATCCTTGTTTTGATATTGTATATGTTAAGAGTGGATTCTTGTCAAAACACATGTTGAGAGATGCAAGGCAAGCTAGAAAGATATACCTAGAAATTAAGGTTGCTGCTTGCATTGCTGTAATAATAATAATAATTTTAAAAGCGAAGCTGTAACCCTCTTATTTATTTGTGAATTGAGTGGCAGAAACTCCAGCACAGGACAAGATAATACAGATATGGTGAACTTTAAATATTCAGAACATGAACTTGCTTCTTTGCATTTGTAAAATGATGGTATGAAAATCTAGTAGCGTACAAAAACTAATCTAGCAGTGTGCCAAAGTAATTAAAGCAAAGTAAATAATCTCCAGTGTTCTTATTCCCCACAGAAATTGTTTAATATCTTATCTTTCCAAACTAGTTTTCTGCTAATTCATGATGTCTTTGTAAGACTCTTCTTATTCAGCCAGTGCTGTTGTTTGCCATGGTGTGGGAATATCCCCCTTTCTGTCCTGGGGGGACGCGTATCGGGCACTGTCCACATTCCAAAAAAAGATGTTTCTTCCATCCAGTGGAAATCCTGAGCATGAAGCTATCAGCTGTAAACCTCTCTGGTCATTAATTGTTTGCTTAGCGGAAGGGCTTTGAGTGCCTCAAGTGTATGCGGTATATGACATTTCTAACATTGTCTTGGTGCTGTGGGACGTTCTGCTGCTGGAAACCAGGGACCTGATGCTGATCTTGTTTTGGTACAAATTAGAGGTAGCTCTGTTGAAGTAGGTGAAGCGTAAGGCTGTTGTGAGGCGAATCAGATTTTCTTTCTTTGAGTTGTCCCTACATATTAGACCCTGATGACCTGTGGCTCTTAAAGTTCCCTGTGACTGCAGACAAGAGGCAGGAGAGATGAAGTAGGACATAAATTATGTTATAGTCCAATATTCCTACATAGGAGGGCGTATTTCCTTATATATCTGTATATCCTGAAGCATAGTTTTAACTGAGAAAAATGAGTACAATACAAATTGGTGCTGTGGTGCAAGTGGTATGACCTGAAGCTTTTTCTTTACTTTCCATATTGGTGCCAATTAGAAGAATGCGCGGTTGTGTGTAGACAAGGTAAAAAGACAAAAGATCCTTTTTTGACCAAAAAAATACAAAATCATCTGTCTGTTTCTAAACAAAACATCCTTTGGAGACTACTGTGAAAATCTTTCCATCTGGGCTTTCTGTCTGTGCCACAGCCACTGTGAGAGGATCACAAGCACGGCAGTTGGCTATGGATTGCCAATTCTGTACACCACTTTATTTCCAAACAGACGTGAGTTTGCACATGATGGGTAACACTTCTCTTGAGAACTTCCAAATGTTATGGGTAGCTGGTCCTGGATCCTCTGTCTTCCATGGTGTCTCACACCCAGAGATACACAGGTATCCCAATCCACCCCCAGGTCCCCAGTCTCTCTGTCAGCTGGCTGGGTCTCCCCTGGTCCCTGTGATAGCCACCTCCTCTGGTGGCCTCGCCCTTGAGGACAGAGCTGACTCCCAGGCCAATTCACCGGCTCACCGGCTATTCCAGCTTGGTGTTTGTTAGCACTCGCACGGTGATGCACACACCTTCGTTTGCTACGGGTGCTGTACCCTGAGCACAGGGTGCTCTGCAGCCCCTGGTCCTGCTCCAGCTGCTGCACTTAGAGCCCCCAGCCCCTGCAGTCCCTGGAGAGAGCCCCTTGCCCGGGGGAAGAGTTAGAAATTGTGCTTAATGAGGAGATGGGATGGACTGCACTGATCAGGGCAGGGCATGGGCAGACAAACGCAGTGACCAGCCCTCTGCTCACATGTGATCACCTCTTGTGTTGCCTTATCCCTCTGTTTTCCCATGATTGTTCTTCCACAAATTTCCTCGATCGCTCCCTCATCTCGCCTTTGGTTCCACCCGTGGGTCTTAGGCAATCCTGAAATGCTTTTACCCTGCATGGGACACTGTGCCCCATGCCCCTGGGCTGTGACCCTTGTCAGACCAAAAAGCCTTTCCCATGGACTCCTGGTGATGAGTGTCCCCAAGGCGGAGGCTCCTCTGGGGGGTCTGGGTCGGGGCTCATGGCTCCCAGGGGTTATTGGAGCTCCTCTGGCTGTCATGGTGCCTCCAGGCTCCCAGTGTGCTGAAGGTGGGATGGCTCCAGTGATGGGCTTGGGGGGTGCAGGGCAGGAGATGATTTGTGTCCCCCCTACCATTGATTCCCTGTGCTCCTTTGAGTCCACGCAGAACAGTTTTTTATCAGAAAACCTAACACCAGGTAGCTAGACAGAGCAAGTGCAGTGAAGCAGCTTCTTTTTAATGTTTCTTGACATTAACAGCTCCATTTCTCAATTAGAGTCGAAAATAAAGTTGATTATGCGTGTCTGCAGGGTGACACTGTACTTTTGACCAGTAACTGTAAAGTAAGTGGGAAAGGTCACGATAAATAGTATTTTAGTTTAAATATTCCTAGAAGAGCACAGTGACTCACTGCAGAGTTTTTTGTTGTTATTGTTCCTACAGCTAGCAAGCAATGTTTAAAAGACTTATTCTACATATTTATAAAGGGACAGATTTGGATGACATGGAGCTGGTTTTTTCAATGACGCTTTCTGTAAATATAGAAAAGTTGTGCGTGTTTCTTTAGTAGCATTTCCACATATTTATTTTGGTTTTGGTAAATATTGCAAGCTTAAGCCTGCGTATAAAACAACTTCCATCTTCACATGCGATCTCTGACAGAAACTGCATTCTGAGACGGGATCTACAGATGATGATATATGAAGAAAATAGTGGATTTACTTAGATAATATTGATGCTTTCATAAGGTCATTAATAAAGATCTGCCAGAGCTAACAAAAACTCTTTAGAGAGTACAAAGCAGAAGTGTTTAGTGTTAACTTCAGTTTTATTTTCGCTAGTTCGGCCACACTTGTTTCCTCCAAGGAAAACAGGACTGATTATTTTTGCTGATTAGAAATACATCACTGGTCTGAATCACATCTGTAATTAGTAGCAAGATTTTAAGTAGATGTTGAAGATTTTTTTGGAGTATGATTTGCATTGTTAATTTCCTGTACATGCATACGTATGTGTATCTACAGATTTAACGAACAAAAGGAACAGCTGGTTGTTTTTCAAAGCAATCAGTTAAAGGTGCTCTGTAGTCTGACATTGCTGTTCCTTCTGTTCGGGGCTGAATTTGCTGCTTCTGGACAGCTTGAGTTTGTCACCGGAAAGTGGGGTTGGGAAACCAGAAAATAAACCCATACTTTGCTCCTGTCATCCACTCAGCCCAGTAATTCACTCCATGGAAGTGTTGGTGAAAATAGCACTCCTTAGGTTTGCTCGGTTGGTTTCTGAGACAAATAAAGTAAAAAAAAGCGCTGAAGGGAGGGAATGATTTTGAGGGAAGGCTTGCAAGCAAAGCAGACCTGGAAGATGGAAGAGCTGGGTTGGAACGTGGCTCGTGTTCCCCTGCTGCGTCCAAAATGAACCACTGAATAGGTGCAAATGTAGATGGCAGGATAAAAATGGAAACTATTCAAACCAAAAGCAATTAACTTGTATACAGATGGCTTTCTGGCATTCACAGCTGCATAGATTTTGGTTGTGTACTTTTTTAGATGTGCCGCGGAAGGTTAAAGCCTCTATACGTCCATCTCCAGCTGTTCATGCACATAAAATAGATAAGGAAATGAAGCCAAGTGAGCATTGTGTGCAGCGTCGGACTTGCTTGCAGAGATAGGCATCTCAAACATTAGTGCAACATCCTGTCCTGTCAAATGGCCCTTGTATCGGCCTTTTATGAGAAGAAATTGCGTATTTTACATCAAAGGAGTCACTCCAATTTCATAAAAATGAAATATGGGGAACTGCTAAGTATACGTCATATCTCTAGGAAAAAGCCTAGGGCTGAGAATCGTGAGCAGAAGTGGAGGATTGCTAAAAGTATGAAATGTGAGTTCTTCAGGCAGCTCTGGCATATCCTGGCGGCTGTGTCTCTGGAAAGCCTAAGATTTAAACTTTTTCCCATAGAACAGAGTATGCCGTTTATGTGCTCTGATCCTTTATACTGCAATGCAAGCAATTAACTTTTCAAAAAACTTGTTCAGCCATGCTTGAAAAAAAACCAAACGCATTTCGAGTTAACATGCAATCTACATTGATTTGCATTTTCATGTTGAACATAATAAATACTGGTTTGGGTGGGTGGAAACCTGCATTTTTATCCTGCATTTCTTCACCCTTTTTAAAAATCTTAAGATGGTCAAAATGTTTAGACTGGGCTTTCCGAAACTGTGGTGTAGGTATTTCTCTGAATATTTCAAGCTGGTACAAGACCGCCAGCTACCAGCCCATGTGCATGTATTGGCCGTGAGTTGTCACCACTAATGGAGAAACTGCTGAAGAGGAGCAGTTGCAGCCCTGGTGTACACTTTTCTGGATTTTGTTTCTCAGTTTCTTTTTGGTGACACTGTTAACTGTAATGATTTGTCAGTAGCTTCAGGATTATTTTTTTTTTTTTTGAGTGAAAAAGTCATTTGTCTGTTTTACTTTTGGTCCAGCTTCCTGAAGAAAAGCACCATGGCCACCACCTAGTGAAGCCCAGTTGGCTTGCAGACCTGTTGGAGTGCCTCCCAGGGGGCCCCAGTCTTTCCTTATCACATCATGTACAGTATGGATCTGTATATGGATTGCTCTTAATCTCTGCCTGCTTCTGCTCTGTTTGCACAGTGGTGAGTCTGCAGTTATAGGAGCCATGTGCTTTTTCTTCCTACTTATTTCTCACAGGATTCTCTTTTGGTGAGTAGATACCTGGGAAGGGATGTCAGGAGTCCAGCGTGTATTCTGTTGTGAAAGGTCACGGAATCACGGAGTCTTCAGAGTTGGAAGGGACCTCTGGAGATCATCTAGTCCAACTCCCCTGCTAGAGCAGGATTGCCTAAAGCACATCCCTCAGGGCTGCATCCAGGCGGGTCTTGAAAATCTCCAGAGAAGGGGACTCCACAACCTCCCTGGGCAGCCTGTTCCAGTGCTCTGTCACCCTCACCGTAAAGAAGTTTTTCCGTGTATTTGAACGGAACTTCCTATGTTCTAGCTTGTGCCCATTGCCCCTTGTCCTGTCGCTGGGAACCATTGAAAAGAGCCTGGCTCCGTCCTCCTTAAACCCACCCTTTAGGTACTTGTAAACATTAATCAGGTCCCCCCTCAACCTTCTCTTCTCCAGGCTAAAGAGTCCCAGCTCTCTCAGCCTTTCCTCATAAGGGAGGTGCTCCAGTCCCTCAATCATCTTGGTTGCCCTACGCTGGACTCGCTCCAGTAGTTCCCTGTCCCTCTTGACCTGGGGAGCCCAGAACTGGACACAGTATTCCAGTTGTGGCCTCACCAGTGCAGAGTAGAGGGGGAGAATGACCTCCCTCGACCTACTGGCCACAGTCTTCCCTATGCAGCCCAGGATGCCATTGGCCTTCTTGGCGACAAGGGCACACTGCTGGCTCATGGATAATTTGCTGTCTACTAGGACCCCCAGGTCCTTCTCCTCAGAGCTAGGTCAGACCTAGTCTTTCAGAGAGGAATTTTCTATGGGACAGGAAGGGGTCCATCCCGCCATTTCTAGAGGAATGTTGCACCTGTTTACTCGTCACTAATAAGACTTCTCTATTTAATGTTCTCTGGGGTATGTGTTTCTCCCTTGATCCACCTGAAGCGCTTTCTCATGGTTAATGATCTGAATTTGCCAAGCACACTGACTCATTTCAGTGCTGTTTTTCATTATGTAAGCTATTAACAGGTCACTGCTCAGATGCTGGAAAATCTGTTTCAGGCTAATAGCGAGGTGCACAAGTGCCTCTCCATGGCATATTTGCTACCTGTGCACACGTGTTCTGGCTTGATAGTTGGTAGAAAATCCCACGGCAATACGGGACGCAGCACCTATGCCATTAGCAGTCAATTCCTAATCAGCCTTTCATTAACACATGCAACACTTCACCTTTTCTAGGATTTTTGCACAATGTGACTGAAGGAGAGTGAGAGGAAACACGCTGATGTGCAGAGGAAGGTGTTGATAAGTAAGGAAATAAAATTCTTCCCAGGAGGAACAGTTCCTGCAGTAGAGGAGGTAATAACGCAGGATAAGGAACTGTCTTGGAGCTGCGCATGAAAATCTGGCTCTCTGGCACAGAGTATTTTCTCTGAAAGTCGGTAACAAGGCTGTGGAGGAATCGGAATTTATGAAGGCAGTTCAGAAGAGAAGTAGTTGGACACAGGAAAGCCTTGAAGAAAACATGGAAGGGGTTATTTTAGGTCCCAAGTTTTGACGACTCAAAGTTACGCTGTTAGAACAGACAGTAATTACTACAGGAGCAGATCCTCCTGTTGCCATTTCTTTGTTGCACTCGGATAATGTCCTTTTGCTTACAGGTGCTTGCCTTCACATGCACACAGAGACTTTCAGTGTTTCCTTCAGTGTACAGACAAATGGTTTGAGAATGGATGAATGAAAATTAGAGATGGATCCAAACTTGAATTTTATTTCTGATCTTCACCCATTTTCCAGGTGATCTGGAAAAGAAGGGATCTCCCCAGAAGGGAGGATCACATTTCCTGGTTGTGGCAGAACTTCTCAAAGAAAGCAGTTCAAGGTTATTTTCTTTTTATACATTGTTTCTGTGGTTAAATCTTTTTTTTCTCTTTCCCTAAACAATATCTAAAAATCCTTTTGGGAATCAAACAGAAGAGAAAAAAAAACAATCAACCAAACAAACAAAAAACCCCAAACAACCCACCATTCACACCTCATTCATTTTGGAGAAAGGTCTAAGTTCTGCTTCTTCTAACTAGGACAATCCTAGGAGGAGCCTTCACCTGTCCAAAGATTCACAGCCCAATAGGTAGAGGTGAAGATCTTGGATGTTAATGCGTTTTCCTTATTGGGGAGAAAATGAAAAAGACAATCTTTGGATGCTCTTTCACAGGAAGGCTATATTACAGTTAACATGTGTGCCGAGGTCTGAAAAATTTTTTCAGCATAGAGCAGTGCAGAGACAGTTTCACGACAAGGGAAAAGGGACACTGAAGGATTTATTGCGTTGCGGTATTTATTACGTAAGAGGTATTTGCATGGTAAAGAGAGAATGCAGATTTTATTCAGAATAAAGAGGACAGGATGAATGATGTTAATGAAAAGCTGATTGATAGAAGCAGGAGTTTGTCTACCACGCCACTCATATTTTCTGAACCCCGACAATCATTTTATGGACATCTGAGTTAAATGATGGGTAGATTAATCCTTTGGCATGCTAAATTTGTATGGAGTGTGCTCTGCCAAGATGGAGGTGGGATGAATCCAGATCTGATCCTACAGATGTTAGTTAGGTGCCTGTTCTCCCCATGCAGCCCAGAGAGCAGCTTCAGAGAGTGATTCAGCCCAGCTATGTTTTGCATTGCATTTTGGCATTACCTATCTCTCCCCACACTCTATGGAAATGTGATACAGCAAACAGCTTGGATTTACTCCATCCACCCCTAGGTCCTTAACCAGCCATCTCAGTCAGGAGTCCAGTTGCCATAAGCTCCTTGTTTTGCTCCACTGAATATAGGGGGGAACTTAGACAGGGGGTGAATGGTAGTTTAGATGCCTCCCTGTTTTTCTTGAAATACAGAAAACCTTGTGATTAATTGGAGGTCCTCTTGACAGTTGGGGTTGTTCTGTTTATTTTAGTTCTTGTTCTAAGAATAAGGCTGCTTGAATGGCTGTGTTAATAAATATGATCCCAAGTAGAGGCATGTGTTTTGCAGACTTTTTGTTATCTGATCCGGCTTCTCCACATCCTCCTTTTGTGACTAAGTCGAACCCACAGTCTGCCAAGTGTCTGCCAGGATAAGAACCCACCTACCAGACTCGATGCCATTAATCATTTCTCTATTTTGCTTGTTTCAGCTAACATTTCTAAGCATCGTAAGGAGACCTTGTAATGTCTCTAAATGCTATAAGGACACCTTATAGCAGCCATCGAGTACCTAAAAGAGGGTAGATTTAGATTGGATATTAGGAAGAAATTCTTTATTGTGAGGGTGGGTAGACACTGGAACAGGTTGCCCAGAGAAGCTGTGGATGCCCCATCCCTGGAAGTGTTCAAGGCCAGGCTGGATGGGGCTTTGAGCAGCCTGGTCTAGTGGGAGGTGTCCCTGCCCATGGCAGGGGGGTTGGAACTAGATGATCTTTAAGGTCTCTTCCAACTCTAATCATTCTATGATTCTATGATCATCTAGCAGGTCCTGACAGGAGCTTCTCAGGTAGATTCAGTGTCCTGATTTCTCTTTGACTTCTACTAGTGCTGTGTTGGTGGCCATAATTGGTAGGAGCCAGCATCCCAAAAAGGTCTCTATGGCATTGCCAGAGCTTGAGATTGCTTTGAGCCCCTTTTGTAGCAAGTACAAATTTCCGATAAGAATTTAACTCTACAGGGATCTGGGGCTTGTAAAGCATGCCTTGAGAATGACATCTTGAACCCAGAAACTGTGAAAAGCCAAGATTACGTGCCCTCACTTGAAGCTTAGCAATCAAGCCAACAGCGGAGAGAGTGCCTCGTGATACAATATTGTCAATTAACCACCTGTCAGGGATTTTCTGTGACTCAAAGAGGTAATGACTGTCTGGCTGCTGCTTTCTAGGTAGTCCCTCATAATATGGTCTTATGTCCTCTGTGTTAGGTAAAATCTAATCCTTGATGTTGCAAACGATTTGTGTTCATTCTCATTATATGATGCATGTCTGTGAGATGAGTCAGCCGTGCAACTCGTCATGACCAAGACAGCTGAAATTATGCTGTGCTACAGAAGATACTGATTTAGTCGCTTTTACTGTTTTTTCTAATATATCGGAAATCAACCATATGTTAATTATTTTTCTTCAGAACAGCCCCATTAAAATTTAAACTGGTGTTATTAGTGGCTAGAAGATCTCTTTCAGTCATGTGAAAATGCTGTATTTTCATCTCAGGATACTGTGCTTGGGATGTAAATCCTTCAAAAGCTGGTGTTCTGGACTGTGCCTTTCTTTCTAAGTGAAAGATGGGACTCTTTAGTCTTCCATATTTACGATTAGTCTTGATTAGTTACACATATTTTAAATTTCACAGTTTGTGGACAACCCGTTTCCCTTTACCTGAACCCACAGGGGAATCTAATGCAGGAGGACCATAACATGATATTTTAAGTTTGCAGTGGGTATGGTGGTTAAAGAACCTAGGCCATTGCACTTGATGAAGTTGTGAGATCTGTGCCTCCAAACCCCCATTTTCTGAATTATAAAACCTGTTCAATGCTTTCGATATTTAGTCCTATGTGTTTTAGGGAGGCTTAAGATGAAACATCCAATCCACCTGGGATCTGAAGGATAACTGGAAAGATTTTTTTCCTTTCAAGTGTTGAGTGGTTTCATGTGCAGAAAGGGAGTATCATCTAACTGATTGGGATCATTTTAAAATATGATATGCCTGCACTATGTGAATAAATTTGACAATTTGGTGCTTAATTGGGTAATGTAATTGCACTCACAGACACTTCAACATTGTGGCAACAATTAATGCATGTAAACTTGCTGGATTTTTGTGTGTAGTTGTAGTACATTTAAGAATCTCATTTGTGATGAGTTAGTCTCCTTTTGTTCTAATTCAGAATGCCAAGCAAATTTTGTTATCTTTTTGTAAGTGTTTCTAGTTTTAAAAAGCCCTGTAATTGTTACATTTGCTCAGTGTAATGTTACGCAGTGGAAGGGGAGCGTTTCGGCTTTGCAAGGATCTGAGTGTGTCACCTGCTAGAAATAAAAAGCCTTAGTCCCTAAAAACTCTTGGGACACACTGCAGAAATGGATGAATACTTTCTAAAGATGATCATCTCCTTCTACTCCCTTTAGTCCTCCTCATCCCCAAAACTCAAACCCATCCAAATAAATAATGTTTCAAGAGTCCTCAGGACAGTAGCTTAAAATGGGCGTCTCAAAGCAAAACAAGAGGTGCCACTTCTAAGCTTAAAAGTCAAGACTAAGACCCTCAAACGAGTAGATTTTAAGCATAAGAAAATTCTTTTTTCCCCAATCTTCATGCATTTTAATTTCCCATGACTGTTCTCACTGTGCGTGTGAGGGGGTGGGAAATAATTTGATGTTGAAAAGTGCACCTTTAATTCGGATCCTTCTCTGCTTTCTCCAGCTGAGATGGTTTCCTTTCGCTTACCCTAAACCAAGGACAACTACTCCATGCTTCTCACCACTGTCCTGCTTCTTCCTTCCTATTTCATCACCGGGTCCCCTGGAGTCCCTGCTGCAGTAGGACTATTAAATGCTGATGTACAAAATCCCAAGCCCAAAATACTTTTCCTAGCTTTCAAGTTATTCATTTCAGCTGAATAAAAATGTATTATTTTTTTCAGTTTCTTTCAAGTTTACATCATCTTTTAAATAATAACCTGAGCTTGTGGCAGGACTTCATATCAGGCAGTTTTGGTTTCCTAGAAGTGAGCAGACTGAACCAATGACCCTCCGAAACTTCTGGTCCCTAATGCTGAGTGTTACAGTGCATGATACTAAACTAGAGCCAAATTGCTCTTAATAGAGAAAACTGTGACCTGCTACGAAAGACAGCCTGAAATAAAGGGACTGAAAACGGGTCTGCCGCCCTACAGGTGGTATCCTTGGGATAGTCTTTTCCTTTGGTCTTTCTTTCCAGCCTGCAGCTCTCAAGTTTAACCACAGGTGCTGTGAAATCCTCACTGGAAGATCACCCTGAGCAAAGTCCCTTTCTTTCTGTCACCTCTGGAGCCTTGCTGTGAGTTTGCTCCCCACTCGTCTCTGGAGGAATGGCCATCTCTCCCTTTCCTACCCAGCCTCAAGAAACTCCCTGTGTCTGAACATACTCCATTGTTAAATGATCCCTCTCTCCAGATATTTCCAAATAAGTGCAGAAACCTGCAGTAGGAAATCGATATCCTTCAAGGCTGCTGCCTGGCCACATGTCTTCTAACAGACCAAAGCACAACTGGACAAAGACATCAAGTAGTTACTCTGCTGTAAAGCTGTGAAGGTATTTTCGTGTCATAGCATCTTTGCTATGTTGAAAATCCTGCTAACTGCTGGAAAAAGTCACCCTTCAAGCTGAACTTTATGTAGTCCATACCTGTGATTAGTTTTCAATGGTTGATCCTCACACATTTAGTTAAAACAGAAATATAATATTTCCTCTCCTTTTTTTTTTTAAAATAATTATTTCAACATTGTAAATCAGTGCAAACTTACAGCAAGGTTAGCTTTTGGTTAAAATATCATAATTAGAAATAGCTGTCTGAGTTAAGTATTATACAACCAATTTCCTAGTGACCATTTCCTAAAAATAATTAAAAAATATTCCTTCCACTACTTGCTTGATCTGGCCCTCTGTGTGGGACTTGGAAAATGCTTTAATCAGCTTTTCCATTCCTCTGTCTCATCATACCCCGGTTTTGGGATTTGTTTTTTCTTTGCTTAGACATCAAGCAGAAAAGAAGCCCAAGGGCAGCAGCAGAGACTTTGTTGCTGAGTTTGCGTGCAGAGCACTGCCCAGGTTACCCTGAAAACTGCAGGATAAAAGGAGCTTCTCACATCTTTAGGGCTTTCTGGCAGGCAACGTCTTCTGCCTCATGGTCATTTTGGAGGTGATAAAATGCTGCTTCATATGGGCCCCTTCTGCATCTGCTCCTTTTCCTACCCCTGTCGCATATCCGCACCCATGCAGTCCGTAGACCTGCTTCTTGGCCCCCAGCGCCTTCCTGCCGATCACCTTCCATCTTTTACAGCATCTCAAGCCGCTCTTTGAACACCATCCCGCAGCAGTGCGTGTCCAACCCCTTTAAACTATAACACGGCGGCCAGTTTTTCTCTGCGCATAGGTTCAGACTGACGGTGGGTCGCTTTTACTAAGGCAACCTCAGTTTCAGGTGCAGGTGGACTGCAGGGACATGGCTGCCACTTTATTACCTCAACTTTGTCACCAGAACTGGGAATTAGCAGCTGTAACGGTTAAAGGATAATTCATGTTTTATGTCTCTTATTATCTTAAGACAAGAAAGAAGGAAAAATCTGAAATGTATAAGCATTTAGAAGGATTGCAGATGTTGAAGATTCTAATATTTACTTTCTCTTAACTCCTTTGACAAAGAAAGAAGGTAGGAAAATAGTAATTTGGGTTCTGATTTGGAAAGTTCATTGGAGAAGGGGAAGAAATCAGGGAGAAATTATGTGAATAACTCAGTCAGTGGTGTAAGCTATGAGCTGTTGATCACTGTTTTGTTATGCAGACATAGATTTCCATTAATATTCCTTCTTTTGAAAAACACAAATCCTGTCTCTGCTGTTGTATGCTTAATTGAGCACTTGAGGCAAAAAACCACCCACAAGAACAAAAAAAACCAACCCAAAACAACAACAAAAGAAAAACCAACCAAAAAACCCTATGGCATGCAGATCTGTTCTACAGATGATGATGTTACTTTAAAATCTTTTCTAGAAAAATTGCCCCCTGCTATACATCCATAATACGTTCTCTGAACTCTTGGACCTCTCCATGAAGTGGGTAGAAGAGGTTTGGTCTGCGTTACAGACTGCGACTGCTGTGGGACAAATGGAGTTGCAATGGGCTGAGAAAGCTAGTGTTACACTTGAAAGCACTTTCTTCCGAAATTATTTTTTATATATAGATATATATATATAGTTAAAAACTAATATTCCCCGGAGAGGAAAACCAAATCCACAATTAAATTGAACAGTCATTCCTTAAGAAGGCTTCTGTTATTTGCGGCTTAAGTGTAACAGAAAACAAAGTATAGTAACACAGACTCTCAACAAGATTTTTTTAGCTATAAAATGTCAAAGCCTCTTCAAAACTTAAGAGTAAACTATTGCGCAGCTTTAAAAATGAGTAACATAACTTTAGGAAAACACTGTTACCCTGCTCCTTGTAGATCAACATGTGGCAAGATTATTTCAGTGGAAATATGTGCCTACAGGCTATTTATTTTTTGTGTTTTGTTTAACACCACTTGGCATCTGAGATCAAGAAAGCTTAAACCAATTATGAGTAGCTGGTGCAGCAAAAATGACGATTGATACATTTACAACACAGGGTCGATTCTTCTGGCAATGTTATTTTATTAAGGCGTGGAGCAAGGGGGAGCAGGGGACATCGGGCGTATGACTTCATAGCACCGAATTAACACAATACTCTGACCATGTACAGATGTTTCTTCCCTCAGTGCAATCAGTGCAAGACACACTGATTGCAGCACACCAGCTTCAGAGAAGAGACGACTGTGCGGTTATTGCTAAGCCTATTTCCCTCTTCCCTTTGGCTTATTGGATTATTTTATACAGTGGAATGATAGGAATTTAAAAATGAAAAAGTGCTGTTGAGTCATCTAGTCCATCTTGTAGCTAATGCAGGATTGTTCTCTGTGGATCTTCGTCCAGTTGGCTTTAGATGTGATTGGACTTCAGCCAATTTCCTTTGTAAGATTATTCTACAATAGAATACACTTCATTATTAGGAATTTTTTCCCTGTCAGCCTAAATTTTACTTTGCTCAGTATAATCACATTACACTTAGCTATAGTTTCCTGAAAATCCCTATTAAAAAAAAATCCTTAGAGTGTGCATCCTTCCAGAGCTTGTAGATAATTATCATATTTCTCTTTCAATAGTGGCTTTAGTCAAGCCATACATATTTAGTTATTTTAATATTTTCTCATAAATCAGTCTTCCTAGATTAATGGTGACTTTTATTACTGCTATCATTGAGCCAAATCTCAAATTCTTCTATTTAAAATTCAGCAAGAAAAGGATGGGCTGAATAAAGACTTACAGATTAGATCATGGTGTCATTGAAAACCCATCCTTTGAACCCCTGTTTGTGACTTCAGATCTGTCTGAATGCCAGCTCTCCTGAGGCAGACTTCAGCAGTAAGATTTGTCTCAACTACCTTGAGTTATCTACAGTGTTAAGTGCCCACATCAAAGCTACTGTCCCTAGGTTCCTTTTATGATCATTGGACCCTATAGTTGGGTGCAATTCATCTAAGCTATTTTAGAAATCCACATTAGGATGAGAGGAATGGAGCCCTAGAGGCACCTATTTCTTTCTCTCAATTAAGGGTAGCCCAAGGTGATGAGCTCAGATATTGACATCTGCAGTTAGTGAGACAAATCTCCCCTAGGTGCTAAAGTCTTGGAGATGAGCATAGAACAGCTGTGGTGGAGGGTCACCTGATTTACATCGATCAGTCCCTCTGTCCTGGACTTCAGACTTCCTTGGGTATTTAAAGATAGGGTCTGTGGATGTTCAGACTTCATGGTTCAAGAAGTCAGAAGTCTCAGTGCTGTCCATGGCAATGCCACCAGAGCTTGGAGACAGCACCAAGGTGCTTTGGCACTTAAAGAGGCTAGATGCATTGTGTGTCCTGAGGCGATTCCTAGCACATTTGAATGGCATTAGGATTCAACACAAAAGCGTGATGGTTACATTGAAAAACAGAGGGGTGGATAAAAGTGCCTTTTGCATAGACATAGAATCACAGAATAGCTCAAGTTGGAAGGGACCCATAAGGATCATCGAGTCCATCTCCCTGCTCCTTGCAGGACAACCTAAAACTAAACCATAAGACTAAGAGCATCATCCAGATGCTCCTTGAACTCTGACAGGCTTGGTTCTGTGACCGCTTCCCTGAGGACCCCGTTCCAGTGACTGACCACCCTCTCAGCCAAGAACCTTTTCCTAGTGTCCGATCTGAACTGAAGCAGGTGCAGCATTTACCTGGAGGGCAGGAGATCTAGATGACAGATACATTGGTTCTCAACGCCGGAGGCCTGGGTTTTGGGCTGGAAGAAGCCTATGGTCAATGTCTTTCACTTTCCAAGGCCTCTAAAAAGATGGCTTTTATATGACAGATGCCTACTGCTCTCCCCTCCTCTATTAGGTATTTGTTCTCCGCTGACAGCTTAGTGCTCCAAATCCTAACCGCAGCCCTAGGCAGATGCCTGCTCAGATGCAGTTCTTGCCTCTTGGCTACCCATAGGTTATAGTTTGCTCTCCATGCAGGTGTAATCATTCCTGGTTTATACTGGAGTAACTAGGAAAATAAATCAGCGTCTGCCTTTTGTTCATTAGTAAAAAAAATAATAAGTTAAATGTATTTTCCCAGTGGATGGTTACTTTCTGTCAGACTTTCTGACAAAATATGCTAAGCCTCTATTCCCTATAATTTGTATATAATATCCAGGAAAAAACTTTGTTCTAAATGCCTTCGGAGGGCAAACACCAGGGAGGGAGAAGAGCTGTTGAAATTGAAGGATAATATCAGCACAAGATAATATGTTTATTAATTAGTCCTGAATGAATTCAGACTGAAAATTAAAAGAAATTTTTCAAACATCCCAAGAGGCGAAGTTCTGGAATAAACTCCAAATGTACTAGTTGAATATAAAACCAAAATAACCTGAAGACAGAATTTGATAAATTTAGGGAAGGTTTTGTGAGAATGCATAGAAGCATTTACAGAGGTTAAAGGAAAAAAAACCACAAACACGCAATATGAAGTCATAGTGTTACCAAAGGGGCTAGAAAGGAGACTAGCCACTGCTCATGTGTTTGCACTGTCACCCATTTTATGTTTAATCCAGGCAACAGATGCCAGAAGGTCCCAGTCTGAGAGGGCAGTGTAAGAAATTCCTTGCTCTTGCCAGATCCTTGGAACTGGGGATGTCAGCTACCTTGCCAAAACACGTTTGGGACATTGGTCTTGGTCTCTTGGTGGTGGTGTTAGGAAGGGATTGTGTGATGTGCATGTGTCTCTGTGGAACAGATTAGGAAACTAGACAAGACCCAGTTCGTCCTTCTGAGTAGTCTATTCCTTCAATACTACAGCGCAAGCACTGTACCCAGACTTTTCCCAGCTGGAGCCTGTGCTGAAAGCTTGCCAGGCGACGAGGTTCTGCTCCTAATTCACAGTAACTGGAACAAAATGCAGCTATTCATACAGACACGCAACTCTCGGAGACTACAGGCCTGCCACAGCATACAGTGCTTCATTTTGACGCTAGCAAACAGACAGGGTTGTCTGTTGGGACATTTAACTTTGAAGCATCACCATACTGGAGATAAGAAGGACTTGGAGGAGTGTGTGTTGGGCAGTTATTTTTAGCTACCGTTTCTTAAAATTGCTCGGCTTTCCTAATACTGTTTTATCATCGTTGTGGTGAACTAATTCTGCCACTAGCCTGTCTGCTAATAATCCTTATCTTGATAAGCTATTCCTCATTATTTCTGACTTTTCAGAGAATGACATCTTGGTGCCTGTCTTCCACTTTTAGCAGGAGGCATGACTGACTGCTTGGAAAGGCTTCCTAGACTCCTCTCAAGTTGTTTGATCCTGCTTCTCTTTCACAGCTCCAGCTTCCAATATTGTCTCCTGAGACAAGAGGGAATGTTGGCCTTTCTTTTCTGCAATGCTAAAAATAATGTGAGCAAACACCTGTGAATTGCAGCTGGCACCCATTACAATAGGTGTCCATTGAAAGGAAGACATGACGGTCCTCTTGTTTTTTCTATGGAGTTTTTGACCCACTTGTGATTTCTGAGGCTGGACTTCACTCGTTCTCAACGGTTCTCAATGGTTCCTCTTTTTATGCAGGAATGAGATATCATAATGTTCAAATATTGTGGTGCTAGATGTTAGTTAAGCACCTTCCAGGACACCTGAATGTCCTGGGCATGCTGAACTGATCCATGATGTCCTCAACAGGTTTTACTCTTGAGAAATATGATCTGTATTCAACTTACTGAAATCCCTTTTTACATTCCTTGTGATTATCTGAACGGGGTTTTCCCAGCAGTTGTCACTGTAGTTAAAGAAGGGAAGAGTAAGAGATTTATTGCATCTGTTGCATTCAGCTGCTGACCCAGTCATTCACTAGGGTGAAATGATGCAGCTTGGTGCTTCTGCCATTCTTTTAAAAGGAAAAAAAATAAAATGTGCATTTTCCTTGCAGAGTTTCTATTCCAGCCTCTAGACTGCAATGATGGCAGCGCATTTCTGCAGATCTCAGGCCCCCCGTAGAGACGCAGCAAGGTAGCTTGGGCTCTGTATTGTCAAAGGAAAGGAGCGGCCGTGTATTGTGTGCCACTTCGGCCTGTGTCAGAGCAGATGAGGACCCTTCCCCTTCAGAAGTGCCTGCCACGATCAAGTTGCTCAGTACTTTGTACTTTCACAGAATGTTTTGGGTTGGGAGTCATCATAGAATCATAGAATTGGATGCTCCTTTTGAGACAGACTTTAGAGCAGTGAGTCGTTTCTCGCACTTTCCCGCAGGTCAAGGAAGGAGGGCATTTTCTGCCATTAGAAATTAGCTTGCTTTGAGTAGTAAAAGGTCTGCGTTCCTATAAACCTCCTAATTTTTCGTTTTTTCAACAGGGAGCGTGAGCTTGTAGCAGCTTGCCAAGAAGCTCAGCAAAGAAAAGATTTAACTTTCTAGTCCACCTCACTGTCAGTGCAGGATAGTCTCAGAACCGTTTGCTGTTACTGATGATGCTCCTGTCCAGTATAGGTACTTTGTAACAGCGACGGGTGAACACCCTCACGGCGATGGGTGGCAGGAATCTGCTAGCAGGTAGGGATGTGGGACTGGGTGGACTAGCTCTGCTTCCCACCTGTTTTGTTAAAGCAGCGCACCCTGACTTTAAACACTGATGTCCCCAGACGGATAAAAAAAGCCCCCACAAAGTAACATGCAAAAAAAAAAAATGTTTTATTGCATTATCATGTAGTACACTCCATTGCACATGTCAATGATGGTGTGCAGGTTAATATAGTTTATTGAAGCTGTTTTATTAGACTGAAACTGAAATCTGTACAGGAGGCTCTTTTTTTACCCTGAAATCTATTAGATGTTGCATCTTAGGGGAGCTATAAGAAGATTGACTCCCCAGAATAATCTTTTCCTCCCTATTTCAGGGAAAAGTTAGAATGCTTGATTTTACTTATGTTAATTTGTATAATTTTATATGGGTTCAGGAGAGAAGAGAGGAGGTGTGAGATGAAGCTTCCTTAATTTGCCTTCATTAACTGCATCAACTGAGAATCTGTTGGCCTCAATGTACAGTCGAAAGGGGAGATATTTTTCTGTACTTGTAGATTTATATTATAAAGAACAAACTTAAAATAGGGATGGTAATGATGGAACCTGAAAGAGTTACTCTAAGAAATGAGATATAATAAAGAAAGGCTTGACACGTTCGATTTTTTCCCAGATTTCAGTCTTTGACTGAATGCGAAGCCAGAGAACCCACCATCTTGCAAATCTGAATAATAATTAAAAAAAAAGATGTAAAAATGAGAACATCCTGCTTTGTTAAATAATGCTACCTGGCATCTAAAAGTGATACAGAGTTTTAAAGATATCACCCCTTAATTGTCAGTGATACAAACCCAATTCTAGAAAAATGTTATAAACGCTCACTCTAATGTATATTCATTTGCAGAGAAATAAAAATGTTTTCCTCAGTGCCTGACACATACTGAAGATTCAGTGTAACAGAATGGAAGGGATTTTACAAGTTAATGCCTTTAAAATTAGGAGATCACAATACATTTCTGACATAGTGTTTCAACCTGGACTCTTATTTTACAGTTCGGTTAGTTCTCAATGCAGAAACTGCAATCCCACGATGCAGAGATTTGAGAATCTGGGTACTGCCCAATGTAGTCATTTTGCTTAAGGCACTGAGCAAAACTTGTGTCTGGCTTTGATAGTAACAGCAATTACTTCTGTAGTAAAGCGAAACATATAATGGATGATATAAAATAAGAGTTGAAACTGTTTATCTATTAGACTGCTACATCTGGGATTCTTCTCCTAGCATAACATAACCGAGAACCACCCGAGAGTGTTACTTGAGAGTGTTTGTTTGTTTTCCTTTTGCGGTCCCAGGGCAAAAGTTCCTTTGATTTCCTATGAAAACTTGAATTCTGTAGAATGAGATGGACACCCTCCAGCTGGAGAATTGTAGGCCAAATAAAGAGCATGTAAAAGAACTGGGAAACAGCACCCTGGACCTTGTCCATCACAGAAACAGTGATATAATCCACTTCAGCCCCAAGGCATCACTAGTTGGCATCTATCCTCTGATAGATGTTTTCCGAGAAAAAAAGGTGTTTAAAAGGAGATAATCATGGTGCTTCACAGTCCTCTTTCTCTATTGCATCTGCCCAGCCTAAATAATAAAGCCAAGATCCAGAAACTTTCCACCTTCTAGTTTCTGATGTGCTTACTGCGCCGTGTTCTTTTCCATGTGTTTTTTCCCAAATTAAAAATTAAAGAAGTTCCGTTTATTTTTCCATAAATTCATAAAGGGTGATTGTGGTTTTTAGCTTCCTTGACAAAACACTGAAAATGCATTTTTTTTTTTTCAAGTAAGTTGGTGAAAAGAACTTTCAGTTGTCAGGGGGAAGAAAGGTCTAGAAAATGTTGGATTTTTCATCGAAAATCATTTTAGCTCATAAGGCATTCTTTCCTTATCTTGACGAAAAGAAAATGATCGGATCTCTAGATCAATAATGTCGAAAGCAGCAACAGCACTGATCATCCCTGATGCATGTTGGTTTCTAATGTGCTTTCATATCTGAGCAGTTCCTCGTGCTGTAAATACCAGCCTGACTTGCACTCAGGCTTCAACTTCAGATCAAGCAACGGCGAAAAAATAAGGGCTGCATAAATGCAGCAAGGCTTGGAAATAACAATTTTTTTAAAAACGCCAGTATGTCAAAACATTGAAGGAAAATATTGAAGTGTACCAGTGTGCTTCCAGTTTGTCTGTTGCGGAATGTTTTTTCTATTGAATAATCACATCTTCTAGGGTCTGAAGCGGTGGTTCATTGTATGTAATGCATTGTTGTCGTGCCCCAAGGCATTAAAAAAAAAGAGATTGAAATTATCTGGAGGAAACCAAATCGCTTTATTTCAAAGACAAATTAGATTGATCTATCTTACCAGTCTCCATAGATTTCATAAGCACGTTACTCGTTGAAGTGGTATCAGGCTTTTTATATATTATAGCAATTTGCATACGTTCATTAAGCTGTGCTTTGTAAAGCATTCTGACAGGGGCGTTTGATGAATCCTGTCATGAACTGCATTGTTTCTTTACGTGGAACAATCTGTTAAATCATGCCTTTGTCCTTCAGTTTGTCAGAATCGGTAAATGAAGCAGATGTTAATAACTGTGGGAGGGTTTGGGGGTTTTTCGGTGTTTGCAGAATATGGGATAACTGTGAAGGGCATGATGTCTCTGTGGAAGAGACAGCTGGTGTTATTAAAGATAGAAAGTGTGCTAAAAGTAAAAACTTTCCCTGGCATCTTTTAGCAACTCTGTGAGGCTTTTTGGAACAGTCAGATGGGTGGTCACTTCAAAAATAATCACTGCCAAAGTTATTCACAGCAAATCATGTGCATATACTAACATACAATTGTTCTTAACTTTGGCTGCAAACATGCTGTCACAGAGCTATCTCAGCCATGCAATAATTCATTACGTTTCTCTATAAATATGTCATAAGAAATTCTCAGGCCAACAATGTCTCAAGACGTGTCTTTGAGCAATATCGTTTCATGCATTATCGCGCTAGTAGAATTTCACATTCGGCTGGTGTTTCGAAGGTTACCTTTACGACACAAGTTTTGCTGGACCTGACAGTTCAGCCTTGGAATCTACTACCCGTCGTGAAGGTCACTTAGCTGAAGATGTTCCAGCCGGGGAACAGCATGCGTGTAGGTGGTTAACTTGCTTCAACTGATGGGTGGTAGCTCCTGTCAAGGTGTCATAACATGAGTGCTTGTAGTCAGGCCTTGCAAGTGAAAATAAAACATGTGCCTGTAAAAGCGGTAAGAGATGAGGGGGATAAGTAAGAGGGGAAAGCAAAGCATGGGGATGAACGTATGTGGAAAAACTGTTACAAGGCTAGTTGATGGAGAAGGAAATGCAGAAAAAACAGAGGGCGTTACTGTAGAAAACAAAGGCTAAACTTTGGCCACCCTCTGATCTTGCAGATTTTTATTGGTATTACCTAGTAAATAGCTCCCGCTCCTATTAGAGGCGATATTTGGCTGATTTTCACATTAACTTTAATGGCATTCTCTTTGTGTTTTCTCTACTCCTTATTGTGGAAATCTCTTTTGGGGAATTGAGTAGGAGATGCAAAGGGCAGAGATGTAGTGGTGTTGCTCGTGCCTCTGTGATGGAATCTGAGCTTCTGAGCCTGGCTTGTCTGCAGTTGACATCAATAGCAGGGACGGCAACATAGTGCGTAGAATAAATAATCCTAGAGGTTGTCATGTTTATAGAGATTGCCTGAAAATACATAGAGAAGACCAGCGAGGGATTTCTGTAGTTGTTGTTCTTGCACGTGAAAGTAGGCAGCAGCTACAAATCAACGAACTGTTTTGCTTTTGTAAGAAGAATTGGCAGAATCTTTCATGCAGTTGCTGGATAAAAATTTCTACTGCTTCTGTTTCTCAGAACCAGCCTTATCTTTCTGTCTGATTATCTTGCAAAAAATGAGCAGTGGAATAATTATCCATGCTGATATTTGCATTTTGTCTCTCTGCTTGAAAATTACCAGCTCACAGAAGGGAACAGAGGGAGTCTAGGACTCCTTCGGTGGGCCAAGCCTTTGGAGAAGAAAAATGCCTGCTCTTCAGCTGGAGCACAGAGGTGCTCCCAGATAGGTGACCATTGATGCGTAGTGGGTATAGGCTGTTCTGTAACTGATTCGTCTTAACTCCACTGGGGTGATTCACTTTGCCTGCACTGGGAATCCTGCGGTGGGTACCAGTGGTGCATCTGCAAGCAAAAGCTCAGGCAAAATTGTGGGGAACGGAAAAAGGCAAGACTTTTTCTAATGTGGACTCTTAATAATTTTTTTCTAAGAGCTGTGTCTGTGTGGCAGCACTGTGCGAAACAGTGTTTCCTGCTGCAAAATTCAAAGATGCTAACGCTGCCGCAGAAATACTCAATACAGCATGTACTCATGATGGTGAAGCTGATGTGGTTATCTCAGAAGTCATTGTCCAGAACAAAGATCGGACCACGTCCATTTGGACACTTGAGCTATTTTTTCCTCTTCTTTTTCCTTCCTTTGTGTTTTTCCATGGTCTGCTGAGCCAGTTTCTTTCTCCTGATGCATCCTCCTCCTCTTTTTTGCTTTCTTAAAGACATCAGACTTATCAAATGCTTTATGCTCAGGGTCACTGTGTGAGAATCGCCAGGAAGATTTACAGAGACTCTGGGACTAATTGTGATTAGGTGCTTTACATATATGCTTACAAAAATGTACATCTAGAATTCCACACCTGTAGCAGAACTGACATGTTCAGCACTTTTGGACAAGAGCTAATGCACATAATGATATCCTTGATTTTTCATGTGGTTTCCCTATTCATGCCATTGTCTTGCTGCAAACTAAAGGCAGAATATTACTTAAATGTATATAGGGATACTTGTAGTTTCCTAAATCATTTATATTTTCTGATATGCCACTGGCAGTTTTGCATATTCAGTATGTTGGTTTTGTTCTTTCATTACAGATAGTTGTAGCAAAATTGCTATTTGAAAATTTTACGTGTTTTCAGAGTTTTCTACTAATTTTGAACTTGTATGTAGATGTTGCCTAAGAATCTAGACAACATTATATATCTTAAACTTAATACCCTATGAATTGTCATACTATCATTGTTATCACCCACAACATTTCTCAGGTGAGGCACAACTTTAGGACTAGCTCATAAACTCATGTCTAAATAGTAATTTTGCAAAATAATATTTTTTTTTCTTTTATATGCTTAAGCCATATACTTTTAGTGACTTTTAAAAATATATATTATCTCCTTTTCAGATCTTGGACTCTGAACTTGAATCAATTCTTGGTTATATACTTCTTGAAACTTGGAGAGTATCTGCAATAAATAGGTACGTTTAATGGATACATTCATGTTTCGTGTTGGGTGATATGGAGTGTGTGTGAGTTTTGTTGACAGTTTAATGCTGAACTTCTTAAAGCTCTTGATAAATCTCAGCTGCCATGAATGGGACAGTATGATGGATCTTTGCAGGTTGAATTTTCAATAGCCCGTGATATATGTATGGCAGAAATTGGGAAGGGTATGATGCTCACAGTTACTCAGAGAGAAACCTGTAGCCAAACTTACAAATTTAACTTCAGACTGAACAAAAAGATGAGTCTCCATGAGCAAGTAAGAAGTTTTGGAGGTAAAATCACTTAGTCAGAAGAATTAGATCTACCCTTGATCCCCCATATTTAAGGCTGTGCTTTAACTGTTTTTTGGTCTGTGTTTGGTTTTCTTTGTAACTCCTAAAGGTACAAATGTGACTAAATACTGGAAGAAAAGGGCCATGAAAGTTGAAAACTTGGGCATACTGCAGTTCCTGGAAATTTTCAGAAGTATTTCACTGAAGCTAGTAACGCACTTAGAACATTTACAGAAAATATTCAGGCAGTTTCAGACACACATTCTTGCATACAGGAAAGCAATTTTTAGGTGATTTCTTTTTTAAAAGTCAGGTCACACTTTATAATGCTTGAAACTCTGCTGAGCTACTAGCAATGGAGAAAGGGAAACAGAAGATTTGGAAGGTTTTATTCTTTCGAAAGGGTTTATGGACCTAGACAACTTTTTGAGTTTCAGCTCTACAGAGGAAAAAGGTTTCTCAAAGATATGGATGTAACAGTTGAACTTACCTTGATCTGTATGAGAAACTTCAAAGAGATTTATAGTGGGGGAGAGCTGGAATTCTTCTTATGGAATAAAATCCAGGACCAATTTTTGGGGTAGGGGACCCCTCCACAAAAACGGGTAAGTTGCTTGTTCTGTAAGAATTAAAATGCAAACTATTTTCATAATGTGCTTCATCCATAGGTCCCAACATGTTTAGTAAAAGCAGGAGAATAACCATTGTCTCCATTTTATGTATGGGGTCAGGTACCTTCCTGGATCTATGATTGTGTTACTGCTGGATGTCCTGGATGTTCAGACCTGTGTCCAGGTCTGTCAGAGGGTCCTATGTCTAATGATCCTCTCAGAGTGTGTGCAGAAGATCTCAGCAGAGCTTCTGATTGTGTTTCCTTAATATTTCTCAAATCTATAGAAGTGCCTTTACTTCCCTGCTTTTCATCTATTCCCTCTTTGTGACGTGTTTCTTTGGTCTCATTTGTTCTGCTTTGTTTTCTCTTTTGCTCCTTTATTTTGCTTTCCCTTGGGGTTTTTTTGTGGTTTTCCTCCTCTTTTTAATTCATTTTCAGTCTCCGGAGGTTGGCAGCAGTAGGATCTTACACAAGGAGAAGCTTCAGAAAAAAAATCATAGCAGAATGAGCTTCTCTTTTACTGCCTCTCTAGAGAGCCTGCTGTAAAAGGCAACTTGCTGTCATTCCTGTAAGTTTTCTTTTGCAGTCAGCTCTGCTGGGTGTCCCCTTTGTGCCCTGTGAACATCTGTGTTGCAGCTTATGTCTGAACCCAACTGGAGAACAAATGTGTGAACCTGCTTCTTATTTTGAGCAGGAGGCTGCTGCTATTAGCAGGGCACGTGGCCTTGGTTCACCTGCGACTTCTAATCCCCATCTGGGAGCGAACCAGCCCCCTGTCCTTGTCCATGGGGCAGCGTGTTTCCCTGCTTCCCTCAGGACGCTGCCCGATGCCTGTCGGTTGTCAGCATTCATTTTCTCCGTGATTTTCTTCCCAAGACATCATGCAGAAAGGAAGAAAGCTGTAATCGCTGTAGGACTTCTATGGCACAGCTTACTTTCTATTGCTCCTGGAAACTTCTCCCTGCATGCACACAGTCATGCAGGCACCACCCAGTAGCACCACCCTTATACATAAGGAAGAAAGCTTCAAGCTCTGAAATATTTAGGCTCAGGGGATGCCGGAGAAGATGAGGAAGCCCCATTCTCTGGGCTTTGCTCAGGATTCCAGGAAGAGGCGACAGTGTTTCTATGCTTATTTTGGACATGGCATAAGACAGCACGTTGAGCATAAATTGTGAACTTTACCTCAAACAGACTTGCTTTGAGCAACTTTTTACTTTAAAAGAAAAAAAAGAAAAAGAATAAAAAGAAGCAGCAGTGCTGCCCTGTTTGCAGAAGCACTGTCCCACTTGAGCGTGCTCAGCAAGGTTTGAAAAGCGTAGGTGATGAACTGCAGTCTTTGCGGCATGTGTGTGCCACCGAGAGAAAAACGAAATCTGTTGTGTCAAGTTGGCTACGGCTTATGCTCGAAGGGTTGTTGTGACGAGCCCGGAAGGTGCGGAAACTTTTGGGAAAGATCAGGTGCAATGGCAGAGAATGACTGTAACTCTTGCGGGGGAAGGAAGCTGGAGGATTTGAGGTCAGTCTAAATCGGTAGCCATCAGCTGGGAAAGGAACACGGCTGATTTAGCAAGAGCGTGCAACAATTCAGCAACTTCTGTCAGATGCTTGTGTTGGAAGGACTCAGAAATAGCAAATCTTTCTGGCTGACGTTAACTGAAGTGACTACTGGGCAACCTTGTTTTCCTTCTCTTTCAGTAAATGAGCTCCCTTTTGGCGGAAAGGTACGTGAGTTTCAGAGTTTTCCAAGCCAGGTTAGAAAAAGTTGGGCCCTTTCTTTCCAAAACTAACCATTGTGGCAGTCCCAGGGCGCCACAGATGTCCCTATGTGTGTGAATCCCATGCAGGCAATGGCCTCCCTTGTTCATTCGTGTATGCACTTGTTACCGAGGGAAAGGTTGGTCTGGCTGATTGTACGACTGGGAGTGCTAAACAGCTAAAATTCCTAAACAAAAAAATCTGGTCCTCTTTAAACGTTGGCGGACAGATATCTGTCTCCCATCTGTGGCAGCCTATGCCAAATAGCAGAAGAACTGCAAAGTTTGTGTTCTGAAACCTTGGAGAAATAACTGGCACGCTCCGAGTTATATTTTTTTAAACTACACGCAAATCTGAAACATTGAACACAGAAACTAACATTAAATTGTGACAAGCAGGCAGAAGCTGGGAAGTTCAGCTGTAAGGGTTGCGCCTCCTCTGTCCATACGGCAAAGCTCTGGCGGAGGGCGTGGAGATCCCTGGCACTGCTGTGGGTTAACAGTAGGCATCGGTTGTCCACCGGGCAGGCAGACCCCTGGCTGTCCCCTGCAGCTGGGTCACCCAAGGCGTTGTACGGCCTGATGTAGCCGGGAGGAAGGTGGCTAGGAGTCTTGCAGGTGTGTATGGCTCAGAAGATCCCCCTGGAGGTGTTTTCTTCCCCTTACAACCAGAAAGGTTGTACACCACAGCGGACAGTGCCAGGTTTGAACGGCTGTTTCCTCAAGCAACCCCTTGCTGGAGTACTTGAGCAAGGGAGCTGTGTTCAGGGGAGAGGGAAATGTGGATGAAACAGCAGGCTCTAACTGCTCTGTTTGCTCCTTGGGGACAGGGAATCATAGAATGGTTTAGGTTGGAAGGGACCTTAAAGATCATCTAGTTCCAACCCCCCTGCCATGGACAGGGACACCTCCCACTAGACCAGGCTGCTCAAAGCCTCTTCCAGCCTGGTCTTCTAGGGATGGGGCATCCACAACTTCCCTGGGCAACCTGTTCCAGTGCCCCGCCACCTCATAGTGAAAAATTTCTTCCTGATATCTAATCTAAATCTACCCTTTTCCACTTTGAAGAAGCTGCTCCAGCAAAAAGCTGGGGTTGTAACAGCTCTCAGACAGCCCTGAGCCAGCAGTTACATACAGATGCTTTGTCTAGTCTTGTTCTTGATTGGGGTTTCATCCAAAAAGGACTGTGTTGCTCTTAGTGAGCTTTGGAGCAGCCCCATGGAGCAGCTGGGAAACAAAGCGGGACTGTGCATCAGCCAGTGCCAACTGGGCAGTAGCAATTTGGTTTGGTTAGAGAAAGTGTCAGCTTTTAGTGGTGCCCTGTTCATTTTTAATTTGCTTCCCCATCTAGGCACTGCACTGTCTTTAGTAACGTGCATCTGCTGTGTTGTCCCTTCTATTTATCAAAGTTATGCAAAGAAGTTACACATTGAAACACTTCCCTTTTCTGAACTGCCGTGGCGTTGCGACCACTCGTTTCCCTTTGCAGTACTAGAAAATGTGTGTTTACAGCAGGTGATTACAAGGATGCCACTTTGGTACCTGGGAACCAGGGAGCAATGTCTTCTTCTGATTCGCTGGAACTGTCGTGGCTGAGTCACGCTGCTAAACGTGCCGTATGTTACCAAGTAACACACGGTGTTATTAATTGAGGATGTCAGTAGCATGTTACACAACTGTCAGACTTAAAAATTAAAGCACTAATAAGGAGCTTTGAAATAGTTTGGTTTCAAATTGGTTATGGTTTATAACACCAGTAATTCTGAATACAATTTTAATTCCAAATGCAAGAAAATGAAGGAAAATGAAAGCAGTCCTTCTGCTTAAATGGCTTAATGACTTTGAGTATTTAAGAAAGTGACGGTCTCCTTATGATGTGAGTGTGTTTCGTCCACCTTACAGTACTCGCCTAGCTGGCTGCCACCTGCAAGAATCATTTCTTTAGACCTCCTGAAGCTCCATTGCGGAGTTGCTGCCTGTCACCACATGCATGGGGTGAAGATGGTAAATGTCCGAGTGGGTTTTTTAATATGAGCACTCAAAAAACCAATGCCAACAGTGAAGAAGTGCATACGATCTGCTGTTGATCCTGTTGTGCCTTTTTACTGTGTTTGCTTGAAAAAGATGTTTCCCAATTGGAGAGGCAGGGGCACACTCGTGTGTGGTGCTTTCTGTATAGATACTAATCGCTCCTCCCGCTTCCCGTCCCCGTGCATCCCGGCGATGCGTATCGCTGTTCATTGCACAATCATCGGGTCTGTCATCCTACCCGTACATAAACCGTGTGGTAGCCAAATGTGGCAACAGGGGAACGAAGTATCATTATTTTGTCAAGACAAGATACCCAGCGCAGAGTATCATAAATTGATCCCAGGAGGACAGACCTAGAATATAAACTGTAGTGCTTTGAATATATGCATGTTGTAATTGTATTAAACGCTTTGCAGCAATTTGTATTGTATTACAGCTGACAAAGTATTTTACCTCCTAGTAACTAACTAATGTAAATAGTGTTGATATTTTTCTTTTCCATATTTATAATTACATTAATTGCTTTGCGTATTAATAACAAACAGTTAAGTGTCAGAGCCCAAGCTGTAGCTGCCAGTAATCCACAAGCAACTTGTTTGCATATTCAAAATATGAAACTGAAGAGTAATTGCCCTTTTTGCAAGCGTATATCTTCATAGCTTAAATTTTACATAGAAAAGCCCATTGTGTTACCTAAATATTGTCATGTTCAATATCAAATCTAGTGCTAATAGAACGTCTTTCGGAAATGAAGAGAAACTTTGTGCTAAGAGATCAGAAGACATCTGATGAGTAAGAAATGAATAGCTCACATTAGCTAGCTAGGAAGTAAGTTAGCTTATTTCCAAATAAAGCTAAACTTTGAAAAAGATGTTTCCTTTTTTTGAAAATACCCTTTTTCAGAAAGCAAAGCTGGAAGATCCACATGCAGTGCAATTTTTATTTCTGTAATGTGATTTAATTGGGCTAAGAGTGTGTCGCAAAGCAGCATTCCAGGAGTGACTGAATTTTTCAAACAGGAGCTTTTTTGTTGGAAAGTTTCCAGAGAAATAATCTTTCTGCATTGGTATTTTGCACACTTTAGCATTGTTATTCTTAGAGACAGAGCAAATTGTGATTTCAGCATAAATCTGCCTAAAACTTCAGTTAAAGAAAGCCTCCTCTTCAGGTTTCTTGTTTTTTTCCATTTTTGTTGTCTCTGTAATGACGATGCTCTATTTGTGTTGAACTCCTTGCTGGAGACCAGCATTTAATAGAGCTGGTGGTTTCAAAAGTTTGCAAACCACTGGTGTTTGTGAGGTCTGCAGAGTAAAGAGTCAGTTCCAACTTAATATTGCAGATGTATGCTGAACTATCCGGGGAAGAGCAAAGGTTGATTAAATTCACAAAATAAGGTGATTCGTAGTTTTCTAAATATGTCACTCAACCTAAAATTAACTCAATTATTTACCAGTCACACACATGCTAATGAATCCTGACAATCTCAATCGACCCGCTGCGATGAACTTCACTATCACCTAATATTGTTTCCTCTGTATTTTCCCTAAAAGGAAAGAGTGATTGCAGCATTTATCACATGCAAAGCAAAAGCGCTCAGGGATTTTATTATTTTTTAATACCTGCAATTCCAGGGCACTAATAAATTAATTAAATTTAATTAGTAAGGCTATAAAAGAGGCACTTCTTTTTGTGAGGGTGTCTCCTAAAGTTTAATCCCCCAGAGATTTCACGTGATAGTGATGAAAGTGTCTGCTTCTAAGTCAGCATCAATCATATTATTTAAGAAATAAAGCTGAGGTTATCTTTTCATGCAAAATCTGACAAAATTATAAAGACATTAAGATAATACAGTAAACATGAGTTATTATTATTTCTAATGTTAGAATCACCTTGGAGAGGTGTTTTTTATCTGTGTGTTACCAGTAGCTATAAGAAGTATGTAAGAATTTTTTAAGTTAGCCAAAATCTTAAATGGGTTTATCTACATTCCTGCTAAATACAGAAAATTATTTGAATAAAAATGTGGTTATCCTGCATTTGTACTTGAGTTATGGGTAAATCTCCAAAAGGCTGCCCTGGATTACGAAATAGTATCTCTCTTTCCCTTCACAAGGCTTTTCCCCCAAAGCTTTACAAAATCCTGGATGAAAATCAACATTGATCCATAAAATAGACATCACTGTAGCGTCAACAGGGTAGGGAACAACAGCTGAAGAGATTTCTGGCCTATGGTTATTTCTGTCAGGAAAATGGAGCTAGATAAAGATATATATATAATATTTAAAGCTGCTGGGCACTGGCAGGCTGTTTGCAGACAGCTGCATGTTCAGCCTTTTTGGCTGGAATGGTTAAGGGGCTAATTAAGTGGACAAGTCAGGTCTCAGCATGGCCTTAGGGGGAAGTCTGCCCTGCCTCGGCTTCCCGTGAAAGTTTTGGCAGAGATGGGTTTGTAGCTGGAGCAATCTCATTGTGAGCTGTGGTGCTGGGTCTGAGATGGGCTTGCTAGAACCCATTTTACTGGATTTTACTCAGTCGCTGCCACCCACAGAGAAACATAAAAAGTTAAAAAAAAAACCCTGCAATTTTGAAAACTGAAATTAAGTCATCACATTCAATTGAATTTCTTTCTGGGTTGTTCCATATTATTACTGAATTTGTTTAGATGGTTACTTGTTTGATTTTTTGTGGGTTTTTTTTTTTAATCACTTCCATGGTTTTCTTACTTGATTCATTCAGTGACATCAGTTATAGTGACCAGTTGTTTCCGTGGTGACAAATTGCAGTGTTGGAAGCATCCTTGAATGAATCAGGTAAGAGAAACAGATCAACTAAAAATGGAGAAAGTTCACTTGCAAAAATAAACCAGGAATATTTGGTAAAGTTTGCAGGAGAGTGGCTTGGAAATCTAAAAATTAATATAATATAGCTGAGTTTTCAGTACATCCAAAGAAGCCAGCATGGCTAATTTCACAGTGAAGCACAGAGGAATCTGTCCTCATCTGGTAACTGCAACCAGCTGGAGAACACTTAAAATAGATTAGAAAACTCCATAGTAAGAGTGAGCGGATTTAACTGCAAGAAAAAATTAAAGCTTCTTGTTTATCCGCTCCACTATCACAACTGCCATCACAGTTCACTGTGATTAAGGTCTATCTCCTTACCAAATTGCATCTTAAAAGGATCTTGAGTACTTCTGTTATATCACAGATCCAGTTCCAATTCCACACTGGTGCGAGCCAGGAGCAAGACCACTGAAGATGATGGATTTGTGTTGGGCTGATGTAAACGCAGGTGAAATCTGATTTGCTTTCAGTATATGTAGCAGGGAGCATAGTTCCAAATTAGGAGGCCCCAAATGATACTGTTGTATGTTGTACTGTATCATCATGGATTTAAATAGTATTTGGGGTACATGCTAATAATGACAAAAAGACCCTCGATGTGTACAGTGACAATAAGAATTAATTCCACTCCCGTCATGACAACTCTCAGAGGGAATATTTTGCCTTGCCTAGGCTCAGACGTTATTTCCAATAAGTACGGAAATAATGGCTCACAGTGCTGCAGAGCGTTAGGAGATCTCAAGGGAAATCTCATCAGATTATGTGATAGGTTTGAAATTAATCCATGTCCCCACTGTATTTACACAATATACAATTCTCTCTCTGATGGCTTATAAGGAAAGGTAAACGCTACCATCCTAAATCAGCGAGGGGACTTGCTGCAATACATTCTCTCGGTAGAGACTACATTTCTTTCCAAGTTGATAGAAGCAACTCAGAAAATAATTACATAACTTTCTTACACTGCAGACGTATTGTTGTCTGGTTTGTAACCTCATTATGCCACATCATCATCTTTCTTGCAGTTCTCCTTGCCGCCAGTTCAGCAGACAATAATTTTTTACATTATCCCTATAAAAAATCTGAAAGGGAAAAAATCGTTGAGAACTGCTTGCTTCTAGAGTTGATATTGCCTAGCCATAGACCCATCCATCCACCTTGTCACTCGTAGATTGCTCTTTGGTGAAAGCTTCGTTACAGAGCTGCTCTCACCTCTTTGCACATTGGTTTGGGATTCTACCAGGCTTTGCCTGTTCAGGTGTGCAGAACTGTGTCATGTTAGGCCAAAACCTGTCTTCTCACCATCTTTCCCCAAGGAGCAAGGGATTATCATCCGTGGAAGAATGTACACTTCACCACACTCGTAAGCAGTGAATATCTCAAGAAGCATATGACAAACTTGCCAGCCCATGGGTTGTGTTTCTTGAATCCTGCCTGCTCTGGAGGACATAAGCCAAAAGCTCAATTGTGAATCCTTATAAGAATTTAAGTATGCAGGAAAGATGTTCTCTAGTCAAGAAGTCCTAAAAGGACTGGAAGAGGAATGGTCTTCTTCAGTGATCCCTGTCTACTCTGAAGCTTGAATAAGTGCACTAAGTGGTTTTGGAGACCCAGTGAGAGGTAAGTTAAGACAGTGTGAAATGCTATATGAGATGTGCTAGTCTGGCCTAGACCTTTATAGCAAAGTGACCTTCTACATTGCTTTTGTGAACATGGAAATAAAACAGGGGAGACAATGTGCATTTCTGCAGCTTCTCTCTCCTCTCACTCATTCAGCTTCATTTGTATCTGGCTTCCACATTTAGCTCCCAGTCTTCCCTGGGATTTCCTTCCCATTGTAAAATCCATCCTTTCTCCAAAGGTGTTTTCTTTTCTTCTTTGTAAGCTCTTTCTTTTCCTCGAAGATTCAACAACCCAGTGAAGAACCTCTAGGATCCTTTCTGGTGACTTTTCTTCTTCCTCGGTAGTCTGTCTACAGACAGCCTTACAGTTCTTCTTCCTTATTGTCTGTGATTGCCGTTATTCTTAAGAGGACCCATCTCCTTTTCCTTCCAACAGCCTCTAGTTCTGGCAGGCAAAGGGTTGAACAGGGAATGCCCTTTCTATCTTTCTGCAAATTTGTTAGGTTCATGTAAACATTTGGTACAAACAGTGGGTTTGGTTTGCTATAAACTCTAGTTCTATTTAGAGCCACTTTTTTTTCCTTCTCCATTTTGATAGACTGTTGGATCAGCGTATCAGCAGTCACATCTGACACTAGTGTCAAAACACAATAGATACCTGGCTCACTTTAATTAATAACATAGAAAACAAGAGAAAACCCACATAATAATTTATTTCCTCTAATAGTAATGCTTCCAGATTCCAATCGTCTTTATCAGCTTTAAAAACCATCTGAGTATATATTAGAATCTCGTACATTTTATCTGATAGGTACAAATACAAACACCTTTTCTACTTGTTATTCATGGTAGCTGCATTTTGTATGTCATTTGTAATTGTATTTTTCGCTCATATGCATTGGGGGAGGAGAAAGGGCTATATAGCGCTTTCTTTATTCTTGTTCACCTTGCTGAGCCAAAGCCGTTAGAATGGGGCTTGCACCATCCAAAGAGCTGTACACTAAATTCCAATCAATTAATCACTGAGATGACCGAAAAGGAAACATAGATTGGTGATACGGCTGCTGCTGACAGCGCAAATACAAGACAGTGAAGTTGAAGCAGGAGGATCTGAGGAATCATTATGACTGGTAACGGTGTTTGAGATGGAAAGAAATCAGGTTGTTTCAGAATCAACGTTAGGTTCGTAAATGACAGTCTAGGGAAAAACAATTGTTATTATTTATCAACTGAGCTTGTTTTCAGTTGAATTGTTTGGGCTTTTTAAACTTTATATGCTGAGAAATTAATAATTTAAGTACACCTCTTCATGCTTTCTGAAGCATTGAAAAATATGAACCTGAATAGTGTATGGTACTTAAAAGTGTGTTTCATATAGAGGTATTTATCTATTTGTCATGTGGAAGAAAATCAGTAATCTTTGTGCACCAAAACTTTTATACTGAATGTTTTTTGAAATTTCATTATGTAGAAGCCCTATGGAAGCCGTGCTGTTCAAAACATTTTTGTTTTCATGTACTGTAATGTTTATTTGTTCAAACAAAGAAATGCTTATCTGTTGAAAAGATAGCAGTGATAAATTACTTCAGCTTTCATGCTTACCTACTGTTTTCCATTTGGCATTAAATTCTTGGTTGAATCCCAGAGGTAGATAGATCTGAATTCAAATGTTACCTTGATGCCTTTTTTAGCCAACCCCTGTGACCTGATGATAAAAGGAAATTTAGTCGTCTAAAGGACCATCCTTCTTGTATAGTTTAAACCCCATTACATACCGAAAAGGTTGCAATTTTTACCTTTTTCTCTGAACTGTATTAATTTTCAGAGGATGTACAGGACCTCTACCTTTACTGTCACAACAACAGCACTTTAGATATCAACAGCGTAACTATCTATTGAATCTAAATAGCATGCAAATTGAGCTTCCCATACTCATCCTACCTCATTATGGGTAATGCTGAATATGCTCTGTTAATCCTTTTGAAAAATTATTGACTCCTGAATAACTTTCTTTTACTACTATAAATCATATCTTCATGTTTTTTTTTTCTGTCATTGACTTTTAAGTTCAAGGGTCTGTTTTATTTCTCATCAGAAAACAAATTTCTCTCTGTGCTTAACATGAAGTATTCCAGGCTCGTGTTTTCCATTTTAATGGAGGTTCATCAGTCTCCCTCGTCTTCTCCTCACTGAATAAATGATCCTTATGCAATGCACAATGGGAGCATACAAAAAGAGAAGAGTAACAAAACAGTTTAAAAAGCTAAAAGGCAGCATGCCATAAGTTAGCTGTTTTAGCATATTTGAATTTGTAAGAAAAAGTAACTGGGAACTCTTCCCTTGTTTGCCAGTCTTTACCATGCATCAGTTGATAGAATAATTGTTATTTACAAAGTAGCAACATTGGCCTTCAAATAGGAATCATAGAATCGTTTAGGTCGGAAAAGACCTTTAAGATCATAGACTTCAACCATAAACATAACACTACCGAGTCCACCACTAAACCATGTCCCTAAGAGCCACATCTACACGTCTTTTAAATACCTTCAGGGATGGTGACTCCACTACTTCCCTGGGCAGCCTGTTCCAATGCAACAACGCTTTCAGTGAAGAAATTTTTCCTAATATGCAATCTAAACCTCCCCTGGTGCAACTTGAGGCCATTTCTATCACTTGTTACTTGGGAAAAGAGACCGACCCCCACCTCGCTACAACCTCCTTTCAGGTAGTTGTAGAGAGCGATAAGGTCTCCCCTCAGCCTCCTTTTCTCCAGGCTGAACAACTCCAGTTCCCTCAGCCGTTCCTCATAAGGCTTGTGCTTTAGACCCTTCACCAGCTTTGTTGCTCTTCTTTGGACACACTCCAGCACCTCAATGTCTTTCTTGTAATGAGGGACCCAAAACTGAATGCTGTATATCCCAGCTGACTTTTGAGGTCTGTATCTTCATCTACATTTTAGCTGGTCCATATTGGTTGCCCATTGAAGGACTGTAGACATCTGCTTGTGAAGGAAATGAAGTTTCTCATGCTGCTTTGGGAGGAGAATTTCCTGCCCTGGGATGAACGAACATGTGCACTTGGCCAAGCACTTAACATCAACCTGTGCCAGTTTCTCTCTGATGAGTATGAAGGGAGCCTGAGCTGCCTGGGTCTGATGTGGACAGTGATGTTTTGTCTGATGAGTCCAACCCAGTGTGTCCAGAGATTCCTGCCTGCTAGTTTTTCTTTTGATAGGCCAAGATTTTTCCAGAGCAATTTTGTGCCATTATTTTTGTCACTGCTCTTCCTTTTGTAATGCCTTCTGATACGGATCACAACTGAGACCCTCTTTCCTTATTCTGGCTCAAAAGATTAGGAGTCTTGTGTTTTGGTATAGAGTCACACTGGTCTACTAACTAAAGTCCAGAGTTCAAATGTTTGGGCATGTTTTACTTACTCTACCACAAACTCATACTCTGGCTTTCCACAGGGCCGTGGGAGCACTGGTAATGGTGGTTGCTCATGTACTAGAATAGAATAGTTCAGTTGGAAGGGACCTACAACGATCATCTAGTCCAACTGCCTGAGCACTGCAGGGCTGAAATGCAGCTACTGTGCTACGTAAGCTGAGGTATGGGATGTCTTCTTTTGTAAGGTAAAATTCTGCTAAGCTCAAGAAAGTACTCTTTATTAGAATTATTATTAACATCATCACTACTGTTATTTCTAGATTCCAGTTGGGTTCTCTGCATTCCTAGAGGGATTGCCTTTAGTGTAAAATCCTACCAGGAAAGGTGCACTTCTAAATAATGAAAGTCAAGGATACATTTAGTATCTTGCAGGGCTGGCTCTACAGCAAAGGCAATATTACTGTTACTTCGAGGCCGTCAGAATTCAAACCCTTCCCATGTGGAAGAGCTGTTTGACAGAGTGATTTTGAAAATGCTACTTCACATTAAATGTAGCAGGAGAAAATTGTCCCCAGGAAGATATTATCTGTGCGTAGCCAGTAGTTTGGGAAGGAGCTTTTCCAGATATATTCCTACTCTTTTGAAAAAAATCTGTTTTCTGGAGTACATTAGCCTGCAGAGGGGAAGAAACGGGGAAGCTATTAATATGTTTTTCCATTTAAACACAAATGCTTTCTGCTAACTCTAACTGAGAACAGGAGTAGTTCTCTTTTGGCAAGCAAATGCCTGTTAAGGGCGCTTTGCTGGATGTGTTTGTGCTATTCTGTAATCTTGGTGGTCTGCACAAATGGGCACAGTCCCCAGAAGAATGACAGCAGGCATGAGGTAATTAAACAGAAGATCCACATTGGCGTGTTGGTGGAAGAGGAGAGCACACAGCTCACCTCCTGCCGATGATGTGGTTGACTTTCTTTGGGAATTATTTTCCAACCCTGCAGTCCTTCCCTTCGGAGAGGGCAGGGTTTTGGTGGTGGGAGTTAGAATTAGGGGGATTTTGACAGGAAGTACCCTCTCAGTTAACAGAGCTGGGCTACTGCAGTTTTTCTTCCCAAAGGAAATGTATATGTTTGTGTGTGTGTATATATATATATATATATATTTGATTTTATTGACAGTGTTTAGACTGGTTAATTTGAAATGTGCGCAGAGCAGGCAAACTGTATTTTCTGGAGTCTGAGAGCATCCTCTTTCTGGAAAAATCTTTCTGAAATTATCTCGTGGTGAGTAGAATTTGATCCATTCTATAGATAAAAGAGGCTGGTGTTCACAGATATGTTGATGAAGCGCAGACACTGTCATGTCTAGATGGTGTGACGAATTTCATTATACTCAGAAAGTAATCCAAGCCTGTTAGAGAAAAGTAAATAACCTCAAATTCCTTCCTTCCTTCCTTCCTTCCTTCCTTCCTTCCTTCCTTCCTTCCTTCCTTCCTTCCTTCCTTCCTTCCTTCCTTCCTTCCTTCCTCCCTCCCTCCCTCCCTCCCTCCCTCCCTCCCTCCCTCCCTCCCTCCCTTCTTCTCTTTTTCTCTCCTTTTCTTTCCTCCGTAGTGCCTGAATTTTAACAGTGAGTTCTTACCGAAGTCTTTGCTGATCCTTCACACGTAGCACCAGTCCGCGTGAAATTTTATTACAATGAAATCATCAGGGGAAAAGAAGAAATCAATCTGGCCAGATAGTTATTACCATATTTTAAAAAGGTAAAAACCTTTGGAGACTCGAGTTTCAGTGGACTGATAATGTGTCACAGCAGGGCTCTTTTCCCCCTGCAAGTCCTTGTCTGAGATGGTCATGAGTAAACAAAGTACTCTGCCATCAGGCTCTTGCCCTCCTCCTACACCATCCCTAACAGCAGCACGATGTTTACCGTTGTTAGTAGCCACCTGCTTCCCTTCAAATCCTCCTCATGCAAAACACGGTCGTTTCAGAACAGTCATTATACGTTTGGAAATGGCAAAGCAATTCTCCAAGTCCCACTGATTATGTTGTGTAGCAACCCTACTGTATGCCGTTTCTGCTGCTTGGAAGGCTGGTAGCTGCTTGGCAAGCTAAAGAAGAAGCTTCTTTCCAATAACAGTGTTTTTCTTTTATCCCGGAGTGTGGTATTATTTTTCTAGTGGTATGATTAGAAAAGAAAATATATACAAAGCTAAAGAAATATTCCAATATATTTATAATATAATATTATGATGGGCATTAAATAAAGTCATTCAAGTGCTTGAGTTCATTCAAGTATTTTTTGGGCTTTTAAAAAGAAATAATTGTTGCACAGAAAGTCTTGCCCGAATAGCAATTATTTGATTAAAAGAATACTGGCCCAGGTCTTGTGCTTGGCTTTCTATAAGCTTAACCATGCAATCATTTTTATTGCCATTGTTGAACATAGATGGATTTAAATAGGGCTTCTCCCACGTAGGTTCTTTAATGATACTTTTAAGGAAGAGAGCACAAGTGGATTGAAATGAAATCCTGAACCCACAGCTCAGGAAGAGTGTGGGACAGGGTGTGAAAGGAACCCTGGAGCTGTCAGAAATGGCAGGAGTAGCATTACACAGCAAGGAGACCAGGGAGCTGGAGTCTTTCTGAGGATGGAAAAATAGCATTCTTTCTCCCGAGAGCCCTTTGCTTTGACTGGATGCGGTCCCTATTCTCTCGGAACCTATTGCTGCCTATAACAATACCTCCAAATGCAATTGGCACCCATTCCAGCTGCCTGCAGGCAGTTACAGAAAGCAAGCTGGGTTTCTAGGGTTTCTTAGACCCACCCTACCTAAGAAACGCAATTTCTTAAAAGTGCGTAAGGAGAATAAAAATAATTAAATGGAAAAACCGTGCTAAAATCTTTGTGAGACTTGAAACAACTTGCATTCTGTCCATTGTAATCTGACATAATGAGCTGGAAAGACACATTGCATTGATGCAGATCTCAACAAGGAGTAGATAAGTGCCAGAGGTTGAGCCTGTAAGACTCTGGGCAAAGCTTCATGCTGCTGGAAACATTCTTCCTTTGCAGAGTGAATAGTAGCTGATTGTTAAGGCATGGTTCCTGCTGATGGCAGGAGTTTAGAAAATGTCTAAAACTCTCAAATGAAATATGGTTGAAAGTAAGTTTTAAGCAAGAAGAATCCTGTCTGCAAAAGCCTGCGTGCTGTAAAACTCCTTTTTGCCAAGAGTGGAACAAGCAGGGACTTGACAGATAAAGAAATAGCAACAAACAAGCTCAGCTTTTCCAGAGGTGATGGAAATGTGCTCAGAGCAATGATGCAAGCCCTCGGTGATTCTGGGTGTGTCCCCCACATCTTTCCTTTCCGAAGAAGCCCAGAAATACTTGGTGTGTCCTTAATAGTCTGGAGAGACTTGGCAAGAGATGTCACTGAGTGTTTATTTGAAATGTGGTTCCAGGGTAGTACGAAGCAGATATTCATTCAGTCTCAAGATTAAAGGAGGATTTGGAAAAAAACACAGAGATACAATTATTTACCTTAAGGCATCTGATTTTTACAGGTTCAAATAAAACAGATGTGTTTCTTGTCTGCTGCTTTGGAAATTTTGCAGGGTTTATATAGAAAGCATTCCATTTATTAAAAGATAAATATCTTTAAGTGGTTCTAAATGCCAGTGAGCTTTATAACAGAATTCTGGAGAATTACCACAATGGTCTATTCCTGTTAATGTAACTGATACTGTCTGAGAAGCTGCCAGTGTAATTCCCTCTGATATTAGTGTTCTGGCGTATATTTGTATCACGTCACTTCTGTATTTTGCATGTTCTAAAAAGATATCGTAAGGGATTTGGTCTGAAAGAGAAATATGTGAAATTACTATTTTTTTTCATTAGCATTGTAGAAATTAAGGTAGATTGCGTGGATGGGAGGAAGAAGTCATTGTTTTGAATTTCTTCCTGGTGGTCAGGTTGGAGAGATAGATTGAATAGACATGAGGAGACTAAATTTTCTAGGACCATGTCTGAAGATAGCGTAGAAGGGCTTGCTGTTCTTTTAGTTCCACATCTACTTTTCCAAACAGCCAGATAAATCCAGAATTAAGGGTTTTTTTGTTATATTAAACACATATTTCAGAAAAAAAGTGAAGTAAAAATTTAATGGACCATGTCTATCCATCTTCAATGGGTGCCTTAATAAACAGGAAAAGATATAAAAGAAAAAATAGCATTGAGTACTGTAACTTCTATAGGAATTTCACCACCACAAGTCTGTGTGAAATCAATACACTTAACCAATTCAGTTTCAGCTGTTATGGGTTTTACTGAGTCCATTCACTTCTTAGATCCTCTGGGTTAATATAAACTATTTCTGTTATACAGCTTGCACAAGCCCAAGAGGTTCGACATCCCTGGAGAAGATGTCGAACAAAGACAGGGTTTCCAGCAGAGAATCCCCACTGCTCATTTGCTTTTGGACATCAGGCAAAAAGGTCTTGCTGATTGTTACTGGATCACCCATGTTCAGAGTATTAAACAAGGTTAAAACTTGAGGGTTTTTCCCATCCACTGTGACTTGGTGGGAAACTTGTATGCCTGTTGTGGGATAGGATTTGACCTAAATTTGCATCGTGGTCAGATTTGCATACCGACCTCTTATTTTTGGGAACTCTGAATTATCTTTACTGTGGTCTGAAAAAATGGCTGACCGATCAGTGTTAGTGATTTGTATTTCAGTCCCCCACATGTCTTTGCTGATCTGTAAGTGGATTGCCCAGTCAATACTAGCATCTCAGGAATTTGAGACTCTGTCTGGGAGGATTTTTTTGTCTAAAAGGAGAAGAACAAGCATTTGGGATGGCGGGGAGGGGATGGGACTGGGCTTTGGCCTCGTCAGTAGCCTGAAGGAGGGCAGGAGTTTGCAAATGATGTTCAGATGCAGCAGTTGTTTCATCTTCATCACCACTATGTTGTGAGTGAGGAGTAGCAGAAGAGGAAGGCAGAGAAAAAGGTCACTCAAAGGGAAAAAGAAAGTGAGGGGGAAAGTAGAAAAGCATAGCATGAAGCAAAGTAGGGAGAGCAGGTGGAACAAATCTGCCAAGAGCTGGAGAAAAAGGCCAGAGGAAACATAGGGAATGTGGTAAAGCCCCTGCCAGGCACTGTGTAAATCTGCTCTGCACTTAATGGCATCTTTCTCCAGGCTAGCAACTACGTCTAGCTGGTTGGGGAGCTCCAGGTAGCAATGAAGATGCAATGGCAGTGGCTTCAGCTTGGCTGTTCAGAGATCCTAGGAATGTATTTTGGATGCTGTCATGCTGATATCTGTGTTTACTTTGTTTTAACAACCGTTACCAGCCAGGAAAGACAGATTAAGCTAGCGCAGGAACGTCTCCCTGCTGCAAATGCACCTTTGTTCTTCCTTCCCTCCTTTCCTCCCCATTGCCCAAAGGCTTTTTCTCCTGTGCTTATCCTACTAGATAAGGGTCCCTGTAGCAAGGAAGACTTGCCGAAGCAGATTCTTGACCTGACTTCAATCCGGCTTCAAATATGTGTATGAAGATGTAATAGGGTAATTTATCACCTTTATTCAGGTAAACAGATAAAATTGCAGGCGGTTAACAGCCTTCATTTGTATGCAGGAAGTTAGAGGGAAGTTAGGCAGTTAGATAGCAAGACCTTTCCCTATCTGACATGGATTCCTCAGAAGGGAGTAATCATCATTCATAGTTTTCCACCGGCAACTTTGCCTGATACGGGCAGGTAAATCACAGAGCAGAGCTTGGTGCTGTCCTCTAGCTTTGATACTTGTAATTGTAGCAGTTCTTCAGCAAATATTCAGTGTAACCCATGCAGGACTTTCAGCATAGCTTTTAAAAATAACTAAGGAGTTTGAAATAACCGTGCTTTATATAAGAGCAAACAATAAAGCGCATGTGGAGGAGGCTTCATTAAGATTGCTTGACCTATGAGCGAAATAAAAAGGAGGACAAGACAGGCTTTCCTAGTGATTTACTTTCTATGCCCATGAATCATGTTTTCTTCCTCTGTTATTGTGATTGCATTTTTTTCTCAGCACTGCTCACCCTATCATTATGGGTAGAAAAAGTAAAGGGATTGTGATATTTTTCTCAGCGGTGATGAAAGGAACAGGACACTTCAAGGACACGCTATAAAAGTTGTTAGGACTGCAAGATGCTGTAGCTTCTTCAAGATGCAAATACTGTGTATGGTCCATATTGGATTAATGTGAGTCACGCTGAAGCTATACCATAAGCGATACTGATCTTGCATGTTTACTTTTTGACTTATCAATTCTATGACTTCCTTTTATTCCCCCAGCATTTATGGGCGAGTACGCTTTTGAGGCTGTAAACCCTATGGGAAGGAGCCAGGCAGTGCACGTTGGCAGTGAATCTGGCAAAAGACACTGTTTAAATATTTACCAGCAATAACAGAGGGTTGTTTTTAAAAATAACTACGTTTCAGCATATTGTCTTCAAGGAGCTTATTGGAAAAGAAAAAATAAAGGCACAAAATATTGAAATTTTTAAAGAGCTTTCAAAACGTTGAGGAGTATTTGCAAAGTAGTGCAAGTTAAATCTATTTTAACATGGATTGATGTGGGTTGGCTTTTTCCCTATTTTTGGTATAGAGGAAGGGAAGGGAAAGCAGGAGGGGCTGGTGCTGCGCAGCCATCAAGAAGCCCTGGGATTGGAAACCACAAAATGAAAAACAGCAGATGTGAAACAGTGGCTTGTGACTTCCTTCATATGAGCACACATACATCAACCTCATAACATCATTTAAAACTCCTCTTTTGGGGCCATGGAAGAAAAGAACACGGAAGTAATTAGTACTAGTCTAAAAAAATCCACAAGAAGACATTTGTCCTTGGCAAAATGTTTCTCCGTATTGCTTTATGGTTTCTACTTATCCAGACAAATTATTCCCCAGACGTAAAGCAGTGCTCTGACATCATGTGAGATTACTATACAAGATTATAATGTGGATGTGGCTTTGTCACAAAAGACAAATGTTCCTCGGGCCGTTTGGCAGAGCTGTTTGCTGACTGAAAGGACGGATGGAAACCCCCACACTACAACAAACTTCAAGCTGTAGTTCCCTTCAAAAGTAGTAATTTTAATCCAATTACACTAGCAGGTTGGAGAATCAGTGGACTTTCATACTGATGGCATTCTGTGAGATATTAGTTGAGCTATGCAGACGAATAACTAGAGAGGATTTAATTACAACAGTTACTGGTGTTTTTCAGAACATCAAAGACCTAGCCAGCAAATAATGCAGCAGATGTATTACATGAAGTAGAAGTTGATCACAATTTTCTGGATATTTGGGGTTTTTGTACCAAATGAAAGCATAATTATTGAGTAACTTCTACTACAGTTCTTACAGGTGTTTTTTTGTTTTGTTTTGTTTTCTTCGCCCCCCCCCCGAGTTACTTTTATCTGGTAGAATATGAATTTTCCCTTAATTGAAGCTGTGGAGAAGAAGCATCGGCCTCTAATTATCTCAGTACACTTAACATCGTACTACCAAGTGTGTGCTTTGGCACACACAGAGGCTAAAGGTAGATTGATTTATCTTAAAGTTGATATTTTTCAACTCAGGCAACCTAAGTAGTATTTTTCTTCAAAAGGAGTTTAGGCAGTAAGAGTGGTACAAATCTTCTCAAGCTCTGCAAGAGTGGCAGGAGACATAGGCTGTTATCAACAGAGCAAATGCAGGTCACTCACAGGTGGACTGAAGGATATTCTTTTCCATTTTGTTGTCAAAATATCCACAGGCAGCCAGAAGCAATCTAATTTTTGTGGTGCTATTTTATCAACTGAAAGAACCTCATGAAATTTTTACATATGAGCTGTGCTGTGAGGTCTCAGCTCTTCTGAAGACAGCAGCTACAGTGGATCAAGTTTGTGAGAGGTCAAGGTAGACATGTACCATGGTTGTTGCTTTTCCGTGGTGTGCTAAGTCAATACTATAAACACTAGCCACCTCCAAAACAGGATAAATTCCTGTGCTGAAATTGGAGGGTGGACATGGCAGACCAAGAAAATGACGGCATTGCAGTTGTTTGGTGTCTCCACCTCTTGCCAGCTTCTCTTCTGTGGTGAAAGGATGAAACACCACTGACATCAATGGGATCATTCCCCTTTTCACCAGCAGCAGTGTTAGTTCTCTGGCATTCAAGTACTGCAGGACTTGAGGAGAGTTGTGATGGATTTCTGAGAGTGTCTCTAACCAAGAGTAGTTTTGTTTAGGTCTCCCGTGAAAAACCACAAAACCAAAAGGCACCATTTGGGAGAAAAAGCTTGTGATGTTCAGAATAGTGTATGATAGCGCTGACTATAGCAACAGATATTCCTCTGTTATCTGGCACATTTACTTCAGAATGAAAGCAGTACACAAGTGTGAAAACATCCGTTTTTATGGTAGCAGTGTTTGAAGAATTTCTTCTGGGAAGAGCGCTGAACTGGTAGATCACTGCTGAGGTCCTTTTGGCCTAACAGGCCTTTTTTCAATTCTGCAAAGCTGACAACAGTTAAGGGAAAAGATGAACAGCCTTTGCTGGGACGCTGCATCAGTTGTATGAGAAATGGAAGTGGGTCATTCTGGACATAAAATTTAATGGAAAAAATGTTTTGTCAGCATCAAGACATTTGAAGACCCATCTGTTGAGGGTGTGTCCGCTTCTTCTGCCATGACATCTGTTTAGAAGGAGGCGAAAAATTCCCCTTGTGAATCACACCAGTGCTACAGAGCTGGGAAACTCCTGCCTCCTCTCCTCTCCTCTCCTCTCCTCTCCTCTCCTCTCCTCTCCTCTCCTCTCCTCTCCTCTCCTCTCCTCTCCTCTCCTCTCCTCTCCTCTCCTCTCCTCTCCTCTCCTCTCCTCTCCTCTCCTCTCCTCTCCTCTCCCTCTCCTCTCCCTCTCCTCTCCCTCTCCTCTCCCTCTCCTCTCCCTCTCCTCTCCCTCTCCTCTCCCTCTCCTCTCCCTCTCCTCTCCTCTCCCTCTCCTCTCCTCTCCCTCTCCTCTCCCTCTCCTCTCCCTCTCCTCTCTTGTTTGGTGTCCCACCCTCAAATGGGAAGGACTGTGGTTTGCTAAGGGTCTCAGTGGAAAAGAAGGCTTAAAAAAAATTGGGAGGAATCAAATGCCAATTTCTCATATCATAGATGCTGTAAAATTTGTCTCTTATTGTGGCACTATTAAAATGACTGAAAATAGATTATTTCTTAAAACACCATAGAAAAGATTTTTGTGATGCATCCTTTCCAAAATGGGATAATGAGTAAGAAAGTGGAAGGCAAAATGCGGGAGTTTGTTTCAGAGGTATGGGTATTGTGCATTAGATATTATAGATTCCAATGGAAAACCAGTTATTTTAAACTGCTGTTCGAAACCAAAATGCTGTTTGGACCAGTTCGTTTTCGCTTCCACTTGGGTTTGAACATTTCACGTCCCCTGGAAATTAGACGTTGAAACCAATAATGCATTAAGCTGGAAAGTGCTGGATCTCACGCATATTAAGCAGTAAATACTCTTGAGTTTTTATCGTTGCTGCATACCTTTTGATAGCCAGTCCCATAATAATATAATATGATGCCTAGAACTGATGTGTTTATTGTTCTAAAGAGATGAATAGCCTGGCTGCCAGATAGAAGGAAAGATTTCCAAAGCACTAAATATAATATTGAACTTGCTGCGTTAAATGGTCTATCTTTATTTTGGCTAGGTCACTTATCTGTTAATTGTGATCTGTAAGTCTAGTACAAATATTTTTTAAAATACTGTCAGAAAATCAAATCCTGTGTTTACATTCCTTGTGGGCAGAGGAACAGGTCAGTCTCTTGTCTTATTGTGATATCCCGAACACTTCCAAATGCTTCTTCATCTGTGCATTTTGAGGTGAATGCTGCTGTAAAATCCAGGTCACTTCAATTGCACTACAGCTGAAACACAATCTCAGAGGTTTTTTGGTAATATATATGCCCGCTGAGTTACAAAAAATGGTTTCCTCAAGGCAGGCTTTCTTAGCATGGATGCGGTCCTACCGTAAGGTGTCGAACCTCTCTTTTTTATAAAGTGGAGCTGCCTCTGCCTCTGACTTTGCAGCTCAGATAATGGGCAGATGAAGCGCAGGACAACCGCTGGGCGCATAAGCATATCCTTAAAGGGATCTATTTTGTGGAACTGGAGAAAATAGAGTCTGTTTGGAATAATCTAGCTAAACTAGCAAATATTCAGCTTCCATTTATTTTCAGTTGTCTGTGAAGGTAAAGAGATTAGTGTTTGCCTACAGAGGAATCACATTGGATCTGCCTTTTAAGTTGTTACAGGATATACAGTTGGGTAGGCACATCTGTAGGGATGAAATGAGAGAAGTCTCTCGTTTGTTTTCTCCAGTCAAGCATAAATCTCTAATTTTAAGGGCATTCTACCCTTGGTTTAGATTTGTTTATTTTAGTTTTATAGACCCCATTTTAAATCCATTTTAATGAGCTGTTTATGCAGTGATAGTGTTTTTAATATATGTTTAGGTTCTGTGCGCCTCTAAGTGAGGCAATGATGCGTGGAGATGGCATGAATTAATAATATGGCAAAGGCAACTGAAATATCTCCGATATACCAGCAAAACAAGATTTCGATGTGGGTGCCTGTCTGCTGGTTTGCTTGCTCCTGCCTGAGACCAACAGTTCAAGCTGCCATTTCTTTCATCAGGGGTGACTGGTTTGGCTGGCCCCGCTGCGTCCTGGAGCGAGTTAGGACTCCCACTGTGGTGCATGAATGGTCTCAAGGATGCTGTGGTTGTGAGTGTGGGATGAAGATTGGGGAACCGAGGAATGCCAGGAACCAGCATTTCATCCCGTATGCCGTCTGCAGGACAATCATTCTGCACTTAGCTCGGTCCGTATGGGTGAAGTGAAGTAGAATGCTACTAAGACTCAAGCCGGCATATCTAATTAGCTCAATAATCACCTTCACCCAGGGCCATAGCTGGCCAGCTTGAGAACTTCTGCAAGTATTTGAAAAGTGTTGCAAGCGAACACAGATCCCAGCAACCCGGAAGCATCTCTGCTAGGGAGCATGATGCATGGGCAAAGTTAACTGGGCAAAGACTTTTTTGATGCCATGTTTGCCTGCAGCTTTTCTAATCATGACAGGTCTGCATGGGACAGTTTGGTGACCTGAGACTTGCCACAGCGCAAGGTATGACAAGGCTTTTTGATGGTCTTTATGTGTGCCTACTTCCTGGCCACTCATAAGGAGCTTCATAATTTGTCTCCAGACATATCTTGAATATAATAACAGGAATAATTAAAACTCAAATAGCAATTTGGTGCTCTGACCATCTGGGATCCAGGCTGAGAGATGAGATATAGTATAGGCCCTAAAGCTGTTAGTAAGGTAAGCCTTCTTACTCTTTTTTTTATTAATTAATTTAAATGGCTCTTAAATGATTTTTAAATGAGTTCATACTCACAACAGCTTTGAAAATCTGTGTCTTGCCGGTGGGATCTGACTGCTGCTTCTGCTGCTGTGTCTTGGTCTGATTCCCAGCTGGAAAAGCTGAACCTCTGTATCAGCTGGGTGCAACCTCAGCACAGTGATAAAGGAAAATAAACAGAAATAGGTGGAAGCTTTTCTAAACACCAGTTAGAGAATCCCTTTTCTAATATATGGACCCCAGAGAGAAAAGAAAACAGAGAGGAAGAGGATATTACATGTGCTTTATTTGCATAAGCGTGTGATGGCTGTGTTCCTTGCTTGGAAGGAGGATGCTGAGAAGTACTGCGTGTATGAAGTTAAAGCTGATGAAAGTGTAATACACAGTAGTGTTTTATGGAATATGACTTTTAACAGGGTTTTCTTCTCCCCTGGTAGAATAGTCTGGAAAGGTTGAATTGGGTTTTATTCCACTAAGGCAAGAGACTACACATTGTGGTATAAGGGAGGAACTGGAAGAGTGGCAGTGCCAGGGCAGTTAATTCTGGGCTCGCCTTTGGGCTTGTCCATCCCACGTATAGCAGCAGAGTAAAGAGGAGTCGCAACCGCTCCGCTTCTTTTCCAACCTAAAATAGTGTCTCCATGGCAGGGTGTGCCACTCCAGTGCTGCCATTCCCAGGCTCATCAGACTCATTAAGGGACAGAGCTAATGCTATCAGTGCAGTGGTACACTGATGCAAATGAGCAACTTTCATTCCCTGTGACCCAGGCAGCTCGTTTGGAGTTAAGAGGGCTTATCCTGAGGCTGTGTCCCAAACACTGAGGTGCTTATCATCTCACGCCTCCTTAGCTGGGGAAAGCCTCTTGTGAGCATGGTGGAGTTAGACTTCCAAAAGCCTGTAGAGGAGGACCAAGGAGAATGAATTCCCAGTTAGTAGCAAAGGGGAGAGGGAATCCATCCAGATGCCAGATGCTGGGTTCAGCGGGAAGGGGAAGGGGAAAAGGCTGGTTGTTTCCCTGAAGGACTGCTTTTAAGCTCCAGGGGAAGCTGGGTCAGGTGAGAAACGTTTAGGGTGGATGTAGGTTTTTGGCCAGGTGAGTAGTCTAATACTGACTACGCCATTTTTGTTTGATTAAAAAAACTCTGTCTTTAGTGCAAGAGGAGTGGCAGAAAAACATCCTGTGATTTTTCATTTTGCAGCCAGCACCACAAAGCACAAAAATCAGCTCTTGGCAGCCCAGCAACGAGCAATGTTGTCCCATGCTTTGCTGCAGCAGTGACTGCTGCAACAGTAGTTTGAAGAGCTGATGCTGCCCCAGGTTGCCAGTCAAGCCCTGGCTGGCCCTTTTCGAGGGCAGCCAGCTGACGTCTCTGCGATGCTGTCAGCTTCAGGGCTGTTGGTCAGACAGCTTGTACCTTTTAGTCTCAAAAAGCTCATGTCACCAGCAAGGTTTAGGACTAAAAAAACCAAAAGGCATTTTTTAAAAGGCCACCAAAAGATGCATTTTTCTACCAGGATCTCCCAATATTATTTTTTTTTTCCTTTTTGCTGTTGCTCTGTGCCTGACAGACACTTGCAATCCCCACTTGAAGGTCCACACTCTGGTGGGCAGCCTGGAGTTAATCTGAGCTATTCTGGCAGCTGTCTTTCAGACCTGGGTTTACCAGCCTGATCTCAGCCAGCAGCATTTGCAATCCGTGCTGCTGAGAATTATCAGGCCCAAGAACTAGTAATGTCACCTAAAAGGCAATTCAGAGGCATTCATTTCAGTCCGTCTTTAGCAATTGCCTCTTGAATTGGCTATGGATCTTGTAGAAACCGTATGAGGTACCCTGGGAGGCTTTATCAGAGGAGGGATACCGAGTTGCCAGTGGCAATTGCGACTGTGGGTTTCCGTACCAGCTTCTCAGACCTTTTCAGCTCATTCATTCCCAGGCTGTGAGCTGGGAAAGTTCCTGCTCAGTTCAGGTGTTCCAGAGTGTGGTTGATTCTCGGGTATGTTGGGTGTGTCTGGGGGATGCTCATGGTAGGAGTATGACTGTAGCACTGAGTATGGCTGGGAAGAGCGCAGGGAGAGGGGAAGGGTAGGGACCGGCAGGACTAGACAGTTTAATTGTGAGACGCTGAAGCCCTTCCCTTCTCTCTCACCTGGGCAGCCAGGCAGCCCCTTCAGCTTGCATCTGAGGAGCTTCCCTTCAGCACTTAATTTGCACTTTTTCAGGGTCCCACCAGACCCTGAAATAAACAAACAAACCCCTAGTAAATGAAAAAAAAACAACTAAAAAACCACCACAAAATCACCACCAGAAAAACAGAATCACGGGTAGGAAGGAGGAAAGCTTTGTTGTGAGTGGGTCACATATAGGAGAGCCCCTACAGGAGATCTGCTCCATAACAGGTCATTTCCACCCCTGGGTGCTATTCACAATAGAGGAGCTGTGTTGATTTGGTACTCAAACAAGAGGACAGAGGAGGATGACATCCTGGAAGAGTCTTCTACCACTTTGTAAAGGACTGGGACAGTCTCGCCACTGAGAGTTTCAGAATAACTTGTTCTGCTGCATAGGACCTACAGGCTTGCAGCCTTCGAAGAGCCAGGAACAGGGTTGGTTCAGTCCACATTGTCTTGCAGCCATATAAGAAGGCGACAGCACATCTGGAGATTGCTATCTAGAGATATACAAGATATACAAGAGATGTACAGGCTGACAACTTCTGTGCATCCTTCAGAAAAATAAAAAGTGACCCTCCAGGAGGGTGTCCATGTAGGCATCCTTCCTCTTTGCCCCAGGTTGGAAGTCTTTTGGGGCACTTAGGGACTGACTAAGAACATCCCCTTGGGATAAGAAGAAGGGGGAAATTAGCATCCCAAGAATACCAGTTTATTGTAGTGGTGGTGTATGGATGCTGCCCTCCAGCCGGCCGTGTAGAGCAGGATAGAGACGATTGCTGCGGGGGGAAAGCCCATCCCTCAGGCCGGCCGTGGGACCCCTCATTCCTGTATTCCTGCCCTTGCAAATCTTCATGTCTAACGGCTTTTTTCTCTCCCTGGCTCACTCCATTTGTCACTTGGGCCGAGCTTGGCTTTCAGCCCCATCAAAACCCTTTAACTACCACCCTGCTTCCCATCTCTTTGGTCCTAATTTCCTTAATCTTTTCATACTGCCCACCCTTTCTTATGTTCCCAGGGGAATACAAATTGCTGCTACATGCCAAAAGATACCACCCATCCCAAACTGAAATAAAAAAGTAGTACCGAGATGTGAGTGTAATGACTGTAATTAACTGTCTAGTCTCATGACAATTGTCCTCTCTTCTCCTTCTTTCTCCCTCAGGCTTTGCTGTTCTCTCTCACTCTTTCACTTCTGCAATAGGAGTAAATTCCTCGTGACAGAGGATTGTCTTTTGCTTGTTTAATATGCCTGCCTGCTTTAAACACTACCTTAATGGTAATTCCAAAAGTATAAGGCACAGAGTCATTTCTCTACCCAGACTGCACAGGACTGAGACGCTGTAGCACGTTACTGGAACAAAATCTATCTTATTCCTGCGGGTGAAACAACAGATCATCTTAACGGGAAATGAAATGACTAATAGCAACTGGCCCACGCTGCTCCTGTGACAGGCCAGCTTGTTGAGAGTGCTTTGGTGACTGATAAGATAAGGGAATGGAAAAGAGACGTTGAGAGGCCGTTTCATTCAAACTTAAACAAATCTCACGCGCTGTAGATTGGTTGGTGTCCTGCCCTAATATTTCAATTTTATTAGCAACCAGAAAAACAAAATCAAAGTTCCCAAGGCACAACAAAACAAAGTGAAAGTTCCCAAGGCGCAACAAACCAAAACAGGCTAAATAAAAATATGCTCGAAGACATGCATAATGTATTAACTGTATTTTGCTTCATTTGTAAAGAGCAAAAGAGAACAAATAACCAGCGTTTGGCCCCTTATGGGCCTTTGTCAGGGACGTACTTCTTCTGAGCTGTTCCGTGGGGGAAAAGATTTTAAAAAACATTTTTTCGTAAGAGTTTTTCAAGCTGCCCTACAAATATTTATTAACTACTACGTTCTTGGGTTTTATTTGAAGCAGGACATTTCCAGCTCTCTGACTAGTTGGAGAAAATTTGTACCACGAATAAAGGAAACCTGCAAGCCTGTCTCTAGCCCCGTATCCTTGTTTGTGAAAGTGGGTGCTACTGAGCTGTACAGAACAATTTCCATGCATGTGGGCTGCCAGGATAGGACTTTTAAACGTAGTTTCTATGATACCCACCTCAAAATTGCAAGTAATAATTTAGAAGGTTTTTTTTTCTTCCCAACTTAGTCATAAATCCTCTTACAGTGTAACTAAGTGAAGTAGATTTAAAGACTGTATTTTAAAATAAAACGTTTCTTTTTTATTATTATTCTTTGGTCTTTTTTTTTTCTTTTTCCTTGAGGGGGAGTATTCTGCAGATGCTTTAGAAATTAGAGTCTTATTTCCAGTGCAGAAACAACCGTTCTGGCTCAAGTGCTGTCCTTAGCCTGACTCCTGTCCGCACGCTGTCTAGTCCACACCCAGCTGTCTGCTGTTTTGTGCCAGAGCTTGCGGGCCCAGCCATCACTTGGAAACTTGTAGGAAACAGCATCAAAATATGTCCTAAATAAAATAGCATGGGTTTTCTGAGGGACTTCATATCCTCTTCTGGATTTAAAGCACTATATATATGCCGTGGTGCTGTTGGCAGATGGAAACTAGTGTTTTTAGCAAGTGGATTTTAAAGGTGGCAGATTCCAGGCAAACGAAACAAAACAGTTTTTCTTCCTATTCTAATTCTTGTTGGATATACACTTGGATATCTGAAGAAACAGTGTGAACTTCAAATGTTTACCTGAAATGACCTTTGTGAAATCTAGATATTTGTATTTGCAAACTTGTAGTCCACATCCAAAATGTGTAAGGATTTCTTTTGTTGAACTAATTCTCAAAAGAAGCTCAAGCTTTCTCTGTGACCTCTTTATACCCTACGGAAATCCCTCTCTAATTTTTGTAACAGCTTCTATGTTCAAAAGCTTAAAAAAGTAAATTAATTTTTTCAGTCCAACTGCAGAGCATATATGAAAGTAGAAGCTTGTGTTTCAAAGAAGTGTCCCACTTGTATTTGTATGGTGCAAAATACATCTGTCCTCGTTTCATCTGGGATAGATTTAATTGTCTTTCTAAGGGCTACTGTGTTTCGTATTTAATATGAAAGGAATGTCAATAATGCATATTGTTTCACTTGTTGCTAGGTGATGTTTATACTATTCAAGGACTTTTTTTCAGCTTCCCATAGAAGCTCAGAAGGAGCTAGACAGAGCAATGGAATGGTCAATGGAATATTCCATACCATAGACATCATGGTATATAAATGGGGGTTGGCCGGGGGGGTGAGAATCCGTGATTGCTGCTTGGGATGGACTGGGAAACCAATTCACTGGGTGGTGAGAGTGACTTGTGTTGTATTACTTCATCTTGTATATTATTTTACCATTTTTTTTGCATTTTCCTGTTATTCTTCTAGTAACCTGTCTTCATCGCAGCCCACGAGGTTTTTTTTCCTTTCCTTTCCCCTCCTTTTCTTCCTCTTCTCCCTGCCCTTCTGGAGGGAAGGGAGAGCTGCACGAGTGGCTGTGTGGTGCTGGCCGGGGTTAAATCACAACAACTTCATATGCTGCCATACACGCAGACCATCCCAGATTTTGGAAATTCTTTATGAGACATTTCTTCCCTCGCTAATTTCTTGCTTTTATGATCTTTAATATGCATGTGTACTTGCAAACACAGAAGTTCAACTGCTGTTCTTTGAAAGTGTGGCGCTTAGGACTACTGAAGACCCTGTCTCCGTAATTCCCAGAGGTGGCCTCTGTTTGTACTTACACAATCTTCAGTATAAGAGCTGCCTCTGCATGCAACTTTTCCATTATTCTGTTATTATTTCCATTATTAGCTCGTGGCACAGATGCCTTGGCGGTGGGGACATTACAAATGCACACAGAAGTCACTTGCAGGCACAGGAGGAATCTGTTTTGTTCAAAACATGACCTTAATTTGCATGGCTGTAGCTGCTTGAGTGCAGACACTTTGCAATTTTAGTGTTTGAGCAAGAACAAGCGCTTTAAGAATTTTTTCCAATACGGAATTCTTGCTGCTCTTTGCTGTCCAGAAGATGCAGGTTGGGTTTGCAGAAACTTCCACATGCAAGGCTATAGAAATGTGAAAGGATGCCACTAACATTATCCCTTGGAAGACACCCCCGATACAAAATTGCGGTTTGATTGGTTGTTGGGGGCGGGGGGGGGTTGTGTGTGTGGGTGTTGTTTATTTTTATTTCATTCAAGTTTTTCTTCTTCACGGAAAGCTTTTTGCCACTAGTTGCAGACTCCAAAGTCAGTGGTGACATGGCAAGGGTGCATCCAAAATCTAACAGATCTTAATTATGTTTTTGCTTCTTAAAGTGTCTGTCAGTCTGATTTGTGCCTAAGGAGCAGCTTGTTAAACTGGAAGCGAGCAGGCTGGGGACGTGGGTAGGGAAACTGTTCTGAAAAATAATGACCCTTTCTTCCATCAAGGGCATCTGCCCACTCGTTACTGTGATGGTATGGAGTCATGGAATGCTTCAGGTGTCCTTGCTGATAGGTAGCCAGAAAGGCTCTTCTCATCTCAAGCAGAACCGGTTGTATACGAACGTTGGCACGGCGAGACACACATGTATCCCCTCCAGGCTTAATTAGGTGACACACAATAACTGGGGGGTGAAAGTGGAGCCCAGCAAGAAGCTCCAGCAAATCTCCATCCCGACAGTTTATCTAGTAAGAAATAGCCTCTACTCTACACAGGTTAGGACAGCAGTTTTCAACTTTATTTGTGCTGTTAACCTCTTCCAACCACAAAAATCACTTTTTGGCCACGGTCCCATCATATTATTTTAAATAAATACAAACATGGCAAGTGCTTATACCCCTTCTGGAAGCATTTTGCAATTGTGATTAGTTCATGGACCTTGGTTTTAGAGAAGGCAGTTCAGTCCAAAAGACCACTTGCCACTCTGCATAAAATGGATCCTCGGATACCATCGGTGCATAATTTTTTCTGGTTCAAGGACAAGACTCTATCGTAAGTAAATCTCTATAAGAAAACAGTGTCAAAAGAAATCAGAATAAGCCTTTTGCAAGAAAGGGTAAAGTTAAAGCATTAAAAAAAATAATAAAAAAAAAGAGTTTGTATAACTCATTAACTTCTGACGTTTTAATGCCTTCCCTCCAGGAAAATTAAAAGAAATGGACAATGTTTCTGTTCTGCAAGGGACTTGTTGCAAGTCTTGTCCACATAGTAAACCCACATTGGCAGAAAAGTATCCATGACAGAGAGTTACTCCTCTGAATAATATCTAAATATTAACCAGAATTTTTATTTCATGTGCAGATTTCCCAAATCATTGCAGTGATTGGAAACTTTTGCCAGCTGCTCCAGTGCTTTGATCGCTATTCCTGACATAAGACCCTCCTTTGTTCTCCTTCTTGTCTTCCAGTTACAAAGTAAGAAGAAAGCCAAGTTTTGCTTTCCATTGCTCCTTATGATCAGCTCTGGATATGGACTCAATTTGTGCTGCTTTTGGTACTGTAAAAACCCCATGATACTGCAAAGTTGCTTTTTGTTAATAGAGCCAGCATTTGCGGTCCTGATAGAAGCGTTCTCCTCCTCCTCTGGACTTACTGCTGCCACTGTGTCTCAGGCAGACTTCATGGTCTTAATACTAAACTGGGCCTTTGCTGAGGGAGTTACTACGCATAATGGTATTAGATGCATCTAATTTTTGCATCTAATTAGTGCATCTAATTAGATGCACTATTTTTCCTCCCACATGCATGTGCGCTACCTTCCTGGTATCTCTTAGAAATTCTTTCCTCCTGTTGTAAGTGGTCTCATTTCTAGGTATATGGAGGTTGCAGTATTGTGTATTGGAGATGCAGCTTTGCAGAACAATGAATAATTTTATTTGCAGGATACTGTCGATCTGGGTAGAAGACACAAATATGTCATTGCTTGACAAAGATTGAATGGATCTGAGTCTTTTTTTTTCCTTTTTTTTTTTTTTTTTTTTTTTTTTTTTCAGACTGGGTTACAGAAATGCCTCTGCAGTCAATTGGTTTATACCACTTTGGGCCCATTTTGTGATCTGTTCATGCTGGTGCTATACAGGATTTAACCAGGCTACACGGATATTAAGAAAATCTGTGTTTGCGTGATACAGGTCCTTACTATATTATAATGGGAAAATTACTGCTGTTTTTATTCCTGTTAGGATCAGCAGTAATTTGAGCTCGATTGTAGCTGCTTCATACTAATATTAAAGTGGTTATGTGCTCTGAAATATTATGGTGTTCCTTACCTTTCTCCCCTCATTTCTGTGCCGTCTCTCTCAACTGGCTGTTCTGTCTTACGTGTGTGCCTGCTACTGCTCAGGGCTCAGGTGGCCAACGCTCATCTCCTTGTTTCACTGCTAGTCCACTCATAGTGAAAATCTGTATATTTTGCTCACATTTGGGCTCACATTTCTAGGGCATTTTGTTCTAGCTCTGTGCTTGGCAGCCTCCTGGATGCTTTCAGCTGGACCCAGCTTAGCAGGAAGTGATTATTGCCCTCCGTTCATCAATTGTGAGTCCACTTCTGAAGTACTGTATCTGCTTTTGGGCTCTCCAGTACAAAAAAGGTTTGAACACACTGAAGCAAGTCCCACGGAGGGCCACCAAGATGCACAATGGGCTGGAGTAGGTGATGTATGAGAAGTGGAGAGATCAAATGAAAAGAAGGCCACTGGGGGAATCTTACTGCTGTCTACGACTAGCTACTAGGAGGGGATAGATAAGTCAGAGCCAGACTCAAAGGTCCATGGTGATAGGAGAAGAAGGAACAGGCACAATTTGTAGCATATGAAATTCTGATATTTGGGGAAAAAAGAATCACCATGGGTGTGATCAAACACTGACACAAATTGCCCAGAAAGGCTTTGAAATCTCCATCCTCAAAAATATTCAAAATTTGACTGGAGAAGACCCTGAACAACCTGCTTTGAGCAGCAAATTGGACCAGATGACGCCCAGGAGTCACTTCCAATGTAAATTATTCTTTGATGATCTTATCTTCAGAGAGAGAAAGTAAATTATATGGGCGGCTTTGGAGATATGGATGAGAAGTACTGGGAATCGATCTCCAGAGATGTAGGTTTTTGGGGGGATAGCTAATCATAGAACAGCCCAGGTTGGAAGAGACCTTGAAAGATCATCTGTCCAACCTTTCGTGGAAAAGGGAGCCTAGATGAGATGGTCTAACACCCTATCCAGCCGCATCTTGAAAACCTCCAGTGATGGGGACCCTACCGCGTCCCTGGGGAGGTTATTCCAGTGGACGATTGTTCTCACTGTAAAAAATATGTTTCTTATATCGAGATGAAACCTCTCCTGGTGCAACTTGTACCCATTGCCCTTCATCTTTTTCATGTGGCTCCTCACGAAGAGAGAGTGTCCCTTCTCTTTGTAGCCGTTCTTTAAGTACTGGAATACTGTGATGAGGATCCCCCTGAGCCTTCTCTTTTCCAGGGTGAGGAGTGGCAATGGCTGAATGAAATTCCCCTTCAGAGTTTCATAAACAGTGGCACTGACAGAGAGCAGAGCGAGATGGCTTGCAGGAAGGCGAAGGACAGAAACCAGAACTCTAGCCCACGTTCTATTTTTGGAGGACTTGGAGAGAAACTGGGCACAGAATACCGCTGCTGACCTGCGGTTTGTCGGGATGCAGCTAATAGACAAAGGACGTGGAGCACTGGCTGACTCCTGTCCCCCTACGTGGGGGCAGCAAGCAGGGTCCTGCCCAAGGTGCTCACAGCTAGGCAGGGCTGCCCGACTTCCCTTGCTCCCTGCCCCCCGCTTGTCTGCCTTCAGTCTCGGGGGTCACCCAGGCTGCTGGCAGCACAGCAAGGAGGCTGGCAAGTATCGTTGCATTAGCCTTTATTAAAGGCTGTTAGCATTGTGTGCTGTGACATGTACCTGCTATTTATTGCTTTCTCCCTGGGTTGCATGTTATCGTCTTGGATGGATGTGAGCCAGCTTCCAAATCCTGCCCTTCCTCTTTCCCTCCCGCTTGTTCAAAATCCAGCTGTATTCAGCAAGTATAAAAGCGCTGACCTACGGAGCCCATGACAGCCAGCTGCAGTCCCCTACCCCCTTTCTTTCCTGTTTCCCTTGCTCATTTTTCAATTGAAGCAGTTCCGCTCTCTCCGGTGCTCAAAATGGGAACCGTGCTCCTCAGTGCAGAAACTTTCTGCCCCTGCCGTTAGTCACACAAGGAGTTCATTTGCCAGCTGCACCAGGTTAGGAAAAGGATGACTTGTACCATAAACATGTGCCATGAGCGCCAGCTAGTCCATAATTCAGTTTTCAAGTCTATAACATGTTTTGCTCAAACAAGTAATTAATTCAGTTCACCATTTCAAGTTTGTTATGAGCAGTAATCTCAGTAAGGCACTGTTCAGCAGTATAAATCCTAGGAAGTCGTTATTTATAAGTATATATCTTACTGCAGCATCCTCTGATCAGTAAAATAGGGCTTTTTCTGGCCGGTCGGGCGTCCTCTACGTCACAGCTGCCTGGGGAATGGCAAACAAAAGCATTAGATTGCCCATGTGAATATTCACCTCCCTTCTCCATACAGCAAACTGTCCCCAGATTCTGCTGTTCATTGATAACTTCACCCCGTGGGCCCCTTTGCACGACAGGTCCCTGGACCGAGGAGTCACAGAGGTGTCAACCGTAGAGAGGAATCCCAATCTGGTTTGCCCTGTGCAGTAAACATAAAGCTGGCTTCTGTCCTCTGGGCGCTCGAGGAGCTGGAGAGGAGCTACGAACTCCCAGACTTTGTGCTCTGAAAGTCAGGAGGAGAAGAGGAGGGAAAGAGAGCTATGACGTGTGGAGGCTTCCAAAAGTGGAAGCAGGCTCTGTACCTGGCATTGCAGAATTGTGAGAGAAAAAACACGTATTCTTTTGCGTGGTGAAAAAAATGAACAATGAGCAGCACCTGTAGTTTCCTTGCCTTTTGGCTGTCATAGGTGAAAGGTCCAGACCCATCAGAACACTACTGTTTACTATTTCCCAGCATCTGGTAACGAGTTGTGACCTGGAAGCCTCTGCAAATTGAGGGAGGTATGAAATTTTTTTTCTCTGGGAATTTTTTCCGGAAAAGTAAATAGGACATTCCCTTCATTGTCATGATGCTGGTGAATATAGTGGGACCAAGAGTCTGGAAACAAAGGGATGTGCTATGATAGAGTGTAAGCTGGCTGTGTGAATTAAAGGTAGACAGCAAAGTGATACCTACAAGTGAGCAACTCTCTGCAACTTCTCCATCAAGCCGAAGGGAACAGCAGTCCAGGGCATTGAGTGTCCCTGCGTGCTCTAAGCCAAGTGTCAGCTTGTCAGGGGGCCGGGAATCGCAGGGGTGGAAACGACAGGCTGCCAAGCCGGTCACACTGATGGAAGCAATGTTTCCAATGAGGCAAGAGTTAAACTTTGTGGCCAAGAGTTAAACCTCGCGAACCTGTGTCAAAACAACCACCCTTTTGTAGTTCATGTGTTTTTTATGCATTTATACTGTTAAAAAATAAGTCTTATTTGGAAATATGTTTTAATTTTGAAACTTTTTTATTTCCCCACTTACATACTGCTCTTGCACTATAAAAAGGCATCATCTGCTGCTTTTAAAATGTACTGTAAGCTGCAAGACTTGCATAACAAATGCTACATTAAGTAATCAACCTCTTCAGACCAGTAGGTCATGGCACTGAAATTGCCTGTTCGTGAAAGCGTAAGTTCCTCAGCTTTGGAAACCCATGAAAACATGCAAATCACTCAAACCAAACCCACAGAAAAATAATGTCCTCTTCCCCACCGCTGCCCTGCTGTGGGAAAGGCCTTTCGCAGTCCCTGATTTCCCCCCAGAGTGAAATCACATCCACCACTCAATACAAAATTAATAAAGGTATATAGAGCATGTTGAGCAAAACACTGACATATCCCCAATGGTGAATTTACATCACCCCCCCCCCCCCCACCTTCTCCACCCTCCCCAGTCCTGTTTAAAATTAATAAAGGAAGACAGAGCACACAAAGCTGACACGGGAGAGCGTAAAACCCCACACGTAGAGTCCGCCAAGGTTTGTCACTGCGAGGGAGCTGCCGCGATGGAGAAAGCGTGAGGCTTTAAAGCACGCGTTGGAAATGCCGGTTCCCTTTCTCGACCAGGTTGAGGAAGGCTCGCTGGCAGTGCGCCCAGCGGATTTGTCTCTCGGGAAGGGTCATCGCCTGAATTATTCGTTGCGTTCACGACGTTCCTGTGCCATCGAGTCCCCTTTCCCTTCTTCCTGCAGGTGATGTGCAGGATAAAAGATGCCGTTGCCATCAGAGGCTTGTTCGGCTGCATCCCACCTTCCGCTTGCCTTCTGCCCTTCCCTCTCCCGAAGGCACACTCCGCTGTCATCGGTGTGCGGTTATAGGACTGTAAAAATGTTCTGTGATCTGTAGCCAGCCAAAGGCTTCGTTGGCCGTGGTGATAGACCAGGGACTGCTGGAGCAAGGGAATGCGGATACTATTAATGTCTACAGCATTTGTCCCCTTCAGCAAATTGCCCTATTTTAGAACAGAAAATAGATGAGAATCCCCAAAGATTGCCTTGGGTAAATCTACCTGAATGGTTACCTGGCCATTGGGAACCTCTTCTATGGCATGGAAGGCCTGGCATGGAGATCAGGTACCAGGAAGATGGGCTCTACTAGTTGTCCTACAGCAATTAAGCATAATCCTTTGTACTCAAAGAGATCAGTAACCTCTTCTTGACCGGCAAATCTTACATCTGTACCCTTCAGAGCCATGCAGACCTCCTCTGCGAGTGCCAGCCATTGATCTGGCTGCAGAAACTTCTCACAACCGATCGGGAGCAGTTGGAAACTGTCAGTTTTCAAAAGGGTTATGGCTGCACATTTCTGAAGAGATAAGAGTTGTCTTGTACTGCATGCTGGCTTCAGGTTAAACTTTTCTTTATCGCTCTGATGTTCTGCAGACACCGCCCGTTACCCCCAGGTTTGCAGCCAGCTTCTCCCACCAGTTAATGCGTATTTTATGAGCCCAGAGATGATGCTGCGGAGAGTGGAGCTGTGCCAAGAAGAGTTGTTCCGGCTTGTCTTCATCCTTGTCTCTTTTTTTTTCTGTACTTGCGGCAGCTGAAGGGGAGGAGGGGAATGCTCTATCCGTGGCAAGAAAAAGCAACCCAAACTGCTGTACAGCATGATGGCTGGTGTGCAAATGTACAGCTGCCGAGGAGCAATGTGTCAACCATGCGTCTTAGGCTCCTCATATACCAACTCTTCGCATCGCTTCAAAGAGAAACTCCACCAGTCTGTGGTGGCCTGTTAGAGGTCTGCAGATGGTACTGAGTGCCCCAGAAGTGGCATCTATTTGGGGACTGACTTGCAAAGACTCCGGGGATTTATTTTCAAGTTTGATCCCCGAGGTGGGATCAAATCTGTCACCTTGGGTCCTGCGGGACAGACCCACAGCGTCCTCAGTCTGGCAGCAGCCCAGTGGGCCCTGGGCACGTGGCCAAGCTGCTAAGCCACCAATTTCAGGAGTGTATTTCATAAGCAATGCCTTATAGCTAACTTAAACGTGAACTGGTCATTTGGATGAGGCGACTGTGTGTTAGGTAGGATGAAGCTGTTGCAACAAAACATCTTCCTTCCAAGAAAATCCCTTCCTGTAGGCGAGTCTTTAGTCATCTTTGTAACCTTTGTCATCCTCTCCTCCCTGGGGAGTCTTCTCTGTGACCTTTGCTATTCTACCAAGGCGTCTCATAAATTATTATTCTTTTAAATGGCACTTAGGCTGTCGTAGTGGCCGCTAGCCTTGAAGATTTGCAGTCTACCCTGTAATTTTGAGAGGGGGGAAAAAAATGGTTAAGTGACAGAAGAAATATTGTACTTCACGATAAAACTACTTTTGTGTTTCATTTTCTGCTCAAGTCATTCATATCCCTGTCACTAACCTCATTCAGGTCAAGGGCTTGAGGCAGAGAACAGGAATAATATTTTTGGTCAGCCTGATGCATCTGAATATTACAAACATTTGTAATTTTGAAATTGAAATGAGCATTGTGTTAAATCCTCAGGCAAATAATATTAAGGCATAATAGATTACTGAAGTTTGCATTTCTTTTGGCAATTCAGACCAAGGCTCTTTTGGCTGGTCATTCCAGACATTAATGAACCCGCTGGCACAAAGGGAGCTGCTCCTTATGGCTGCAGATTGGATCCCGGGTTCTGCAAACTTCACAGGAAATTCTGCGGGCCAAGTAGTTGAAATATTAAAGAAAAAATTAATCAGGCACACATTAAATGTGAAGCATGGAAGAAAACATCTGCAGCACTCAGTGGACGTCTGGGTAACATACTTGCAGTGCTGTTTTGCCAGCTTACATCTGGAGTGGTTCATCAGAAGAGCACAGATGCTAGTGTGAAATAGGTCATCATAGCAGCAGGGCATCGGAACAGAGACATTTCTTTTTTTTTTTTTTTTCTTTTTTTTTTCCTGCAGTAACAGCTATTCCTTTTTATTCACACCAATTATGAAAATGTTAGCCAAGTCTGAGATGTGAATGCATGTATTGTGACAAGCCCATACTCTGAAAGGGCATCAAGGTAAAAACTAACCTAACGAGGAGGCTTCAGAGAAGCAGTCCTTTTGCAGTACACACTGAGCATCCTTTAACAGACATAGTGGCTATTTTTTGCTAGGATTATGATCATTATTTCTTTTCCTTTGCTTTATTTTTTTGCATTTTAGTTGAGATGTTACTGAATGCCTTCTTGGTGGCAAATGCCCAGAAGCGGAGATGCTAATTCACGGGAGTTTCATCAGTCATTTCAAAGGAGAGGTCACATAGATAAGAAAAATGAACAGCACGCAGTATGTGAAGCAGTGACATTCAATGAGTCCTTGTCACTAGCAGCCATTAGCATGCAAGCCTGCTGTTATGTTTCAGTGCTTTATGTGCTTTTCTTGACCAGGCAGGGAGCCTTCGGAGCACTGTAGCAGTTAATACCATACAAGTTATTGTTTCTTTCTTGAATGCCTTATATTTTTAGTACCATTTAGATGCTTCTCTGTCCCCTTGTGCATCTAAAATTTTAAAGAGAATCAAAGAATGCATAATTTATATCTGTCCCAGAGGTAATGGAGTGACTCAATGATATCTGTGAAGGGGATGATTTTAGATTTCATGTCTTATGCAAGAGGTGATTTTTATACGAAAACTGCAAAAATTGGCCTCGGGGATACCCAGATAATTATCCTTACAACAACGGGTGTGGATTCCAGGGGGATTATAGCAAAAAGCTATAGTGTATTGGATTTACCCGTGTGTGTCATGGTTGTCATAATCGAAAACATAGCAACTGATAGATCTCAGGCAATATAACTTGTATTTTGGCTTGGCAACATGCAGGAGGTGTGAAAAGACAGGTTTGCTTTGATTCTGTTGAAGAATTCATGCAAGATGCAAGGCATTTGTTTACTGTTGAGATTCTTTCCTTCAGTTAAAGGAAAAAACAATTGTTTACTGATGTTGGGCAGAACCCATCAGTACGTGCTTTATCACACAGCACACTTCCACTAGACTATTTCTGGTTTCATTTACCAAAAGCCTAGAAGTGCCATGGCTAGAAATAAATGTCTGCTTCTTTGATATGCTATATGTTTGAAAATGCACTTTAAGGTCTGTATTACAGACAGTTCAAAGGGAATATAAATTGGTGCAGTATTCTCTCTTTTTTCTTTTCTTTCCAATCCAGTCCCACATATTCATTGCATTTTTATCAAGACTGTTTTCAATAACGTCTCTTTAAAAACAACTTACCATTTTGTATTTTATTTAACTTGGACTTTGTTATATTTAAATAATTGTTAACGATCTTGCTGCTTCCATAGTTTAAAATGTTTAACATCCTCTAAACCAATTCTACACTGACTTTTAGCATTGTGTATCCAAGGAGACAGCTGATCTTATTTGCTTTTCCTTTGGAAACCCTCTAGCTTTAACTATTCTTTCTGGTTCTTGCAGGGTTGGCCATGACAATTGGTAACGTTCCTTTGGAAATACCATGATGGGGACGCTGAGAAGTTACCTTGCTTCCTACAGGTCTGTAAACTCTTATTGCATTCGCACTATTTCAGCATGTAGGCTCCTGTGCTGACTTGCTATCTTTTTTTAATCTCAAATGCACGCAAAGCAAATTAAAATTCAATTTTATTCTGGAGCAAGAGTGAAAAATTATTTTTGTTTCTTGCAAAATATTGAGGACGTCACTCTGTTCTGCTACTGTTGTATGAATGGAGAGTAACCCATGTGTCTTTCCTTTGAAGTGAATTATTGCAGTTTATAGAGTTGAACTGCAGAAAGGAATTGGGCCTGTAAGTCATTCTCACCGCACCGCTATGCCTTTCAGCGTGTGTTGAAACTGCATTACCCTAAAAGGCCCTGCAATCAATTCCTCCCACCCAGGTTGCTAATGTGTGAGCGGCTGTCCCACAGCTATAGCGGTGGATGTTTCAAGGAGCTCGCGTAGAAAAGGGTCAGTGGAATTACTGGGGCTTTTGGGTCAGGAGCAGCTCAGGTTCATAGAAAGTTTAAGAAAATTAAAAAAGAAAAAAAAAAGTTGATATTTAAGAGACTATAAAAAGAGCAGAAAAATAATGGCTTAACCCCTGTAGTGTCAGCAAGAAGCGGTGAAGAGCCTGTAACTAATGCTATGTCCTTGTCCACCAGAACGAGTGTGTTATAATCGCTGTGGCCCGTGATCACAATGATTTAGAGGGTAGAAAACACTCCCCTGCATTTCAATATGTTTTTCTACGCAGCTATATAACAGAGAAAAATTAGATTCCTTACTGCTTTCAAAGGTAGTACTGAACAGCGTTTTTATAGAAATTTGCTCAGAAAAACCAATGCAAATCAACTTTTTCGTCTAGGTGGTCATACCCTGCTATCGGATTACGCTTGGGGTCTGTGGGAGTTGTATCCGGCCCTAAATAATGATTCTCAAAAATGTTGATGTTTGGAATATACTCTATTTCAATCGGTTGGTTTACCTGAGAGCACTTTGGGTATTATTGCTTTCCTTGTTGCCTCCGTGTAGTCACTTACTGTTCCATTAGCCTGTAGGAATTCTGCAGGGAAAGTGGCTTGTAAACCTTAAACAAAAAGAAAACCAGGTGGATTTAGGGGATGAGTGGTATCGAAAACACCTTTTAATTCATTCTTGGAAATTATTATGATTTGGTAATACCTTTTAAAGCCAACCCCGCTCCAAAATCCTTTAGAAGCTCTTTGAACCTAGATGTGAACCTCACACAAGGCTACAGCTTCCGTAATGAGCAAAAGCCCTAGATTAGACTAGTTGAGATACTGCAGATACAGATCTGATCAGGATGCCTCGGGCCTGTGTTGAGTGAAAGCTCTGTGTTCAAAAATAAGTAGCTTTTCAGAGTAATTGCACAACTGTTGAATGATCTGTGTCATGCTAAAGCTTTACGACTGCGCTATTTCTTTCTTTAATGTTGATATCCCTTAGGGCAAAATTTGTGTTTTTCTTTGGCGGGGCGGGGGTTGGCAGGGGGAGAAAGAAGTGCAAACACGGAAAAGCATTTAGGATAAAGGGAGAAAACTTGTTGCATGTGTTGGCATTTGGGTTATAAATCCTTTACTAGCAGCAGCAGCTGCTTTATAAAGTCTTCCTTTCCAGACCTGTCTATGAGCGTTGTTCGAATCACGACTCACCAAAGACTTCCAAGAGCTACTGCTAAATTTGACAAAGCAAAGTGGGGTTGGGCCTGTGTCCTAGAGAATTTGGTACACACGCAGCCGACACCTGCTACGCAGAGAAAGCTTAGGCAAGTCATTTGTCTAAAACACGTTTTAAAAGTTTCCTTGTTCACAAGTCAGATTCCTGAAGAATAATGGCTTTGTGACATACATACAAACTAGTATTGTGTCATTTAAAAAGAAGATAAATATTATATTAATTTTATATATGTACGTATTAGATATATGTATACTAAGTGGCATAAATTAGTTTGGATATGGCTATGCTGCACCTTCATTATAATGCTGAAGCAAAGGTAAACCAATTAAATTAAAAGGAAAGACATTTCTACTGAAAAGGAGATCCGAGGTGTAATTTTCCCTTGGAAAGCATTGCCCCAAGGTATTATGAAAAGGTTTTGCATTGAACCCTTGCAGGAAACAGATATTTGCATCAATAAGAATGCCATCACAGATATATTTTTCATTTTACACAGTTATAAAGCGATTACACAGCAGTTGCCTGGCTGAAGGCTGAACTCACTGGTCCTCGGCCTGGGGTTTGGGTAAAGCTTCTTTTGCAGCTGTGTAGGTATCTCTTGTACCACTTCTCTGTACCATCTGGTATTGACATTGAAGGAAAACAGGATACTGGTCTAGCCAAATAATTCATTTAATCCAGGTCAGCTTTTTCCATTTATCCCGTGTCTTTCGCTGCACATTTAATGTATTTTTTTTTTCTCATAAGTATCTCCTCCTCTTGTACAGTTCTTGTTTTCTTAATCTGTCTTTTATTTCCTGCCTACGATCCCTCGCCCGTTCTCCAGAGAAGTCTCCCTTTCCCTGATACCTTTGTTACTTATTCTTGCTTTGTTGGAGTTTCATTCATTTATTGCTGGAGTTTCTTAATTTTTTCTATTGGGGTCACTAAATGAGGCATCTCTCCAAATGCCTCTCGGGGTCTCCTCAAACCTTTGCCCTTGGCACCCCTACGGTGGAACAAGTGTCTTGGTTTTAGGGGGAGCAGAGAAAAATAAAGGCAGTGAAAACAGTTCATGGCTGCCCCGTGGGATGGGAAGCCCCATCTCCGCCCTGTCCTCCTGTTACAGCCTCCTGGGCACACGATCGGCAGGGGCTTGCCCCTAGGTGGGGTTTGGTGGAGGACGTGCTACTCCATCGTCTTGCGGCTTCTTCAGTAATGAAAACACAACTGGAAAAACACCAATCTGTCAAAAGGCGTGGTCGGGAAGGAGGAAGGAGGGGAAGAGGCTAGGGAGAGCACTTTGCCACGGGAGCACGTAAGCATGGCAACTGCAACTTTGATCTCCATACCAGCGCTGCAGGTGGACCTGGAGAGCCCTGCTGCTGCTGTATTAGATACACAGGCCTGCCTTAAAGCCGTGCTGCCAGAGAGGCCAAACCCTCGATGCCATCAGGCTTTGCTCACGGGGATGCGAGGGCGATGAAGTGGATGCTTGCACGTGACGTGTGGAGGTCTGCAAAGGGGAAGCGGGGGGAGCTGAGGCACAAACCATAACCGCGGAGGCAAACACGAGCATGTTATCTTTGCACAACTTATATGCAAATGACCTGGCTATGAAAAGGCAAAAAAGGAAAGGGCATGTCACTACCTGGAAATGTGCCATGTGTGCATTTGATGCATATATTTGAATTATTGAATAGATCGAAGCCAAATAGCCTGGTAACTGGAGAAAATCTATAAGCTAGATGCTCTAAGGAAATGTGGCAGAATAAAATGGGAGGATGGGGGAAGTAAATCTCACAGAGCTGCCATGGAAGGGCGGTTGCATTTTATTAGAACAGAAATTAAAAGAAGACTGTGAGTTTGTAAAGACTATTGTGTCCAAACGATGGGGTGTATGTGCAAGCTGACTTAAACACATATATGCATTTTTTATTTTTGAATGATGATTCAGAGGGTCTGTGACCAGCCAACTCTGTTCTTTTATTGCCCACAGCAAGTCATGGAGCAGGCGATTATTAGAAAGAATAAAATGACAATTTTCTTACCTGAATAAGAGCTGTGGCCAGAGCAAGAGTTCTGCAAGATGGAGGCAGGGAAAACCAACCAACCAACCCAGACAGCAGATGGACCTTCCATTGGCTTTTATGTTTTGAGCCGTTCCCAAGGAATTCCTAGGAATGGTGGCAAGTGTTTCCTCTACTGGAGGAACAGACCAGAAGCGTCCTTAAATATCTCCCGCAGTATCACAAAATGGTAGGGGTTGGAAGGGACCGTCAGAGATCATCTAGTCAAACTACCCTGCCAGAGCAGGGCCACCTAGAGCAGGTTGCACAGGAACGTGTCCAGGCAGGTTTTAATTATCTCCAGAGAAGGAGACTCCGCCACCTCTCTGGGCAGCCTGTTCCAGTGCTCTGCCACCCTCAAAGTAAAGTTTTTCCTCATGTTGAGATGGAATTTCCTGTGTTCCAGTTTGTGCCTGTTTCCCCTTGTCCTGTCGCCAGGCACCACTGAAAAGAGTCTGGCCCCATCCTCTTGACACCTGCCCTTTAGATATTGATAAGCATTGATGAGATGCTACCCTCAGTCTTCTCTTCTCCAGGCTGAACAGACCCAGGTCTCAGCCTTTCCTCCTAAGAGAGGTGCTCCATTCCCTTGATTATGTTTGTAGCCCTCTGCTGGACTCTCTGCAGTAGTTCCTTGCCTTTCTTGAACTGGGGAGCCCAGAACTGGACACAGTACTCCAGATGTGGCCTCACCAGGGTGGAGGGGGAGTGGATGACCTCCTTTGACCTGCTGGCCACGCTCTTTTGAATGCACCCCAGGATACCTTCTTGGCCACAAGAGCGCATTGCTGGCTCATGGTCAACTTGTTGTCCACCAGGACTCTCAGGTCCCTCTCTGCAGAGCTGCTCTCCTGTGGTTTTATCATAGCTGCTTCCCAGAGGAATGGGAAAGCAGTTGAGACACTGCTGCAAACTACATAAAGTGTTCATAGACTCAGATCAAGAACAAGGCTTTTTACCATTCTCACTTCAGTGCCCATCATCTTCTGTTCCAAAGCGGCAAGTAGTTGATCATCTTTGCCGATTTTAACTCCTGGGACATTATGGAAGAAGAAGGGAGATCTTCAGTATCAACAATCAAAAACACCTTAGGGACACCAAAGATCGTTTGGCTCATTTGCCTGCGTTACCAACAAGAGCAAAGATGTCTAGATAATCTGTGAGAGATGTTTATCTAATCTTCCAGTGAGGAAGATTTCAGTGCCACCCCTTGTAGTTTCTTCCAGAGCTGCACAAGACTTGGAGGTATTTCTAAAATCCAAGTTATCACAGAAGCACAGAATGGTAGGGGTTGGAAGGGATCTCTGGAGATCATCTAGTCCAACCGCCCTGCCAGAGCAGGGTCACCTAGAGCAGGTAATGCTTTATTTGCTCCATAGGAGGCCATTTGGTGTCTTATTTATAGTGAAGATAGACAACAGTTGAACAGAACTTTTTTTTATGTAATCTGTTCAAATATTAGAAGGAAAAATGATTTTATGTTGTAGTTTATTTCATTTGTTTATCTATTTTTCAGGATGAGCATGTGCAGATCCTAAAAGTCCCATTCTAAAACCTCTTTTTTCTGTCTTCCTTCCATATACCTGTATCCCTCCGTGTGTTGTTAACTTCTTGACTCAAGTGTCAGTGTTAAGAAGCTGACTATAGTCAACATGACTTCCAGATGGATACAAATTAGGTAAAATAAGCCCAGAATTAGAAGCTCGATAATTAATTATGGAGGTATACCCTCAATTAAAATGACTCCAATCCATAGCTTACCTTAGCTTAGTCTAGATGTAATCACTACTAGTGTCTTGTCTCTGCTATCCTTTAAACTCTTCTCAGTATGATACTAGGTAATGAATGACGTTGTTGGAGAGACAATAAGTGTACAACTGATAGCTCTCAGCATATGGATAATGGCACATCCTGCACCTTTTCATTGCCCACAATCTGGCTGCACAGAGATATCTGAACAATTGATGAGGTGAAATGGTGGCTGTAGCACGTTTCAGAAGCAATAATTGTCCATTCAGGTCCCTTTAAAAGAAAGACAGCAAAGAACTACTAAGTTTTCTATCACTGAGGCCCTCAGAAGAATCAATCACGTCATGAATAATAATAATAGAAGAGGGAGGACAGCTGCTCAACTGAGCATCATCAGTATTGACACCTTCCAGGAAGAGTAATCAGTAATCCACTTGACCAAAGCAGGTGTCACAACAAGATAAAAGTCATAAGCTGCAGCTCCAGTGAGAGTCTGTTGCCTTAGACAGAAAGATTTGAATTGATTTCACTTCTGAAAGGCAGCTCAAACGTCTTCTCCAGTTGAGAGGAGAAATCCATTGTCACTACTACTCTCCAAGTCTCCAGAAACAGCAATGAAACTTGCAGAGCTTGTTACCTAAAAAAAACCAAGGAGCATTCAGATGGCCAAGTGCCAGCCAAAACGAACAGTTACAAAAAAATCTTTTCTTTTTTCTACCAAAGCCGAGCACAATGTTGGCAGGTTTATGTCCTTTCTCTCCTGCTTTTTAGCTAAAATATGTGGAGAGGCCACCAGTTCAAACAGTAAACATTAAAGGACTTTTTTTGGATTTGTGTACATGAGAGAAGAATGATGGTGAGTTTGGTCCTGCAATTCATATATTTGTGATGCTATCACCATTAGAAGCTGCCTGTGATGATTATTCAGCTCTTTTTGTTTTCAGCCTCGTAAAACCTCTTTGACACCAGCTTAATTCAGGAGCAACCTTTGTTCATCTTCAGAACTCAAAACCCAGCAAATTTCACTCAATATCATAAGTAATAGTAAGGCAAAACCTATAATTTGTTAAAGTTTCAGCTTTCTTTCTAGGCTTAAGTGTAGCACACACAGCACTTTGGGACCGAGAGTCCTGAGATATACTGCTCCAGATGGACTCAGATTGCTATGGTCAATGATCACATCAGAAAAGGGAAAATATAGAGAGAAAATGATTATTAGATGCCACAAGTGAAAAACAAAAAGCAAAACTTAAAGAAATCGACATCAACATTAATATGACTTAGGTGACTCCATAGAAGAAATGATCCAATAATGCTGTAGGCAACCATTCGGGAAATAACGTGTTCTTACCTAATGTCATTGATGCCACATTTGGGGAAAAAAAAAAAAAAAAAAAAAAGCCACTGAATATTGTGTTCAAGAGGCTTTGTAAGAATCAGAGGAAAGCATGACCAGGCAGTTTGCTCAAACAGCAAAAATGAAAGTAGAAAGATGAAAGAATATCTTGGGTCAAGCCACTCTTTAACTTTGAGCTTTCAGAACACCGTTAAAAATTAACTAAGGAAAACATAATACATACTAGTGCCCCAAATATCCTAGAACTCAAAAATTTATTTTCCTGCTAACTAGCCACATTTTTTTTTTCCTAGAATCATAGAAAATTAGCAAGTAGCTTGAGGGCCTTGCAGCTGCATCAGCTGTGCTGACACTCTTCCCATCAGAGCTGTGGATGACCCATTTCTGAGGGCCTCCATTGTTGGAGGTTCTCTTGGCAATTCATTCCAAATCCTGATTTTCTGTACCATCAGAAAATATTTTTTTTCCATTCTTAGCCTGCAAGTTACTTCTGTCTTACCTGCAGTGAACAAGAATGGATTATTCCCTTTTTCCTTGCAACCATCTTTAATATTTTCAGAGTCTTTTGTCAAGTTTCCCCAAGTCTTCTCTTCTTTACATTAAACAACAATTTATTCCTTCAATTTTTTGTCATGTTTTCTAGAGTACTCACTGTCAATCGGTCACATCCTTCATAAAATGTGGCATCCGTCACTGCACCCAAGGTTATGGTTGAAGTCAATCCAAAGTGAAGTAATAAAGGAGAATTCCCTGGTGTGTCCTGTCGATAACATTCTCCTTTATATTTCCAGTCTGACAGTCATACATATGTGACAGTGACTCTGTTGAAGATTGTGATCCACTGGATAACCTCAGATCCTTCTTGGAAAGATTAAACCTATTTGGTTATTTCCTGTTGAGTGTTTGCTGAGTTGGCTGTTTCTGACCTCACCTCTCAATCATAATGGCCAGCAGCTCAGTATTCTAGGCTGAAACTCATAAGATCCAGCCAATTTGAAAAAAAACCAAAAACTTTTCTCAGTTCTCTCTAATCTACTTTTTCCTATTATGGCCTGGATTTCTACTCGTTTGTCTTCACTGTTAACTGTTGTCGCTTTCTGATCCCAGCTGATGCTTCAAATGGCCTTTCCTCCCGTTGAGTAGCAAACCAACTGTTTCCTTCTCACTATTGCTAATAGTGGTATTCTTACTATCGCACTTAGTGGCTTTCTTGGGAAGGTTTTCTTCCTTTTACATCCCCCTACCAAAAGTACATTGCAATGTTACATAGACTAGAGGAGGGGCTTTGAAAGACAGTGTACAATTTTCATAATACGGGATTCGACAGAGGCACTAGACTTACAAGAGCAATTGAAGACAGTTATGGCAGTACTTGACAGGTAACACACAGATGTCCCTATTCTTACAGTCTCAGCTTGATCTAAGTAATAACAAGGAACCAGCATCAAAGAGAATAAAGAAAAATGTTTCAGAGGGACCAAGGATCTTGAAAGCAAAAGTCATGTGGTAAATCCAGGAGAGGGCTGAGTCTGAAATATGGCACCTTGTTCATAAAATTGACTGACATCATGTGTGTTGCTTAGAGGAGACTTAATTTCTTCATAATGCTGTTCTTTTAATGTTTGAAGGCCACCAATTCACTTAAGCAGTTAATCACAATGTTCTATGTTTCTTTCACTCCATGAAAACATCCCAACTGTTCTTATATGTTATTTTTCTCTTCTCACACAGCCTTTTTACTGTTTTGAGGTGGCAAAGAAACAAGGGGAGAAGGGAAAGGGGATGATTACAGAGTAACAAGTTAAAAACAGTATCTTCTGTGATGAGCTCTAATACCATTGTCAATATTACTTCTTTTTTGTGCTGTTTTTTTTTGTGTTTTGGGTTTGTTGGTTTTTTTTTTTGGTGTGTGTGAGCTTTTCAGCAATGTCTCCAAAATCCTGGCCAAGGTTCTGCAGACCAGTTGCTGTCAGGTTCTCATGTCAGTCACACATGAGTGAGATCAATCAAATGCACTATCTGGTCCCAATGAAGTGTAGATATACAGAAAGAGCTCATTGTCCTCTTGTTCTGGGGCATGGGGCATTTTGAGCCTCTGATCTTTCTATAATCCCTCCAGGAGCTTACCCCTTTAATGCTGGAGACCTTTGCCTCCCGATTTTATAATGGTCAGTCCCGCGATTCTTCCTCCATTAATGCATCTTAGATTTTTCCACCTCTGTAGCTCCTTCTGTAGGTTCAAGTGAGTTGAGATTTCTGTTGGGAAGTTTCTCTCTGTCAAGAGCTGTACAGCCAGCAGGCAGCTTGCAGTGCCATAGGACAGGCTTTCAGAAAAAAGTCAGTGTTTGATAGCCAAATGCAGCATGCTATTTTAAGGTCTTTAAGTTATAATAAAAAAAACAAGTCTACATGGGTGTCCTTTGTGGCAGCATTTTGTTTGCTTCTATGAAGAGGTTTCACTGCATGTGCTGACCATTCACTGGACTGATGACAGTCTCACCACTGAGTGCATGAGGTGCTTAAGACTATGGAGCCTAGATCCAACCTAGACTCTGCTTTGCAATCCCAGGCCCTCCAGGCTACAGGCTTTTCACCTGGCACTTCCAGTAGAGATCTGTAACTCAGCAGCCTACGGCCTTGGTCCAGAGTCCATTCCTCATTCCCCTAGTTCTCCTTCTGTACTCCTTCTTGCAGAATTTCCCAAAAAGTTTGAAATGGTTGCTTTATACTTTGGTTCACCAGGATTCAGGTGCTCACTGAGAGTCCACAGACATACGGATAAGGGTTTACATCTACACAGCTCTCTACTGGTCGAAAGGAGTTCCCTCTGACCGATTTCCAAGCCAACCAGAAGCTGTGTAGCACAGTTAGCACGTTGCTGAGAACAAGCTAATAAATTGCCATGATTGGCAGTGTTTATTAGCTCTGACTCAGTGCAGTTAACTTGGCCTCGGCACTGCTAGTCCGTTTACGTGGCTTCCAGTTGCCTCCAACTCTGAGCAGAACAATCCTAAATTTGCTCAGTACGGGCCCAGCAGGCTGGTGTCAACACCCAGACCATGCAGACACGTACTGCGGTAGGCTTTGCCCTACATTTAAAGCACAACAGATCCCTGGAAACAAATTGCTCTGTGAGCAGCGGAGAAGCCTCTTTTAACAGATTAATGTCCCCTGTCCGCTAAAACTCCCATCTCAGTTTCCCATATCCCCCTGATATCCCTCCAGGCAAGGGTCAAGCCATGTTTTGGAGGCACATCCATGCCAGCCAGCAGGTCTGCCCACACCTGCCCATTGGCTTTTCCCAGGCTGCTCTGCCTGCCTTCCTCTCTGTAGGCACCAATTTGTGTGCTGCTTTGCCATCCAGCTGCTGGTTTTCATTAAACTTCTAGTAATGAAATTAACTCTTGTGACTTCTCTTCAACTTTTACGCTGTCTGGAAAGTGGGTTCAAATTTGCTTCTGCCTCAGCTCTGCTACTAAAGGTGTAATAGATGGACAGGCAGATGTTCCATTAAAAATAACCAGAGAGAATGAAAATCATACCTGCTCTTTGCTCTTAGGTTGCATTTTTATATTATTTTGATACTGAATTATACAGATCTGATCTCAGAGCATACTGCCTTCAAGCTCTCATTTCCACACTCATCACTAGAGGTTACCTACCCTTCGGCTGCGCTTAGTGGCTCAGCAAATTCTTTCCAAATTGGATCTGAGAAATGATTCATGTTAAAAGAACCATTTTTTAATTTTTTTTTTTTTAATGACCCCAGTAAGGTTTTAGGTATGGCCAGGCAAATGCTTGAACTGAGGCAGCAGAGGGGACTTGGTGGAGAGGGGAATCATGGAATCATTTAGGTTGGAAAAGTGCTTTAAGATCATCCAGTGGAATCATTAACCTAGCACTGCCAAGTTCACCACTAGACCAGGTCCCTAAGTGCCACATCTACACGACTTTTAAACACCTCCAGGGATGGTGACTCAGGCACTTCACTGGGCAGCCCGTTCCAATGCTTGACAACCCTTTTGGGGAAGAAATTTTTCCTCATATCCAATGTAAACCTCCCCTGTTACAAGTTCAGGCTGTTTCCTCTTGTCCTATCACCTGTTACTTGGGAGAAGAGACTGACCCCCACCTCACTACTGCCTTCTGTCAGGTAGTTGTAGAGAGCGATAAGGTCTCCCTGAGCCTCCTTCTTTCCAGCCTAAACAACCCCAGTTCCCTCAGCTGATCCTCATAAGACTTTTGCTCCAGACCCCTCACCAGCTTTGTTGCTCTTCTTTGGACACTCCCCAGCACTCAATGTCTTTCTGGTAGTGAGGGACCCAAAACTGAACACAGTATTCGAGGTGGGGCCTCACCAGTGCTGAGTTCAGGGTGAAGATCACTTCCCTAGTCCTGCTAGCCCCACTGTGGGCCCACTGCTGGCTCATATTCAGCTGCCTGTTGACCAACACCCCCAGGTCCTTTTATGCCAGGCAGCTCTCCAGCCACCCTTCCCCAAGCCTGTAGCATTGTATGAGGTTGTTGTGACCCAAGTGCAGGACTCAGCACTTGGCCTTGTTGAACCTCATACCATTGGCCTCTGCCTATCAAGCCAGCCTGTCCAGATCCCTCTGTAGAGCCTTCCTACCCTCAAGAAGATCAGTACTCCCACCCAACTTGGGTCAAGAACAAGACCCTGGTCTGCTAGCCAACACCTAGGGTTTTATATCCCTCACTTCAGGGCTGTTATCACAGAGGGTAATCCCTGCTCCCTTGTCCCTTTGTTTCTACCTGTTTTATCTTCAAAGTTTGGTAGCTTACAGGACTCTGTCCCGGGAGAGAAACTGCCCTATGAGCCTGAAATTGAACAATAAAAAAGTGAACATGTAAACTGTTGGAAACGTTTTTACCAAAAAATGAGGAATTTTGTGCGTTCTTGATGTCATTCTGTATTTGTGGCCACACAGCTTTCATGGTTGCGTGATCTTCCCGGCACTTCGGTGTTCATATTCCTTGGACAGTATAGGAGGTGGCCAAAAACTTGCCCTTTAGGTCTTTCAAGAGGTGAGGTAAAGAACAAAACAATTTGATCTCAATAGGATTTAGCTGTGCTATGGTCTGTAGCTGTGCCAATTACTTTCAGTATGAATAGTGTAAGAAAATATTCAAAGACAGTTGGGTTTGACTGCAGAAAATGACTAATGTAATGGGGAACATAAGTCCCATTGCCTTCGTGTTTGTTTTCCTTGGTGGAAAGAGTTGAACAACGCAACTAGAGCATTTTGTACCTGGGATTACTACTAGCTTCTTAATCAAGGAAGTCTGAGTACTTTGGCTACGTTGCCACACTCTAACTCTTCCCTGCTCCCCACTCCAACTGAGAGAGATTATGGATTGGACAAGGTTTGAAATGACTTTCATTTTCAAAGCATGGTTTTGTGAAGAAGCAAAGAGCTGCTTTAAGACAATCTGTCACCTTGTCCTCTAGAAGAAAGGCAACAACAATCTTTTCCAATAATGGACCCGTTATCTCCCTCCTGGAATTTATCAAGCAAGAAACATATTGATCCGATTTGTAGGTTGCAGCCTGTACTTCTCTAAACATGTCCAAACCCTTAGCACATGATGATGGCCAGAACTTATTCTGCATTTAGTTTGCAGACGTGTACCTCCCCCTCCCACCTCCCTTGTGGGCTGCTGTTCTCTTTACAATCCAAGCAACCTAAAGTGGATGAAAAATTCTTCTGTTTCAACTAATTCATTTTAACTCTGTTCTTTAGGAAATTCTCTTACAGTGTTTTTCGTTGTGGTCTCTCACCAGCTGTGTATTTTGAGGAAAAAATAATGCATGGAAGAATTTGTATCCAAGCAAAATATGCTCAATTAATTGGAGTTAAAAAAAAATCTAGACACTTTTTTCTCTTTATTATTTATAAATTGTTGCCATTTTTTAATATTCCTTTTGGAGCCAGTATTTTCGTTTGCATAGAAGTGGCACTTCCCTTTTAATCTCTGGGTCTGCTTTTTAAGATTGCTTTTTAAGATAACTGACACCTTATCCTTCTCAGAAGGCCCTGTGGTAATGATTCACTGTGCTTTACCTGTCATAATGAAACAAAAATGAATGTGAAATCATTCGTTTTCTGATCGATTTAGAGTGAGAAAGATAAATCTTCCTTGTTTGTTAGAAACCATTTATAGAGGCTACTATGGCAACAAAATTAATGACAGACAAGGAGGCTGTTAATTAATTGTTTAGGCTGACTAGAATAAGAAAATCCTGAATCTTTGCTGAATCCATTTACTGCCATCCCAATAGCTCTTGGTTATTTGTTTGAAGAGTTAGTGCATCTTTTTACTGCACTGAGAAAAAAAGAGGTTTTTGATAATAGAACTGAAAGGGCGCACGTATTCCATTAGCCTTCCCCCTGTGATCCCATCGGACATGATCACTGAAGTTTGGGTCATGCTCACAGTGATCCCCTCTGCTGCTTATAATTTGACAAATAAAGCTGGTAATGCCTTCAGGCCGCTAAAGACAAAGAAATAGTCGCTGCCCCGAGTGATTTACAGTCTACAAAGTTGATACATGCCAAACAAAAAGTAATACTTTGGGATGCAGGCAAAAGAGTATTTCCAATTATTCTTTCAAATAGTCCTTGAATGCTAGCAGAGATATTATGTTGATATGTGTTAGTGAGCATGAGATGCGGGGAAGAATACCTAATCTCCCCGGGAAGAGAGGGAGAACCCTTGGGAGGCCTATGGGCAGTTAAGTATATAAACTACAGCAGTTCCCTTACTACTAAAGTTGGCATATTGTGCTCTGTAAAGCAGGATTGATATGTTTTCTACAACAGAAGGATCAGCCAACAAACTGATTCAAGGTGTGACTTATGGAGAGACTGATCTGCTTTACTTTTTGGAATAAATTACACTTTGAGAAAATAAATACATCTATATAGAGAGTTCAGAGCATGAAACATTTGGGCATTGTTCATTTTTATGTATGCATTTAACTCAAAGATCCAGACATATGGTGGAAACGCATATGGCCAGCACCTTGTAAGGTCAACATGGCCAAAACTCGTCCTTTCCAGAGAATTTTGACAGGTGGGTAAGATCTTCTGCTGGCTCGGAGTGGGGAGAGGAGCTAGCACATAGCAACAGGATGCACCTACTCCCATCCTCTTCAGGCGTTGTTTACTTTATTGAGATGTCAGCTTTCCAGCCACATGACACTTGATCTTCCAAAGTGTCAGCTATATGGAATTAGTATCGTATGATATATGAACTAGAGAACCAAAGAGTACCCACTTTGACTTCTACAATGAAATTCCTTCCACAATTGACTTTCTTTCACAAAGTCAACAATTCTTGCCTCTGAATAAATTAGGAACAAGCTTCCAAGGCTGTGACAGGGATAAAAAGTAGTGACTAAACAACTGAGGAGCATTTGCTTTTCTGTAACTCTTCAGTAAAGAGCTAAATCCAGACTATTCAAACCAAAGAAAAAACCCCGATACTGGTTACAACAGTATATTACATTTTTCCCCTGATGGGAACTCATGCAGTTATTACTCTAGTGACTCTTTCCCCACTAGGTTTCATCTTTTCTCTATTAGATTGAAAAGTGACACTATAAATCAAAAGCGTTATGAGTTGGTATTTCCCACAAAGGTGGTGGTGGCTGCTCACACGCTGTGCACTAGTGTGCTCCATAGCAACGTGGAGGTTTGCAACACCATATGACGTAGTTTGGCATGCCTTATCTTCTTCTCACAGCCATGTATGTGTTCTAGGAGGGTTACCTACTGTGCGGGACGTGTACGTGATCATGGTCCTTCGATTCTTACTTGGACAGAACTCCAATTAGCTCTGTTTAGAGTGTCCTTCTTGGTCTTGTGGCCAAGAGAGCTACATGGGTACGTGTGATGGTGGTTGTATTGGGTAAGCAGTGGTGTGCAGCGTCTGCTGAGAGAAGTTCCTGTGCTTGAAAGTAGCCATTGGAATATTTCTTCCCTTCCCCCACTCCGATGTTTACAAATCTTAGCTTTCTCTTAGTTTCCCAAGGAGAACAGGAGGAAAAAGCCTCCGTGCAAATAGTAGCAAGGGGATTCCTTCCAGTACAAGAGTAAAGACACCAGAGGCAATCCTGTTTTCCAGGTGCTTTTCTGTTTCTGCCACCTATGATATCTACACCAAACACGGTGTCATCAGTCAGCTACAGCATGGTGGGTTCATACATATTTACCAATTTGCAAATTATGCATGCAGAGCTCTTAGCATAACTGTTTCTTTGTCTTTCTGCTTTTCTTCCTTCACTAATGATTCAAAATGCTTACATGCCTAGCATCAGAGGGATGTATTCTGTGCTTGCCATTTGCCTTTGTACACCAATTAGGTCTTTGTAATTTAAATGGTGTTTTATTTGCTGATTTGGAAGCATGGTCGTTGGTAGAATGAGGTTTTCTTCATCCTGCAACTGTTCTTTGATATAATGATTTATTAAGGTACTAGGAGAAATATTGATCCTGCTAATAGCTTCTGCCTTGCCACAGAATACCTTACATTTTACTCACTGAAAGGGCCATATTCCTTTTCTCATCATCTGATTGACCATAAATGCTTTGGCCTTTCCCCAGCAATTATCACACTTACCAAAGTAGTGGGTAAAAGTCAACTATTTATAGACTAATTAGGGAAGTCAACATGTCCAAATCGTGTACTTTACATAGTACAAAGAGGCATTGGATGGCGCTTTAAAATTAGGGAGTGGCTCCATACTGTTCAAAAACAAATTAGCAGATTCAGAGGAGTTATGTATATATTATCGATTAGGACTGTCTTTTTGGGAATTACCGTGCGGAGTTATGTGCTGGGCCTGTGATTTATTAATGGCATTTCTGCTTACATTTCATTGGTATTTCCCACTGTGTTCTCCTTCATCTATCCTAACCTCCTCTTTCTTGAGAAAGCTTTCTGATCTTAATGCCTGCAAGGTGGTGGGCAAGGCATCAATTTTGTAACCCATCTGGAGCTGATTTCTTTTGTAGTTTTTATTATCCACCTTGGAAAGTGCATTATTCCTATGGTACCCACAAACACGGAAAGGGAATAAGGGACAGCTGCATGGAAAATATGGTTCAAGGCTTTTAAGGGACATGGTTTTGTTTGCCCAAATGAAGCCAGTCGCATGGAGGTGGAGATGTCCTGTTTGCCTGCAGACCAGGTCACCTGTGTCTCCTATGGGCTACTTAAGGTTGTGGACACAGCGTTATGGAAAACAATTTCCTCTACTTCACCCTGTCTTCATTTCCCTCCGTGTAATTCAGGCACAAAGTCTCAGATTGGGATATGGCAAACCTAAGTAATTGACTTAATGCTAATTTAAAGGAAATTCTTCTGCATAAGACTGGGGCACTCACTGCTTCAAAATATTGTTTAGTCAATATCTTGGCTGTCTAGATTCAAGTAAGGTTGAGGTTTCCATAGATTTGTGTTCCAGAGTTGTAACAGTGAAAACACATTAGTAGAGGCATGTTAATTTTTATGCTTCACGGTTGGAGCTAATTTCAGACTACTTAGGGGTCAGAAAAACTTTGCCTGTGGAGGGAAGATTATCAGAAATTGGTTTTTTTGGAGTCCTTTGAAAAATTTCCTCCAGCCAAGACTGTTGAAGACAGGACACAGAGCAAGTTTTGCTGGTGTTCGGAATTGTTCCTTGCTCCTGTGCAATCCTATACCCCCAAAACTCTGGCCAGAAGGCAGAGAGAAGGAAAGTATCAATGTTGCCTTGCGTTAAGATCTGTGTCTCTAATTATGCTACTATTACTCTGTTCAAAATTGTTGGTTTTAGTTAACATTTGGTACTTGTGTTTTATTTTGCTCGGTGTAAGCAGTGTTGCTAATGAAGCTGTCATATAGGTGAGATGACTTTCATCACCCACATGTGAGCTAGTCACCCTGCATAGTCAACGGAGACAAGCAGGCATTTCTAGGACAGGACTCATCTCAGCTTTAAATAGACATGCAAAATAAATCAGATTCATCGCACCCTAAAAGTGTTTCCCACTGTTAACAGTGAAGGGAGCGAGGAGTGACTAGCTCAGAGGGAGGTGTCCACAGTTTGGTGAGATGAACCCGTGATGATGTGCTACGTGGGATGAATTACCCCTTGGAGGTCCTGAAAAGGGAGAAGATGCTGCTGAGAAAGCCTAGATAGCATTCTCAAAATCAATCCCAGTTGTTTAGATTATCTAAGTCAGCTGAGCGGAGGTCTACCCGATGCGTCCGATGTGCCGGGTTACTGTTGGTCTGGATCTGATTTGAGCGTAGGAGATGGGGCTGTCACCGAGGTAAATCTGTCCGGCTCCATTAATGCCAGCAGAGCTCTGCTAACTACATCAGCGCAGGATCTGGACGGCGGAAAGGTAATTCTCTACCTGAATTACAGCAGCAGTCAGGGGATGAGCTAATACCTTCCTTTGAACAGGCCAACGTGATGCGTGGGTTTGCCTTGTTCCAGCTACAGTAACTTGCTGTAACAATGGTGGGGGGACAAAGGGAAGGGGGGGGGGGTCCCCTTTGCGGTAACTGGAAATGCCTAGGTTGTACCCGGGGCATGGCTGTTCCTGGGGTGCCGTGTTTATATCACAGTGGGTGGCCCATATGGAGCGAACAGAGAGGGCCCCACCCCGTGGCCAGCATTGTCAATAGATGCCCTTAAATAATTTCTCTACGGCAACATATCTTCGTCTTCGAATGTTAATTAATAATTGATCTTGTTATGTATGTAGAGGACTCTCTGTAATTCAATTCTCTATATTTATGTCTCGTAAATGACTCTGCCTTGTCAGATTTTATGGTGAAATAGTAGATGCAAAATTAGCATAATGTAACAACCAAATGGCATATATAGCCTTGATCTGCAAACACTTTTTCCCATGAATAATTTTAGTTATTACAACTGAACTCACTGGGACTCACATATGCTTTTGCGGGATGAGAGCCACAATGTTTATTGAATTAATTTCTTTCATACACTACATGTGTTCAAATGAAACTAATTTATCTATCACGTATCTGGGCATTTCTCAGCATATATTATGTAATTAATTTTTTAAAAGTGTAGTCCTAGTGCATTAGAGGCCTAGCTAATATTTCCAGTAGACATTTAGATAAAACTGAATATGAATTCATGTTATAAGATGAATTCTGCTTTGTATCTGTGTATGTCCTAATATATATATTGTATTATTGAACACATACTATTATATGTGTAAGCAATTATAGATATCTATGCATAGATAGGCATATATACAGATAGATAGGTGGGCATGCATATATATGTAAGTGCATGTAAGACTCCATATATATATATTTTGCATATATATATACACATTCTATGCGTTTGAAAATACAGAGAATTGCTGTATTACTAAATATATGTAAACCCAGGTATACCCACACTAGTCTAATTCAAACCCATGTATCTTCACTTGGAAATAAACAATCTGATTCTATTTCTGGAGTTCAAAATAGATTATTCCTCTCATGGGGGACCAGCATGCTGTGTAACTGTGAAGAAGGAAACTCATAAGATTCAGTTTTAATGCTCATCCGGTATCTCGGTGCGGACAAATGTCATCTGCTTTGTGTCCGTGTGTCGTGAAGCTGAAGAAATGTTGCACTCTGTAATGATGCTGTGCTTATATATTGCTTTGCTGAGAAGGGGGAATGAAGCGAAGGTAAGAACTTTGCCGATATTCTGTAAATCTAAAAATATAAAATAAAGTGTTATCTGATATTTTTGTTTTCAGATGAAACAATGAGGAAATATACTGAGCTTGCTCTGAGGATGTTGCTTAATGATATACAAATAATCACTCCAGTTGCAGTGTTTGAAATGAGTGTGGTTTATGATCTAATATCTAAAGATCGTTAATCGACATCTGCTATTTTCTGGAAACAGTGCTGAAAAAAGCCCTAAATATAAACTTCTTCAGTTAAATTGCCCTTTTTATATGCTGTAAGTAATGGGGAGAGAACCGGAGGGAAGTCTGGAGGTGCTGCTCGCATTCGGGTAAAAGGAGATTTTTCTCTGTCGTTCAGAATTGACCTGGAGAGATTGCTTGCTTTCCCTTGTAAAGGAAAAAGTGGTTGTTATGCTTACTTCTTTTATTTTAAATGGACTCAGGCAGCCATGAAGGCTTTTAGGCAGGACGTAGTACATTTGGCCCGCGGGCCTGGCAGGGCTGGCTTTAGTGCATCGCTCGCTGGCCCTAATCCCCGAAAGCGTGGATCTCAGTCGAGGTCGCTCGGCGCTCCCACGTGAACCTGATTTCTGGCAGCCGTGCTCGCGGGGTGATGTGCCTCCCTTCACAAGATGCCCTCTTCGCCTTGGTGCAAAGTACCGCTTTTGATGCGAATAAAGCTGTCCAGGGTTGGACCCTGCGGGAGGAATTCTGCACTTGAGATGTGCTGGTGTGGGGGTGTCAATCCCCCATTTATCTGCCTGCTATTTGGCTGCCCCCCATTTATTTGGCTGCTCTTAGCGTAGGAGTTAAGATAAATCAGATGTGTACCGCTGTGCTTATAGACCAAGCTCATAATACATAAATGCCCCATCTTCCAACCTCTGCTCATAAGATATCTTTATATTCACGGGCTTTTCCAATGAGCTTGTCAGGCTGCTTGTAAGAGGAAGGCTTTTTAAGATTGGATCCCTTAAAAAAGATGACTGTAGATAAAAGTGCATCAGTGCACATTAGGGATGAAATTTTCAAAGCAAGGACATCCTGTTGAGCTCTGTTTTGCCATTGTTGGCTTACATGTTCCTTCCTTTATGTGAAACGCAGTACAAACTTCTCTGCCAGAGGCCTTTTATTTTGGGGTTGATCTGAATTTAAGGTCAACCGCTTAAAAATGAGTTTAAACAAAGGTGATGAAATTATACTAAGAAGTGAGCTGTTTCAATTAAATTTATTTTTTAAAAAGGAAACAACCTATAAGGTGGCGCTTACATTGCTATAGTGGCAAACAGCTACCATTGCTGAATGTATTTCAACAAACACGTCTATAGGGCGAGATATGATCCCATTACTCCCCAGTAAAAGAAAGCAAAATGCTTTGGGTTTTCTTTACCATGGGGCAAGAACATACTTTGGGCTGGTACAAGAGCAGCCGATACACATCTGATTGTCACTCTAACTTTCCCTAATGAGGTTTATTTATGTCTCAGCTCTCTGCCTGATCACCGCTCATTTAATACTGTCATTCAGGAGTATGTGTGTTTAGGGTTTTTGCAGAGATGCTGATAACATGTAAACAGGGGTTAGTGGAGCTCAGCAGCCTTTGCTTGCATTTTGCAGTTTGTTGTTTTGACATGTGTTCCCTTGCAAGTGGTTTAACCCATGGTGTACTCCAGTTCTGTAAAACGAGGCAAAACCATTATTGTCCGCCAAACAGGCTTAACCCAGGCATGAATTTATTGGTGTTAGGGAGCTCCTTAAGAGTGACGGACGATGACGCCATAGTTGTGGAAAGCAGTCTAAATGTTACTAATACTTATTTAAAAGAGAAGCCTGTTCCAAGCTTTTTCTTTTAAGTTTAAGAAGAGCATAGCTAAAAGCAATGGTTTAGTTTTATTAGGCTAAACTTGTAATTTATCGTCCCTCGGAATAAAATACTCCCCTTTGGATATATCAGAAGATATCCCTGCATGCATCAGGCTGGCCTCAGGTGTCATTTTCTTATAGGCAATTAAGAAATCTGCCTTCTTTTCCTTGTGATTCAGGATCCTGCAGTCTGAGGAGAAAAAGGGTTTTCAAAAAGAGAAATGACAGTTCCTTGAAGTTTATGTTAACATTATCACGCCGACCGAAAAGGTCAGGAAATTGGAGGTAGTCTGTAATGTTACAGGCTGTAATGCTGGCTCAGGCGAGTTAACCAGCCTATGGAAGGCGGTGGACTTGTGCTGACTTAGCAGGTACAGCCTTGGAGCTATATATTTAGCCGTTCTGGGTTAATTAATGCACTAAAATTTCATTTTTATATATCTTTGGACATGCACTGCTGAGGAAATGTCAGCTTGAGCATACAAGGGCACTGGAGTCTTCCTAGTGACTTGAAAAGTTGGGTAGGAGCTGAGCTTCTCTGGCCGCCTGCTTTAGGTGGACAGGCAGGGCCAACTAGACATGCCCAGACCACACACCTGGACCAGCCTTTCTCTTCATAAATCTCTAGTCCTTCCTGAAGAGCTCTCTCTTTAATTGGCCATTGTCCTTCTAGCTGAGCAGGACTAGATGAATTTCTCCATTAGAGGAATGGAGAGCTATGTGCTATAGGCTGTAATGTGAAAAACTTACTGTGCAGGAACCAAAAAAAAAAAAAAAAAAAAGAAGTGCTAACTTAAAGATGCTTCTAACCTGACATAAATAACCTCTGTTGTCAGTCGGCGCACCGTATCATGGATCATTTGGGCAAGCAGTTTTGAATTTGTAGATGTCATTGGAAACCACTCCGGTGTGGTTTGTTGGGTTGGGTTTTTTTCCTTCTTTCTGAGGTTCTTATTTTGAATCCACTTATAAGTCACCAATGTCATAAGCAAAATGTTTCATTATTACATTAAAGGAAGAAGAGTGCCCTTGGCCTGTGGTCACATTGACCGGGATTTTATGGTGGAATTTTAAATTCCCTAACCATAGGGATTTGTAAATTGAAATATAGATGCAACCTTGAAATGTACAGTTTCAGCATTGTTGGCTGTGATAAATATGAGCCATAAAGTAAACCTCTGCTCTGAACCAGATTGGATCAAGCATCGTTGCTAAAGCTCCTTTGCCAATTTTCTGTGTTTCTCTTCTCAGCATTTGGTTCTACAGATCACTTTTCTCCATTTCAAGGTTGTATTTTTTTTTTCAGAGGCTGGGGTTATGGAATTGTCACTTCCCAAGGGGAATCTTTGTTTTATTTTTTAATCTATCTTGCTGTAGCTTTATTTCTGCAGCAAGTGGTTTCAGTAATCCATACTGATGAGTTGTCCGCTCTCCAGGTAGCGTTGACAGGTAGATTTATGAACCAGGAGAAGATAATCTGCTTCCACAAGGGGTCACTGGTACCAGTGCACATAGCAACTAGTTTCTGCCATGCTTCTGTAAAGGACAGTTTTAGACAAGCCTCTCATCAAAAGGAGGGAGAACGAAAAGGCAGTTCTTACTCTTTAGAAGACGCCTACAAAGAAAAGGGGCAAAACAGATAAACGAGAGTGCTTTTAATAACTTCTTTCCTTGCAGTAGTCAGGGAAGGTGTGGGAAGTCAGAAGTCCTTTGTGCCATCCCTGTCTGAAATGGGACTTCGCCGTTCTCTGCTGATGTCGCTTGGCTGACATCGCTTCAGAGTCTGCCTTTTAACAGCCGTGACGATTGCTAGAGCTACAGACAGCATAACAGGAAATTGTTAATTCATCTGTAAAGTAGAACCTGCACGAGTAATTAATATAATTTCTCCTGAAATGTATATGCCTCCCTGCCTATTGTTAGAAGAGGTTGCCACAGGGTGTAATTTTAGGACACTTCTCTCCTGGTTTCTGTGTGTGCAGCCAGCAAAGGTTCCTGGTGTCAGGGGACAAATCTCCCTTTTAATTTTTCAGTCTGCCTGAAAATCACCTTTGGAGAGAGGCAACTCCATTAACGGGAATTAATGGAGCCCTTTCTGTAGGCAGGGGTCTGCCCAGAGTGCCAGTGGTTGTGATAATCAGTACGTTTCACGAACGTGTTATTTCTGTGTTCCTAGAGCTTTATTTCAAAGTTTATTTTCTCAGGGTGCGTGTAGCTCCCCAGCACAAACAAAACTACCAAAAAATTTGTGTCTTGTTTTGGCATCCTGTCTGTGTGCAGCTCCTAGTCCCTCAAGGATAAACAGAGGAAAGCTTTTCTCTGCTATCTGGTGATAATTTTCTAAAGGTCAATGTTGTCATCCCTTTTACAGGAAATCTTACCTGTCAACTGCTGCCCAAAATGGCTAGAAGATGTTTCTTTGCATTTCACTTGCAGTGGGGCTTTTTATGCGCAGCACTGGCTAAGCCTTTCTCCATTCAGACGTGCTTTGTGCTAATTATTTTTGGGAAACAGTGTTCTGCCTTTAAAATCATCATCTCTCTCGTTCCTTCCTTGCCATTCACACCAGTTACAAAATCCCTGGAACGTATGGCATAGATTCCTGACGTAGTGCTTTCATTGCTGATACGGATTTTTTTCCCCTCTTTTCTTTTTTCCTGGGAAGAAGAACAAATGTAAGCTTCATGAGAGGTGAAGAGACCGTAACTCCCAACGGCTTTGTTTTGTCTCTTAACGTTTAGAGGTGACTTTTAGAGCTGGTCAGTGTGAGGAATGAGTTTCTTGTCAGAGCAAATTCTCGTTGCCATCGGTTTTGAGGTGTATTTACCAGGTTCTCAAAGGACTTTGTCTCCTCCTGCAACCCCATGCGGCACCATCCGGTGAGGGGGACGGTCTGGTACCACCTGACATAATCACAGCTGCCCAGTCCTCTTGGCCAGATGGGAGCTGCATTCACCTCTCGATTTGTTAGAAACAGATGTTTTCGTCAGAGGAAAGGAAAAGGGGATGGAAAAACATAGCAGCTGCCATGAAATTTCCATTGTGGAAAGACCTATATAATCCAGGGTGGAATTTCTGCTCACGACCCGTGAGTAAATGCTTGTCCTGGGAACTCTGGCTAATTTGTCCTCAGGTGCTCACCACTCACCCGAGATGTGTGATGGCAAATGGCAGGTTGCAAACTTCAACAAAAGCTTCTTCACGAAAATCTTCAACAACTGAAATCAGTAATTTCACCCCACCGCAGATTCCTTTGGTTCCCTTCTAATTACCAGACTTTTGTGGGATACTGCGTCTTGCCCAGCTGTAATCATATCCCAGTGTTTGGGCTAGAAGAAGGAACAAAATTAAAGAAAAAGGAACATTTTAATTTGGATTAAATAAACATTTATCTCCTTGAACTGGTCAGAGGGAAATTAATTGTTTTATTCTTCTGATCTGCTAATTACATGTACAGGCAAGCCCATGTAAGCTTTTCCTGCATGCTCTATCATTAAAGAATGGATTACGTCTGAATTAAATTACTGTATTTCCATCAAAGGTCTCAGTGGGTCAGGGTGGTTGGCAAGATTTATAGGCTAAAAAGAAGGAGGTCAATGGATGTCAGTGGTTAAGAAATATATTGTTCTGCTGGGGGAGTTATCCTTTCCTGAGAGTCTGAATTGCTCTTTTTCTCATTCTTGGCGTCGCTTCACACCCTTGCACTGCATGGACATTAATTCTAAACTCCTGTAGTTTCTTGTCAGTTCTTACCCTTTCAGCCACCAAGAAACATTGTGTCAAGTGCATGCTTTCCAAGTCCCTGCCTCAGACAGGGAAGTGTAAGAGATCATGATGGCAATGCTTAATTTTCCAGGATGAGATCTGTTCTTAGTCATGCTTCGTCTACAGCGGTGGCGCTTTGTGTTTGCTGCAGACACAATTGCCTTCTCACTGCTATGACTATAATAACTGTCTTCTGCCTCTTCCTCTGGCTACCTAGAAAAGCAGATGAGGGTGGAAAAGTGAGAAAAAACTTGACAAAAAAATTGTTTCTTGAAGGTGAGATTCGCAGGCAGGAAAGGCAGTAGATGTCACCTTCGGGTCATCGGCACACCACAGTGATTTAAGAAAGAGGGAACAACTCTATTGTTGTTTTAAAAAGTGACAGACAATTTCGGACATGCAGTTGTTTTTCTACCCTATCATAAGAGGTCTTTTCTCAAATTTTGATTTCCTAATTAGAAAATACATGTTATTATGACACAATCTGAAAAGCTTCAGTAAACACAGAAAATTGCAGGTGTCAGATTACCTTATCCCCTTTTCTAGGTAGAGGAAGCAGATCCGTGCAAAAGAGAAAAAATTGCAGACACATGAAATGTAAATGGCCACTTAACAAAAATTAAATACGTAAATACCTAAATTTCTGCTGATTTCTAATCAGCCGCCTGTTTAGGCAGCATACAAAGGAAAAGCAGGAAACCATAAGCACCATTTGAGACTCACTTCTCTAAGCCATATTAGTCGCGTTATTACCATAATTAACACATTCTCTAGTACAACCGAATACACCAGAGATTGCCCCAGGTTCTGGGCTTTGGGACAAATGACATCTCTGTACGAAAGCCAGCAAAAAGGCAGAGGTTTCTCTTGCAGTCTCAGGGGCGACAGCGTTCCCAGCAACTGGGCGAGGAGCTTTTGCAGGTCTGGAGCGGAGCCAAGGTTTTACGAGAGGAGCCACACATCCCTCCCTCTGCGCAGTCCCGACCTGTTCTCCTACCACGCAGCAGGCCAGGAGACGCAGAGCTGGTTTCTATGTCAGCAACGCAGATGCAGCAGTCACCTAAGGGGACATAATAATAATAATAATAATAATAATAATAATAATAATAGTGATGATGAAGCACATGCACCAAGCAAGCAGACGAGTTTTACTTGAGCAAAACTCAGCAGACCTTTAGGAGGACCCACCAGGCTCTCCCTGCCTGCACGCAGTTTGCCCTTGAGACTCGCCGATTTTCCAGCCTGGCAGTTGTATGCAGAAAATCCCAGTGAGACTTTGGTGACTTGCACAGTTCCATCAGATTTTAGTGAATAGTTATTTACAGAGAGAGCGAATGAGTGAATAGCTGCCAGACAATTTGTAATGTGTGTTGCTGTAAAGCAGAAGATAAGACGGCATTTCCTATCATAATCTACTAACTCAGGCATGTGCAATCTTGCCGTGTTTTTTTCTAGTGCATGAAGCACTTTGTGGGAGAGGATGGAGAGATGGCTGAGAACACTGTCCTGACCTTGAATTTGCAGCTATATATTTATTTGAACTTACGTTCTTCTCTGAATGCTGTTTTTCCGTGTGAGCGGTTGCTGTGATAAGGATGGAAGATGCAGAAAGCTACATGACCGTGAATAGATGATGAAAAGTTCTCTATTACTGTGTTGTCCACATCTTTGGGAATCCTGCTGGTGGGAAATCTCTCTGGATCCCAGATGTCTGCTTGTCCAGGCTGAACCTCACACAACTATCTGGAGAGGGGAGAAGGAAGGGATTTTTGTAGAATCGCAGGAACTGACACGTAATTTGGGTGTCCTTGAGTTCTGTCATGACTGTAGAAGTGGCCAAGAAAAAGGGTGAAGAAAGTCAGAAAGGAACTAAGAAATTTTCCATTAGATTTCATCGTATACCCTGGAAGCATGAGGTTTTTTATGTTCCTGTTTCAAAATTTGTTGTAATCATATAAGCTTCACAGTCTTATTCTCTAATATATACAGAATCACAAAATCCCAGAAACAGAAGGGCGGAGGCTGGAAGCACGTCTGGAGATCATCTAATCCAACCCCCCTACTCAAAGCAGGGCTGCATCCAGTCAGGTTTTTAACATCTCCAAGGATGGAGAGTCCATAACCTTTCTGGGCAACCTGTGCCAGTGTTTCAGCACACACGCAGTAAAAAAGTGGTTTTGTGTTCAGGTGGGATTCCTTGTATTTCAACCTGTGCTCGTTGCCTCTTGTCCTGTTCCTGGGTACCGCTGGGAAGGGTCTGGTTCCGTTTTCTTTACCTACCTCAGATATTTATCCACATGAATAAGATCCCCCCCAGCCTTCTCTTCTCCAGCCCAAAAAGGCCCTCTCAGCCTCTCCTCACAAGCTAGGTGCTCCAGTCCCTTCATCATCTTTGTGGCCCTTCTCTGGACTCACTCCATGTCTCTTTTGCACTGGGGAGCTCAGAATTGGACATGGGCAGATACACTAGACACATAACATGTGGACACTTCAGACCTATCTATCTAAAGCATTTTTTAATCTTTTCGTCGTAATTCTGTGAGATGGAGGTTTACATTGACCTGTCTGGACTGGTATGGAGGGCTCAAAGACTCGTAATAATTGATGTGGGAAGGGACCTCTTGAGGATCTGCTCCAGTGCCTCAATCAAAGCAGGGCCAGCCTCTGAGTTAGTTCAGGTCCCTCAGGGCAATGTCGCATTGAATTCTGAAACTGTCCAAGGATGGCAATGCCACAGCCATTGTGCCAGTGCTGCATCTCTCTCATCAGAGAGAAAATTTTCTGTGTGCCCAGCTGGAATTTCCCTTGGTACAACCTGTGATTGCTGGTGTTTGTCCTTTCACTGTGGACCTCAAGAAGGGTCTGACTTCACCCTTGCTCTAATCCAGCTCCTTCAACCTCTCCTCATGTGCCATGTGCTCCACCTCCTACTGACATAGTTGCTTTCTACTGGACTCACTCCAGTTGGCCAATATCTTTCTTGTACTGAGAGGCTCAAAGCTGGACACATCATCCCAGATGTGGCCTCATGAGGGCTGAGTAGAGGGGAACAACCACTTCCCTTGGTCTGAGAGCTGACCCACTTAATGCTGAGCCACATAATGTGGCACTTACACTATGTCCTCCGGTATGTATTGCTTAGAATTTACTAGCATTGACATTTCTTTTTTGGTAAGATTGGTAAGATTAAGGTAACATCATATGTTACCTTAGTTTAGGTCTAAACTCTCAGATGATACATATCAGTTATCCGCAACTTTGATTATCTTGCAGTGCTCACCACATACATGCTTGCCTGTTCTGTCATATATTTATGGAATGTCATAAGACAGGAGGAAATCTGAAAAACATGTCAACTTTTTTTTTTTTCTAAGATGGAAGCTAGCAATTAAACAATTATTTTCTTCTGTCTCCTGCCCGTTTTTCATCTATGACATTATGCTTAACTCATCCATGGCTGATTAGTTTCTCTATTAGCTTCTCGTATGACAACTCATCAGAGACCTGTTGGAGGTTGTCTGCTGCATTGTTGTAGGATCTCAGGCATAGACAAGGAAAAGATTCTGGTAGATGTGGCATAAAGAGAGAATTAAAAGTTGGTAACAGCCTGAAAGACCTCTCAAAGAGGTCCATTATGAGACTAAGTATTGTGGGTCGGTGTACCTTCTGGTTGCTTTGGGAAGAGACTTCATGTGGTGTTTCTGGAAGTCTTCTTTCTTGTAAAGTTAGCCTTTAACAAAAGGATGTCACAGCCTACCACTTGAGCCTACCTGGAGCATAACTGTTGGCAAGACTTTTTTTGGCAAGAAGATACTTCTGAAGAGAGGCTTAGGGGCTGCAACAAAGTAGTATTACAGTTTTACTGAGACTTTTTCACAAATGTGGTGAAGTCTCAAGAGACACTACAAAGACACCTAATTGCGAAGTTGGCAAGTGATGGGTAGAAGCAGGGACTATAGACAGTTCGGGTGTGCGAGTTGACCTTTTCATGCTGAATAAAATGAGCAAGAAGGTAGAAGAGTGCTTGAAAGTGAAGTCTGGTTGATTGTTTCCTATGACAGGGAAAAGGAGCTAGGAAGATGAGCAAAAAGCAAGCCAAGTGAGAGGCTAGGGAATGATCTCTGGAGCAGCATTGTGGATCAATACACCATCAGGGCACGACTGAGTTTGTCAGTGGACGGGAAAAGGATGTTGCAGTAATTGAGACGTGAGGTGATGAGAGCCTAGATAAGAATTTAACAGCGTGGCTGGGAGTGAGAAGTGCCTCTGAGAGATGTTGATTGTAAGGAAGCTGCAAAATCCTAGGTACATCCACAGAACAGGCAGGGCTCTGGCTGCAGCTTGTGGGGATCAGCCTGTAGAAGGTTCCCTCTGGACAGCCCAGCAACCAGAAGCTGTGACGGGGCGGTGATGTGGGCTTTGATAGACTCATAGAATGGTTTGGGTTGGAAGGGACCTTAAAGATCATCTAATTCCAGCCCCCCCTGCCATGGGCAGGAACACCTCCCAGGCTGCTCAAAGCCCCATCCAGCCTGGCCTTGAACACTTCCAGGGATGGGGCATCCACAGCTTCCCTGGGCAACCTGTTCCAGTGCCTCACCACCCTCACAGTAAAGAATTTTGTGTGGGATAGCTGCACTCAAATGCACTATTGTGAGTTCAGATGCTGCCGCCACTGGGTTTCACTGCTCCTTTGCTTGTGTGCTCCACATCTCTTGTGGGGTGCAGGGGGAAAAAAGCTTCTCAAGCTCTAACAGTTTGCTCCTTTCTGTTTTGGGTTTTTTTTTTTCCCCCTTTGGGCTCTTTGGCCCGTGTGCCCATGAATAGTTGGAGTTTCCAATTTTTAGGGTTTGGCAGTTTCTCAGATCTCATTGTTTCCTGCAGATTCCCTTTCTTTCTCTTGATTCTGAAGTCATTGGCGTGCACTGGTAAATACTGAAGAAAACTGAAAAATCAGGGATGTTTTCAAATTCTGGAAGAAGACAGAATTTGGCCAGTTGAAGGAGTGTGTGCAGGAAATTAAAAAGCAAAATCCAAACAACCTCATCTCCCAAGGCAAACAATAAAATCAACCAAAAATTCTGCCAAAGGTGGAAAAACTTATCACGGTCCTGTAGGACGTTAGACTGGGAAGCAGGGGGAGGAAGCAATACGGTGTAATATAGTCACTGTTTCCCAGTAGATCTGCGCTGCAAGTTAGCTTCGGATTGTCTTTCCAAGTCACTTATGTCATTAAAATGTGTCCCATGCCCTTTCCTGAGGCCCATTCGTTGTGTTTCCGTGTGAGCAGCACAGCGCTTTGGGGGCAGGCACAAGCCCACTCGCGCTGGGAGCGGGAGTCGTTCTGCAAATGACTTTAAGCCATTTGGCTTCCAGGTGCGCAGGGCTGAGCTTTTCCCACCACGCCAGCCGAAATCAGGATCCTTCTCTAACAGGGAAAAGCTGCATCTGCTAAGGAACGAGTGCTACCTTACAACAGGTCATAACTATGGCCGCAGGGTTAATATTTGTTTTTATTGACAGCAGCATAGGAATGAGGCTGTTTTACATTCTTCTGCATGTATGTGACACGCGTCTGTAAACAAAGGTGGAGACTTCAGAAATGTGAGTAAGGCAGTGGATTACTCATAGGGAAGACTCGCCATTTAGAAATTCTTTGTTACATCTGCCATGGATTATTTTTCAAAGAAGTCTGAAAACTTTGAATTAACCTTGGTACTTTCAGTGCAGTTTCTAGGGAGCCGTAATAAAGCTTGTGCTCTAATACCTTTCAAAGTGAGCAAGTAGAAAAAAATCAGTGGGAGCAGAGGGATGCAGCAGCATGGGAAATGTCGCCTGTGACATTTAAACTCGAATTAATCTGCTGTGACACTAGGAACATTTGTTGGTAACTTAGGGAGAGGATGTTTGCAGTGATGGGTGGGATCACAGATGTCATCTGGTTTTAAGGCCTTGGATGAACCAGTTTCCCTGTTTTCATGATGCTGACAGGATTTCTCTGCTTTTACTGAAGCAGAGAAATCCTGGTGATGGAGAGTTTGTCAGGCCAGACGCTTCAGTCCAGTGTGGGTGATGCGGTTTATGTTTTGCATTACTGCTCAGCGACACGTTAAAATCTCGTGCGGGGAAATTTCCTCTAATATGAGGTGATAACCAGATCACTTGGCTGTTCAGCTCTTTAGCCATGATCTCTTTCTGTGGTACATGCCAGTTAAAACTAGATGGAGGCCACCGAATGATTTTTCTCATTAATACTTACCAGAGTGTCCATCCTATAAGAAGCAGACAATTAAAGCCATTTTCTAATCCCTGAGCTGTGCATTCCACAGGGGTGATGCAATTTCAGCTGATAACATGAATGTATTGTAATGAAATTCACATGTAACCAATGCAGGGGTTTCAGCTTTCAAAGCAAAGAGACCCCAGCTCTTTTTGGGAGTAGTGTTTTAGGGGGAAGGTGTTAGATATTTCTGCTTCAGGATATTGCTTCTACATTTCTTTTTCACGTTCCTTTTTTGCCCTCCAGTACCGAAACTTTGGCCGTAGATGTGGACTTCACCCCTAACCTTGACATTTTCATTTTTTAAAGCTAAGACTCGGCAGCATTCGGTTTTGCCCCGAGTCTTAAAGAAAAAAAGGAAACCCGAGCCAAATATAGGATGAAGTCTGATAAATTATTTGCAGTGTATCATTCCAAATATGAGAGTCAGATGTCATCAAGGGGGATTATTTGTCTTAAACTCTGGCAGCTTTACATGTCAGGGAAAAATTAAAGTTCATTCTGCTAGACTTGCCCTACGCCGTTTCATTTAGCGAGCTAGCAACAACAAGTGTGTATGGTTGGTCGACACATCCACACATTGTGGTGACTGGGTTATGTCATTTATTCGCTATGCTGCTCTTGGTAAAATGTGTATTTGTTGTACTGCTTGTGGTATTTTGGTTGGGTTTGGTATTTTGTTAAGAGGAAAGAGCAGGAAGAGCGGGTAAAGCACAGCATTCTCATTTGGGAATTGATGTGCTGTCTCAGTTTTGAGTTGCTCGGTGGGAATTAATTGGTGTCCGCTGGAACCGAGACCGAAAGTATCTTCTAAATTACACCAGTGCATTGCCTGGCCTCTGCTAGCTGGAATCCCAGCAGGACTTGGCATGGTGGGTCCATCCCGCTGGACCTCAAACACCAGCACTGTGGGAGTCTTCCCCAATGCCTCGCTGCAGGGTAGTCCCTCCTAAAGGCATCTGATCCCTGCTGGATTACCCATCTGTCTTTAGTTAGTGTAAAGAAGCCAGAAACGGAGTAGGAATCTGATGTAGGTCTCTTCTGAGGAGAACAAATAGTTTTTCTCACCTCTTCCCCCCTCTGTCCACCTCTCTTTTGGGATGCACCATAAGGATAGAAAGCTGACTTCTCAGAGGAGTTGAACTCTCTTCAAAAAAAGTTAACCCAGTGCAGATACTCTGTGTAACAGTGATAGTATGTCCCTAGCTGAGGGCCATTTTCCAAGCTGAAGGAAGCAAGTATAAACATTGAAAGCCAAGCATGACTTAAAGCAAAACAAAACAAAAAAAAAACCACCTGCAAACCCGAGAAGACTGCCAGATTCCAGACTCCTTATCTTTTGATTCCATGCTCATGACCTAGCAAAACATCATAAATTATACTGAAGAGTATAGAGCCCAGAAACTTCTCATTAATAATAACCCTGGGCTTTTATGTATTTATTTAAAATCTACTGGAATAGGTAGAAGCATCACAGATTTCCCAAGTATCCGGGGAACTCTGTGGTCGCTGGTCTTCAACTGCTTTAATGCCTTGGTAAGCGAACGCTGGAGCCTGCACTCCGTACTTTCAAAACAGAGTTGAAACAAATGGGTAAAACTGTAACTATGTTAACAAGGGCCCTAAACGGCATTAACAAGGGGCATCTAGTCCCAGGTAGGCACATTAAAACCCTGTGGTGCAAGGGAATAGGGCTGGCGGAGGGGGACCCTTCCTGTCTGTTACATTTTTGAATGAATGAAAAGGGCGAGGATAATTGCTGTGGAAAAAGCCGTTTACCGTCATGCCTGGGCAATACAGGGGGTGTCCTAAGGGTCCAGATTTGCAGAATTGCAGCTCCTACACGCTGGATCCATCCAGGGTCCGCTCGCTGCGTGCTTGGACCGTGCTGCTGTGCTCTGGTTCTTCTACTGGCTTTTAAAAACAACATTCAGCAGGCTCTGCTCCCCACTGCCATCTCCTCTCCCAGCAAAATCCTGTCGGCTTGGGCCCAGATAATATATCAATCAGCGAGACTTTCAGAGCAGGAATTGGCCATTATACAGCTGATTGCATAGAGCCCGAACGTGAATGCAGACACGGATCCTGCTGGCAGGCTTGAATAACAGGAGGTAAGACTTAGCAGAGCCTGGATCCTTGTGGTGTTACTGGCCAGTTTTCCCGAAAATGCTGGGAGCGGGTGATTGAAGGTACACGATCTAGTGGAGCGAGAACAGAGGTTCTGGTCTTCAGAAATGACTCACGAACGGGGAGGAAAACCAAAAAAACAGCTGCATTTACCTCCTCGCTGGCACGGCAGAGCATGGACAGGAGAGGAGGGGAATGTGACACGATTGCAAGGAGCAGAGCAACATCCCTGCCCGAAAGCGCCCTAGCCTGCAGGAATGGTTGTGTTTCCCTTTCCAGCATGTCCCAGGGCAGAGGCGTCACTGCTGATGGTGCAAGGCAGACGATGGCAGGGATTGAGCTAATCCTAACATCTCTCCTGCCCCTGCTCCTCCTCCTCACTGTTATGGTTTGAGAAACCCACACCAATTTATTGTCATTTAGGCAATTATTCTATCATCCGGTGACCCCTCCCCACCCAGGAAGGGGGATCAGGAAAAACCAAGGAAACCCAAGGGTTTAAATATAGGCAGATTTAATAGAATACTACTAAATAAGTAACATTAATAATACTAAAGTACCAATATTGATCCGAATACCAATATAAAATACAGAAGGATGATACTCAACCCTTCCTATCAGCAGAAGCTGAGCACTCCCAGCAGGGGACAGCAAATGTGGGACACCGCGAGTGGTACGGCTTCTGGAGGAAGGGAACGGCTCAGGGGTCCGGCACCGGGGCAAGAAGTTCTCTGGACCATCGCCATCAAAGGAGAGAGAGCACTATGCAGCAAACTTTCTAATTGATATGGAATGTGACATTCATGGTATGAAATAATCCTGTTGGCCAGCTTGGGTCAAGTGCCCGGGTCTCGCTCCTCCTCATCCCTGCACCTGGCAAGTCTTGAAAACACCGAGACCTTGAATCCCACATAGCCTAGCTGGCTATACAGTAAATATTTTCACAAATTCAGACACTAGAGTCTTCTAAAAGCGCAGTTTTCCTAAGCATTAGAAGAGAAATCAGTCTGTGTCGCTAAAACCAGGGCACTCAGGCAGGTTTCGTCTGTGTTTCCCCTCGTGCCCCAGCAAAGCTGAGGAGTTGCCTGCAAACCGCCAGCTCTGCTTGTGATCTTGCATCTTCTAGGAATCCCACCACCATCCCAAATGTCCCTGAGGCACGGATTCAGAAGGTGTTACAGTTTTGTCCCCTTTGCAAGCAGTTTGCATTTTTGGTAAGAATCCTTTTCTTTTAGCTTCTTTTTTTTTTTTTTCTTTATATATTTCTTTTTCCTTTCTTCTGTCTCCCTCGTTCCTGCCTGAGCTGAAAGAAGCCACGTTATATCTGAGTTCTACTCTGCAAAGCGTGGATTTGAAATTAGCAGAATGAGTTAGTCCATTCCCAGTTTATTAAAAACTGTTTTTCTGGGGCTGATAAGGAAACCAATTAAAAGCCATGAAGTCTATTTTAATAATAATGCTAAATGGGGCACTTCATAAATTGAAGATTCACCATGCAGAGAAAAAGTGATTTATTGTGGTTTACTAAAATGAGTCCAGGAGTCTTTAAAGAGTGGAGTACTTACTTTTTCTCCTCTTGTTTTGAAATTTGTCCTTAATTCTTGCTCCTCATTCAAGCAAACTTCCTGCAAACAGCCAGGAGGCAGTTCAACAGCTGTTCCGTGGACTGAAAGCAATGGGATATTTGCTGGAGGACACGGCAGAAGAGGGTGAATTATATGCAGCGAACAAATAATTTATTAGGTTGGCCCCGTTTCTTCTTTGTTGTTTATCTGTGAACAGATCACAATTTCGGCAGTGCTGTTTGTTTTTCAGAATTTGACACACGAAAACATAAATAAACAAATTTAACTGCTGAATTTCTCATGAGCTTTAATCCCTTCCACAACCAGATATTCAAAGCGTATTGGTTTTGCTCTTTTAATTGGATATGTGGTACTGGTTTCAGTCTCCTAGCTGAATAGGATTTAGTGACCTCTGGGATAAATTAATGTGCAAGAATCAAAATGTATTTCCTATAAGACTTCTGCAGAACCATTTTAGACTTCCAGCCACGGAATTATTTTTTAAAGATTTGGGGAAGGGGAAGCAGACTGGAAGGGAATTAGCGAAACAGTCAAAATGAATTTATTTCCCTGCTTTCCAACAAATGTGTGGAGAAAGTTGGTTATTCTGACAATTTCTATTAGGGATTTAGCCATCTTAGGCAGCAGACATGATCTCAAGTGTAATGATTGTGCTTTACAGCAGTTTTAAAGTTAAAAACAAGAGGGTTTTATTGATAGAGTCTGTAAACAGTGTTATACTTTTCACTCATGTCTAAATGCCATGTGCATATTAAGTGCCTATTCTCCTGGCAATAAACATAGTTTAGTAAAATTTATATTTTGATGTGCATGGAAGTAAATCAGCAGAAGATTGGATGAACTGAAATGTGTAAACTTTTCTAGCTGAGGAAACCAAATTACTGAAATGCAAAACTAGTTACCTGCTTCATTAAGAAGCATGAGTATGGACAATTTTTATGAAAAAAATGATGGGAAGCAATTGGCTAGAGAGTGATTGCAGGAGATAGTCTCTGTACTAATTGGCTTGTTCAGGATGTACACAAAATCCGATTTACCAATCATTTGTAGTTTTTGTAAATGATAATATTATGGCAATTAAAAGATGAATCATTTTTCCGTGATGTTGCTATATTAACTTAAAGTGATCATCTGGGTTTAATTCAGATCTAAGAAGAAACAATTCATTTAAAAATATTACGCTCCAGGTCTCGTTTCTTCTTCTGCGCTCCCCGTGCCCACCAGTTTGTCGGCTGCGTATTGGGGGTTCTCACGCTCAGGCTGCGGATCCTGCGGGTGCTCATATAAACAGATGTTCCTCATATCCTGTCTGGGGTTTTTTTTTGTTTTTTTTTTTTTCCTTTCTTTATAGAGGTCATAATTCTACTGTATGTAGTGCTGTAGACATTTTCATGGTGGAAAGCCACGGTGTCTTTCATAAATGCTGTTTCCCATGATGGACCAAAGAGTGCGTGGATCCCACCGTGATAGATGTTCATTTGAGACAGTCCGGGCAGCAACAGGAGGAAATGAATACGTGAGGTGCCACGGTATTGCATCATGTGGAAAGGACATAGTTAACCTTAGGGGGAAACAGGCTAAAATATAAAAACAAACTTATTAAGAGATATTTTACCCAGTAGGTTGGAGAGAGAAAAGTGAAATTCTCTTCTGTAAAGGTTTTTTTTTTCTTTTTTTTTTTTCTTTTTTCTTCCCCTGCACCTCATCTATTTCACTTTCAGTTTGCTGAGATTTCCTCTGCGCACAGAGCAGCTGTTTCTCTCGTGTCTACGTGACTGACCAGGGTGGGCTTAGGTAAAAAGGAATCTTCTCCTTGGCTTCAGACCAAGGTCTGAGGGTCTGCTCTGCGGGCTGGCACTGAAAAGCTCGGTTTGTTAATTGGGGGAAGAAGGGGTTTGCAAGCTCCAAATCAAGAGATCACTCATATCGAAGAGGAATCACAGAACTCTATCCTTGGAAATGGGCTGAGGGTTGATGGATATTTTTGGAGTCGTTTTTTTTTGTCCTTTACTCTTGCAGCAGCAGGGGGTGGAATGATGTATTTTGTTTTAATCCAGCCCTGTAGGATTAGAGAAAATGAAGCTACGTTGAACTGGCTGTAGAAAAAAAGCCTCCAAATTTGCTACAAATAGATAAAATGTTTCTCACAGTTTGTGAAAATTGCAGTAAAAAAATGAACTGAGACGAGGAGACAGCATGACTTTTGTTTATACATATTTGTATTTCATGCTGAGAATTCCTTCAGCTGTGTACACACATTTAAAAATATCGGAAGATTGAAAAATCTGACTCCGATAAAGTAAATTCGATGGATTAAATGTTACCAGAATTTAATTCTTCTTGATGCAGGACAGAGTGGAAGTGCCGGCCAGGCAGCTCTTCACGCGCGGTCTCCGTGTCGTTCTTGCGCCCGATTCCCTCTGAACCCGTGCTCACAAGTTGACACTGCATTTTGCAAACCACTCATTAACACTTGCCTTTGTGGCCCTGGCTGGGTGAGCCATACAGGGATCTAAACTGGCTGCAGTCTGAACGAGTTTTTTTACCAGCCTATTTATTTTAGTAATTCAAGGTTCTCAAATATAGCAGGAAAAAAAAAAAAAAAAGAAGGGCATTAGCACTATATAATTTTTCTGAACTAGTGACCAAAACTCATGTTCTGATCGTCAGTCACGTGTCTTCGCCCACTTTTCATGCATCCTCTCTCTTTCCTTTGTTCGTTTCCCTTTCCCCTGCCAAGCCACCCCCGCGCATTGGAAGGTCTTCTTCTTCCCCCTTCTCTTCCCAGCTTGTGTCCGTTTAGCATGTTCTCCTTTCGATATTCTCCTCCTAAACATTAATTAATTGCTCAAGTTCTGTATATATTCCTAGGACGCTACAGATCCTAAGCCATATAGACTATAATATATGCAGTGCTTTACACTGTATGTCAGAAGGGTTGTGGGTAGCTGTTAAAATCCTACAGTTATCCGCTAAAACCAAACTCTTTGGAAAAGTAGAATTAATTTTTTTCCCATCCCAAACACTCGTTGCTTTCCGTATCTTACCTCCGCTGAAATAGATGGCAGTGCTTTCACTGGCTTCGATGGGGAGAGATCTGATTACCTGCCCGTTTTCAAATATGCCCGGAGGTCACAGCAGGAGCCATTTTTCAGAAAGATTCGGATTCCAGCCCGAGCCCTGAGCGCGCACTCGGGGGTTTCAGAAGGATGCGGCAGAAAAGGTTAAGCTATCCAGACATCCTCTCTATAAATATTGATGAGAGAGCTGTGGGGAGCTCCACTGTGTTGAAAGATGCTACTTTCGTTTGGAAAACGCAATGAGGAAGGAACTGAGCTCTTTTGAAAACCCCACGTTTGTGAGTGCTGAGCACCTGAAAACATGATGCTGAGTAATGAAATGCTGTATCAATATTTTGACGGGGATGAAGCCTTTATGGAAGGGGATAAGTATACAGTGGAGGTACATTTGTGCCTATGTGGTTTATTTTGAAGGATTTCCAGTCATTGTAACAAGCTGACCATCTCCCGGCATCTCTCGGTGTGCACTGACAATCTCCGTGCTTCAGCAGCATCGCGCCATTGGGGCCGTAGCTGATCAGTAGTGTAGGCAGGGCTTGGTGCAAAGGGAACCTGGCGAGGATCCTTCGCAGATGTCTCTGGAGATTGAGTTCAAGACCCACAAGGCGCATTATCTACAGTTGGCTATTAAACTATTTGTGTCCGTGCAAGAGTTTATCTTAACACTGTTGAATTACATCTTCAGCTTCAACTGCAAACATCTATGGCACGGAATATAAGGCCCTTGACTGTGTTGAGCAGAGAGCTGAGGCTCTCTGAGGCTGAGAGACCTGGGTCTGTTCAGCCTGGAGAAGAGAAGACTGAGAGGGGAGCTCATCAATGCTTATAAATATCTAAAGGGCGGGTGTCAAGAGAATGGGGCCAGACTCTTTTCAGTGGTGCCTGGTGACAGGACAAGGGGCAACGGGCACAAACTGGAACACAGGAAATTCCATCTCGACATGAGGAGGAACTGCTTTACTTTGAGGGTGCCAGAGCACTGGAACAGGCTGCCCAGAGAGGTGTTGGAGTCTCCTTCTCTGGAGATATTCAAAACCCACCTGGATGGGTTCCTGTCCAACCTACTCTAGGTGACCCTGCTTTGGCAGGGGGTTGGACTAGATGATCTCTGAAGGTCCCTTCTAATCCCTACTGTGCTGTGACTCTGTGAGCAGGTTATCTGCATTTATTCTCTTTGAAAATGTTTTGTTAGCATAGTCACTTACTTCTCAAAGCTGAGCAATACCAGACAAACAAGACAACATGCACATTTCTGGAGGAATAGCGATCCTCATTTTTACTTCTTAGACCTAAAGGGTTTGGTGTCCACTGACAAATTTCTGCGACAGTCTTGTGGAACGGGCAGGTGTGGTTGTCCCTCTTCCTTGAGCAAGGAACTAGAAGAATTGTGAATTTCAAGTGACTTTCCAAGGCATAGATTTTCCAGGGCACCGGTTTTTTTGCCCTATAATGTGTGTCTCACCCTTTGAATTGAGGTGTTCCGACTGTCATGCCAAAGCTGAAGGAACAACTGGGGCCTTCCAGAGCTGAGAAAATTATGTAGATTCATAACATATTTAGTTTACAATTAACACATGAAAACACAGTGTATATTCCTATTACTTGAACAAATGAGCTGTCATGTGGAGGAAATGAATCTCTGATAAGTTTTTGGTTTGTTGTTTGTTTTTTTTTTATTTTCATTTCAGAAGACACTTTTCCTTTAAGATTACAATACAAATTCCGGTTTCTTGATGTATCTTTGGGTTCGGTCACTGTTTTCCTTTTTTACGCATTTTGCCTGTTGGCCTCTCTCAATGACGCCAGGGTATTTGTCTTCTGAACCTTGTCCCCAACACGTGCTTATTTTTAATGTCTTTGTGTATACAATGGATTTCAAACTCTTTTCTTTTTTAAACTGTGCACCTCCTGACACGCAGAGCAGCGCTGCAGAGGAGGTGGAGGTGGAAAACACAGTGCCAATGCACTCCCTCCCCACTAAGCATCACGCCTGCAGGTGACCCGCTCCGTCCTCACCCTGCCTGGGAGCAGATGGTGCCAGCAAAGGGACTGGACCTGTCCAGGGAAAGGACACAAGTCCAGCACAGCTCTGGTGAGGAAGAGGAGGTCAGGGACACATTCCCCCAAGGGAAGGAGAAAAAATGATCATTGTGTGTGGTCTTCTCCACTTCTGGCTGCTGTGGTGTTGCAGCAGTTTCATCCCAAATGTATTGGTGTTTTCCCTTTTTTTTTTGACGCCCCCAAAGTGAGAACTGACTTTTCTCTTTTCTCCATTTTAGAGAAGAATTCAGAAAATACCCTACGCAAACAAATGTCAAAGATTTAGACTCTTTTGAATCATTTTCAGTAATCTGCAGATTTGTGTCACACAGTGGCTGTTAAAGTCTGCGTTCAAAATATTTCTCCAGAGAATCCTCTCAGGTTGCGGTACGGTTAAATGCTAAGTAAAAATTAAGAACATTTTGAATATCTGCTTCAGAAATTTAATTATGTCATGATTCAAAATTCATAGGCTTCAGTATCTGTAAGAATGCTACTTAATTTCCTGCAAATGCTATTGGACTTATGCTCCAATCAGCTGGAATATTTTATGCATGATCATGCGGTGCTCAGTGCCCATAATTAACAATTGTGTGTCAATTTGTCAAGCACCATAAAAGACAAATGGGAACGCAAACTGTACTCTCATTTTTCTATGGGTCAGCAAATATTTTTCATTATAAATCCCATTTTCCAGAGGACTTCCTGAGATTACTTTGGTATTTTAGTCATTTAAAAACAAACAGTAGCCAGTTTGCAATTACATCCACTCCTGACTGGAAACTCTTCTGGATACCGTATTTTAGTTTAACTAATGGTTTGTAAATAAGGGAGAGCAATGTTCCTTCTGTTGGCTGTCAGAAATATCTGGCAGGTGGATAAATTGTCCTTTTCGGTTTTGGGTAGATGCTGATCTGGTGAGCTGCCTCTGCTCCCAGTTTGTCATGGGGGACATTGGGAGGTGCTCAGCACCTCAGAGGCTCCATTTATCTCATTGCAGCTGCTCTTTCTTTTTCCCTTTTCTCTTTCTTTTCTCAATTCATCCCCGGTGCTGATAACTGGATAAGTGAGGGTAAGACGTGACCATCGCAATAATTTCTGAGTACCTTGACATCGAATCACAATCAGGCATCCGAAGGAGGATAATTAAAACAACCAAACACGCTAAATCAATCAATGCTTCCAGCAATCAGTTGCACATCCCCTGCTAGTGGAGTAGAGCTGCTGTAATCACATAATTTTTCTAAAATCCTTCCTAACCCTGATCTGCGTAGCTAGAAATCGGAATTCAACAGAGGCAACCATTGAAAGAGTTAAGACATTTCGTCTAATACGCTTCATTAGACAGTCGTATGTAAATAAGATTGATAGAATATATGAAGGCTCTACAGACCACTGGATTTCTCTCCTGCCTGCTGAATCTGCCCATCTCAATACACATCTGTGGTTTCTGTGGGGAACAGGTTTGTAAGCAGAGTTTAGCAACTTGCTGCATTCATTTTGTATACCCATCATCTTTTTCATTTTGAAATCCCAGAACAGAAATACTGGTTTAGAAGCAGGGGTTAGTTTTTCCTTATTTATAGCGGGTAATACTCCTATAGGATCTATACGCAGAATAAATGTAAACCAAAAAAAAACAAAACCCAAACCTTGAAAATTATAAAACTGGCTTGGTTTGTGTGTTTTCCAGTATCGCGGGATTTTGATTTTCTTTTTTTTTCAATTTGTTTTTCTGACCTAATGTTCATTGGTTACTCCATAAAACTTCCAGTTACAGCCTGTTGAAATTGCTGGATACCAGGCACGGAACCAGGAGGTGGAGAGACTGACAGCTCTGCTTTCGCAGGCAAGGCTTGCTAATCCCAGCTGGTGATCCTCTATGGCTCCTTCTATGTGCCTGTAGACCAAAGAAAATATGGAAGAACCTCTTTTAGTGGGGAAAAAATGTTGAAATACTTTTGGCTACCGTACTGACTTGCAAGTGGGGTGACTGAACTGAATTTAAGTCATAACAACCGAGGAGCAAGGGATCAGCGTGGCTAACCTGGGAAGCTGGGATTTGTTTGCGGAGTTTCTGTAGTGCATTTAAATTTGATGTACGAGTCGTAGTCGCTTGCTGAACCAGAAAGCAAATGCACCTGAAGGGGAGAGAGGATGTGGGCAAATTATTCTTGTCGGCGAATTGGCGCACCTCCACCCTGTTTTGAAAGAGCCACTTGCTGGGGATGGAGCAGTTGCAGTGGCGAGGCTCCCTCTGGGTTATATGAGCCTTTTGATAATGCTGTCACAGAACTGCCACAGATTGGCTCATTCTGTGGATTCTTTTCCCACTGGGAACTGTACTGAAACTTCTAAGAGGTTTACGAAACTGCTATTAGACAGAATTTTTTTTTTTTCTAAATGGGATTAAGTCCAAGATTCCGTCTTTAAAGACTCCCTACATTCCTTAAACTAGCACAGTCCATTTCCTGTGTGTCTATACACACATTTATTTTCTTAACACTCTTTAAAATTATTGGTGAAAACTTGACTTTTTTACCTCTTTCTTGATCTTTCTGGTGTACTTCCCCCTTCTATTCCAAATGCCTTTGACTTCTCTGCTCGCTCTTACTTCTCACAGAAATTTAATACGTAGGAAGACTATTCCCACAGAACACAGTGGAAGTAAAAACTCTGTATTTCGATGTGCTGATATATCCCACTGCATTTGACCCAACATTCAAAATAAATCCGTACTTCATGCTGGATGACTCATAGCAGGAAGCAACTTTTTGCAATGAGTATGTTTTTGTGTAAATATGAAATGTTACCTCTGTGTTAGAGATGTCAGTGGTGTGTTTATGACAGAGCACTGACCACAATATCATTCAATAGGCAGGGTTGTCAGTGTGGTACTACAGTTGAGATTTAAACAGTTTTCTTCTTGAAAACTTCATTTGGAGCATCCCCCAGTGCCGTTGTAATCACATATCTCTTTTTATGCTTCTGGTGATGGATCCATGTATTTGAGGTGGATCCTCGGAGAGCGGTGCGGTTGCAGAGATTGAAAATAAGCTTCAGAGTCGGGTGGTTCAAAGCCAAGCCAGGGTGGTAGCTGTGCATAGCTGTAACCGCCTGGCAGCAGGCCAGCTGACCACGTAGAGGTCTCAAACCAGCTCACGCTGAAAGTGGAGTTCATCGTATAAAAAACAAATAGCAGTTACCAAAATCCTCTGAGACTATGGTTTTTTTTCTTCTGGTATTTAGAAAAGGAAATGCTCTGACTTTGTCTTTGCCCAAGATTTAGGAAGGGACATTAAAAGTTAGGGTTTAGCATCTTCCCTTAGCAGGGAGGTGAGAGAAGAACAGATTTGGGATATAAGGCTTGGTGTGTGGAGTTCAGGGACATACAGTCCCTTCATACAGGCTTCATTTTAGAAGTGTTGAGGCCTTTTTCCTTCCACTTTTCCCACTGGAAGGCTGTTTCCAAACCCAATTAATGGTTAGGAACTTTATTTGCATTCCTAGCCTAAATATATTCACAAACAACCTTTATCCATTTGTTTTGTGACACCATTACCTTTTATCTTGAATAGTTCTTTATTAATAATTAATACAGTATTAATTAATATTTGATAGAGAGCAAACATATCCTCCCTTACCTTTCCCCTTAGCTGTTCCTCTTCATTTTGCTAGACTAAACAATCTAAGCTCCTCTAATCTCCCTTCAAGAAAAAAAAAAAGCTCTCTCCAAACTGATTTTTGCAGACTTTTCCTACACCTGGTCCATTTTCATTTTATGATGACGGTGGCCAAACTCCAGCTTGCAAAATGCGTGTGGCCCATAAGCTCTTGCAATGTGCCTCTCTGGCTGGTCAGCCGGTGTTAGTGCTGCTGCCCAAAAGACGAGAGGAGTGTCTTGCCGGCACTACAAGGTAGGAAAATAGAATAAATAGGCACAGGATCACTGTATGATGCTCAGATATGTGTGATGCTTCTAGTATGAAGCAGCAGCTTCCAGCTTTGCTGTGCATTCCACTGTGCCTGCGGGAGCTCCGCACCGAGGGTGCGGGAAGAAGGTAGGAGGTGGTATTTCAGTGGGGAGATGCGCAATAGAAGGGAAGAAAGGAGGCTGATAAGGTTGAAGCAATCTTTTTGGAGAGGTGTAGGGCACGAAATGTGATGGTGAGGGGGATGCATCCTTTGGGCTGGGAACATTCTTCAGTGGGCTTATAGGCCGTTGTTCGGATGAGATGTTAAGATACATAACCTGGAGGCCAGCTGTCCTGCTAGTGTTAGCACCCTAGGATGTGTCTTTTTGGCAGACTTGCAGTAACACCTGAGCTGTGTGAACGCACGAGCCGTGGCGCTGGGAGGCTGTTTTAGCGTGATATTCCACCTGGGCTGATTAGCCCTTCTCACATAACCCGGCTGCTCCCGGTGCCAAGGCTGGCTGATGTGGTCAGCCTGGCCTTGGATATCACAGCCAAGCGCTGTAGGCTCAGACGATGGGCATATAAACAGCATAAAAATCTCCTGGAGTCTTGAATGTTTGTCAGGTACGTAAATATCTCAGATTATTTTCCTTAAATTATCCCTATGGGGATCATTTATGCAGCACTTTTATAACTAGTTTCTGCATAAAATATAGTCCTGGTACTCAGGTTATCTTTTATATAGTCAAACATTTTCTTGTTTGCATGCTAATCTAAACTCTTCATCACTGAATAACTTCAGCAGCCATCGTGTGGTTTTCTTATGGTGCTTTGCTTTGGAAAAGAAAATGAATGTGTGTGCTTTTCTTAATCATAAATCCAGTCTCCTGTTCCTTTGTTATAATTCTTTTGATGTGAACAAAACTCCAAATCCGTTTTTTGTGAAATTTAAATAGCAAGTATATTTAAGAGCTCATATGTGTTAACAATGAATTCTCTGCAACTGGATGCTTAGTAAAAGCTGGGGCAATGTGTGTATTTAAAGACTTCTTTCATTTTTCATACTTTACTTTAGATTGGGCTTGAGATATCGTTTCCAGCCTCAAAATAAGCACAGGATTTGCTGTTCCAAAGTGGTAAAGTGATCAATTCAGCCTTCTACTTTACTTTCTTCGGGGGCCTGTTTTTAATCGTAGAATCATAGAATGGTTTGGGTTGGAAGGGACCTTAAAGATCATCTAGTTCCAACCCCCCCGCCATGGGCAGGGACACCTCCCACTAGACCAGGCTGCTCAAAGCCCCATCCAGCCTGACCTTGAACACTTCCAGGGATGGGGCATCCACAACTTCCCTGGGCAACCTTAATGTCTCATAGAAAAGTGTAACCCCGGTAAAGGAGCCTGGATGATGTAGGATTTCCAGTTTGCTGGAGTATGTTGGGCTGTGCCAAAGTTTAGGACATAAGTCTGTCTTGCTGAAGAGTACGTCAAGTCATGGCAATGAAGAGTAACACTTCTGTGTAAGGCGCACCCGTCCTATAATGCGAGGCTTGCAGCAAATCTCTAAGCGTTTAACACGCAGCTGTCATCGTATCTGCATCAATGTATGTACTAGATGTACAGCACTGCACGTTCCGGAGGCGTTGTCAGCCCAGATTTCCAAACTCTCGATTGCAACCTGCTTCCATGCGATGACGGCTTCTAAACTAACCTGTGTTTAATTTACCACCATTTAAACCTTTTATGCCGCGATGACTGCCCTCACGGTTATGAATGGCGGCTGCTTCTGGGCCAGAAAGCAGTGAGATACTTGCGCCTACAGGCTGAGTATAGAAGTGTTGCTGTGCCTCAGCTCTTGCTTTGGGGTGCAAAGCAATTAGGTCACTGACAATTTTCTTTTTCACTTACTCAATGGTTAGAGGGATGTTAGAGGTAAAATGACGGTAATATTCTTATGCAGGCTACAACGAGCAGGGCAGGTGCCTTCCCCTGCAGGGGCTGTCCCCAAGGAATGCCTCAGGGAATAAGGAATGGGCTTCACCGTGGCACAAGACATCTTTGGGGCCCCAAACTGCTGCCACAGTAGCATTTATAACCCAGTGGTAGTCCAAAACCCAAGTCAGGACAGGGTATCGACTGAGGGAGGAATTGGGGTATCCCGGTGGTAGGTATAAAAGCTGCCCTTAGGAACTAGCAAGGCTGAGTCTAGTGCAGGGCATGGCTCGGTCTTGTCTTTGCTTGTGGTTGAGCAAGGTCTAAGCTCTAGTTGTTGTTAGTGTCACTTTTTTGATGCTGCACATATCTTCCACAGCTGGCAAAGCTGCTGAGACGTCGCGTTGTATGGCACCCATAATGCTACTTTAGAGTTACTTTCTATAAGCTAACTGCACCTCTAATTTGTTTTTTTTTTTGACATCTTTTCCTCTTTTTTTTTTTCCTATAAAGCTTTGAATTCCAGAGTGAAAAAAAAAATAAAATTGAAAATCTCTGCTATAGCAATACCTGGAACAATAATTAGATCAAATGAATAATGCACATTTATACTTATAGTCTGCAGTGCCCTAGTTTATATGATGGATTAATCACCTTTTCCTTGTGAGTTATGTCATCACTTCCAAAATAATAGCTTAGTTTACATAGAGCATCTGAAGCCATAGGCAGCTGCCTTATAAACTGCTTGTTCATAGCAACTCTACGAAACCTGAATTTTAGTTAGTGGTAATGGTTAAAGGACGTGGGAAAAAAAAACCAAACAAACCAGGAGGCCCCAGTTTACTTGAAATAACCACTTTCATGAAGACGCGGTCATCGTTTTTTAATTCTGCTTTGCTGGTTTGTGTATGGGACTTGTTGAATAAAGTAATCATGTTCACAGTTAATCAGGATGTATATGATTCCCCCTTAAAAGTAGGGATGGCAGATGCAGATCTTATTTCAGCTGTGTCCTTTATGTAACGAAAAAACAGCTGGGAGCAATAGTTATTATCATTAGTGACACCCAGCCAACATATGCAGTCTTTTGGACTCTACCACAAATATGAAAAAAAAATCACAGTTTGCAAAATACAGGGACCAAATGTTTTTTATAAGAACTCATCCCTGGCACCAAATATCAGTATTTTATTTGAAGCTGTAAAGAAGCACATTACAAAACTGGATAATTGTAGATGAGGGGAATTACCAGGTGAGTTTCAAGGTTTGGGGGAAAAGCAGGAGTTTTGCAAACTGTTCCCAAATTCTTCTTAGATAGGAGAAAGGAATAGGGGAAGACCTGAAACAGGGAAGCATTTGTAAAGGAAAAAAAAAAGAAAAAAAGAGGAAAAAAAAAGGAGTAACTACTATTAAATGATTGGTTTTGTACAAGTATTTGGTTTTGCTCTCTGAAGTATAATAAATATTGTCCAAAAGGCAAAATGTGCAATTCTGTAAGACAGACTCAAAACACTACAATCAAATCCTCCAGCCTGCTGAGAATGTTCAGCCTACCGTAATTTAGAGTGTGTCATTAATAACTGACACGCTTTACTGACATATTTCTTTTTCCATCATGTATATGAAATTTTAATCAAATTGGTCTTAGCATACTAAAAGCATGATCATTTGCTAGGAAATTTCATTGGGAAGGAATAAATACATTGAAAAATTACAGTTCTGAATGCTGAAAGACAACTTCAGACTTCCAGAAATGTATTTTCTGTGACATTTACTGTTTTCCATCATCTTCATGTAGGACTGTGACGTGTAAACTCTTTTCCCAGCACAAGTTTGGGTTATAAATCTAAGTCTCCAATATCATGTTCCAGAGTAAATAAAAAGAAATCAAATTTCTGTTGAGTCAACCTCTTTTTTTTCTGTTCAGAGTCAACTTCTGATTTTTTATTTAGTGGACTATCCCATTGGCTAGTGACTGAAAGGCTCATATAAATGCAGGAACAGCCACACTGGGTCAGATCGAAAGTCGGCCTAACCCAATACTCGGTCTTCAGCTCTGAAGTTAATGCCTAGGAAAGAGTACAAAAAGAGGGCAGGCAGGTATGGTTATTTCCAAAAAATACTTTGTAATGCAGCACTTTGTTGCTCAAAGACTAGCTGAGCCAGAGGTGATAGCCCTTGACAGGTTATCATTCCTATGAATTGGTACAGTCAGCTTTTCAGTGCACGTTAAACTTCTAGCAGTTACGGCTTCCCGTGGCAAGGATTTGCACGCAATTTGACGATGTGCTGCATGAAGAACTGTATCTTTTTGCTAGTTACGAATCCACCACATGCGAGTTTCATGCAATGTGCCCCAGTTCTTCCCTGTGTCTTCAGACAGATCAAACACTTAGTTGTTCCTTTCCACCCTCTCCATTCCCCTAGCGATTCTGTGAATGTCTGCCACATCCCATCCTCAGCCATCTCTTTCCCAGGCTGAAAAGCGTCTCTCTTCATTGTTATTTTCACCTGGAAGCTGCTCCATGAGTGTACTTGCCACCCTCCTATCAGTCTATTCAATTTTACCATGTCTTTTTAGGGTGGAGAAACCAGTGGATAAGGTTGAAATTTTTACAATGAGAGAATGATATTTCTGTTTATTTTCTTTGCCTTTCCTAGTAATTTGATTTACTTTCATGAGCGCTGAGCTGAGCTCTTCTTAGGGTTGACTGTTATGACTCTGACATCTCATGTGGGCCTGATAATAGTCTACCCAGACTTCATCATCCTGTGTACAAAGTCATGATCGTTGGCTTTTCCCACATGTCCAGCACTCTAAATTTGTCTGTCTTCATTTTTACCTACTATTTTATTGCTTGGTCCCTGAGCCTCATAGAGTGTATCTGCATCGCTGGTGTAGGAGCGTGACTGTGCTTTTGGAGCAAACCTCCTTGTCGTCTCCACTTACTATGCATTTGTACCCACTGAAGATGATCTGAGAGCTCGTGAACTGGACTCCTTTCAGATGTAATTAAAACAAAAGATAAGCTCCAGAAGTGCAACTTGAGTGCCCTGTCTGCAGACATTCAGTCGATAGGAGCAGACTGGAACTAGTCCAAATTAAATAATAAAAAAAAAACCAAAACAAAACAATCCTGAAATGGAGATCACGTGTGGTCTTCAGCAGCAACTGTTTCACTGTATGAATCTGCTCCTGTTGATCCTCATTTCTTCCTAGTTTTGACATGGTTTCAAGTACTGCAGTACTTCTGCAGTTGCCCTCATCATTATTACCCAGAGCAAATTAGCATCGTCTACAAGCTTTGTTACCATACTAGTTACTACCTTTCCATTTAACTAATAAATGCATTCAATATCTGGGGTCACCACACCACTCCGCTCCAGACATCATTGGTGACCTCTTTTCATTGTGAAAATTGGTATGTACCTTGTGTTCCTTTCTATAAGTCAAACTTGCATCCTTTTGAGGACTTAGTTTTCATCCTAGAGGTGTTTGGATTTCTTGAGACCCTTTGGATGAGAGATTTTGCTGAATTCCTGACTATATTAGCCACATTTGCCTTATCCATATGCACAATAGTTCCTTAAAGGACTGCAAATGTGATGGTACAGTATGACTTCATCTTTGCAGAAACTGTGTTGACTGTTAAACGATTTTTATCCATGTGCCCTCTAAGTCAATTCTCTTTTATAGTTGATATCAATTTGTCTCTTTTGGACATTAGGCTCTCTGGTTGATAGTTCCCAAGATCCCTTGTCACATCCTTTAAAATATTGGCCTTACATTTTGCACAGTTCTGATACCTTTAACGAAGACTTACATGCTGCAATTAATAGTTGTACCACTTTATCTTTCATTGCGTTTTGAACTCATGGTTCAGTACCACCTTCCAGTTACTGATCTTTCTGTCTATTTGCTCCATAGTGCCTTTTACTGGCACATCATTTGGGGACAGATCCTTTGAGTGCGGCGTTTGAAAATTTCCACAATGAGAGCTTCCTGAAATTCCTCCAGAGTGAGTGTAAATGAATAAAATCTGTATTAGTTTTTTTGCTCTTCTGAATGTTCCTTTTACACCCTATTTGCCTGTTGGTCTGTCATCTGGGAATTATTTTTTTTTCACGTTTCCAGTTCTCTGGCAATTACACCAAGCAATTTTAATTCAGGTATCAAAGCAAATCATAGAATCATAGAAGGGTAGAATACAAGGTTGGAAGAGACTTCAAGGATCATCTGGTCCAACCTTTCTTGGCAAAAACACAGTCTAGACAAGATGGCCCAGCACCCTGTCCAGCTGAATCTTAAAAGTGTCCAGTGCTGGGGAATCCACCACTTCCCTGGGGAGATTATTCCAATGGCTGATTGTTCTCTTTGTGAAAAATGTTCCTCTTGTGTCCAATTGGAATCTCCCCAGGAGTAACTTGTACTCATTACCCCTCGTCTTTGCCATGTGACTTCTTGTAAAAAGGGAGTCTCCATCTTCTTTGTAGCCACCCTTTAAATACTGGAACGTGGTGATAAGGTCTCCCCTAAGCCTTCTTTTTCTGAGAGAACCCCAGTTCTCTCAGCCTTTCTTCATGTGTCAGGCTTCCCAGTCCTTTGATCAGCTTTGAGGCCCTTCCCTGGACCCTCTCCAGCCTGTCCACATCTTTTTTGTATAGTGGAGACCAAAACTGAACACAGTGTTCCAGATGTGTCTTGACAAGTGCTGAGTACGGTGGGATAATGACTTCTTTGTCTCTGCTGGTGATGCCCTTGTTGATGCAAGCCAGCATCCTGTTGGCTTGCTTTGCCGCAGCAGCACACTGTTCACTCATACTGAGCTTCTTGTCCACCAGGACCCCCAGGTCCCTTTCCACAGAGCTGCTCCCCAGTCAGTAGATCACAGCCTGTGCCACACTCCTGAATTATGTTTTCCCAGGTGCAAGAACTCGTCCTTGCTGAACTTCATAAGGTTCTTGTTAGCCCACTCTTCCAGACTACCCAGGTCTTCCTGCAGGGTGGCTCTCCCTTCCGACGTGGAGCACTTTTAGTTGGTAATTTCTTGGAGACACCTTCAGCAGCTTGGATGTGATCCTCAGCTTCAGCCATCAAGCACAGTGCAGCAGAGAATATTTGGGAGAAAAGTGGGACTTCCGTTCCCCATGTTGTATTGCATGGTAGCATTTATCTTCTAGATCACATTCGAACAGCATCAAGGTTGTTGTGGTTTGTGCTAGACAGCAGTGGTGGCCATGAGCCTTTGAAGCCTCTGAGACTACAAGACACACAGGGAAACACGTGTCCCCCTTCCCTTAAACACATTAATAACTTGCAGTAGAAAAAGTGCTGTTAAAAAAAATAAATCTACTTCTTTTTAATGGCACATGTTTTGTAGTTTTAGGGTCAAGATATTAGACCAGCATCACTGAGTAGGAATGCAGATCTTTGTAGATCTTCATTTATGTACCATTTCTTACCAGCTCTCTGCTATTACTGTGACTGATACTTTGATTCTTTCTTAAAAAATGATAAAATAATAATAAAAAAAAATCTTGTCTGTTTCCTGTAGTTGTTCTGTGAATTTGAATACATGTGCAGAAGTATGCTCAGGGCACACGTTTCAGCGTCTGCTTTCTATTATTCTTTTTCAATTAAAGAGAAGTTGCCAAAAGAAAGGAAGGGAAGTACATGCGTTTGAGGGAATGGTATATCCTTGGAAATTGGTATAATCAATGACTGATTTTAGACATTTGATTTAGTGGGAAAGAAAATCAGGGACTGGTTTTGAATGAATGAAATGTTGAAGAGTAATGAACAAGCCAGTGTAGTTAAAGTAAATTGTCTCTCTAACCTTGTGGTGACAGCAGTGATTATGATATAAAACCATTTTAACTTGCAGGATTATCAAATTTCTCAGTACTCTGTTTTTCCGTTTCAGTAGGCAAAATTTCACTTATTGGCGCATTTGATTGGGGATCTGAAGAAACCAATTTTCTGCTCTTTTTGAGATGGAAACTAATCTTGCTGGACTTCTATTTAAGAACTCTTGACAATGCTTATATTTTATTTTAGGAAATTGTTTTCATTACTTCAGTCTGCTCAACCAAAAACCTCCAGACACTTTATTCAACTTCAGATACGCAAAGCAGGATAAATACATAAATTGATGGTGTGCGATGATTTACAATTAATCTAACCTTTTGCTGTTTTGATGTCTAGTTTTTCCCATCTATCACACTTAGGATAGAAGTAGCCACAGTGAAGGAGTGAAAAAAAAGGAAAATAAAGTGCCGTAGTCATCCGTCTATCAAACAGGGGTCTGAGAACTCCTCCCTCTTCCATGAAACTTCTGATTACTGCCAAGCCATAACTGGCCTCATAAATATAACAGGATCTGTGATGCAGTGCTCCTCGGTGTCTGGTCTGTTAAGCTCTTTTAACTAATGATGTGAAATCCACCTTGAGATTAGAGACAAACAATCGAATCTGGAGAATCTCTCAGGCAGATATTGTTTGAATACTTAAAAGAAAATGAAGCTAGTATTGTTACTATATTGAGTAACAGCCTCTCCTTTGTCAAATGACAAACGTGCTTCACAACTGCAATCTTCTTTGCAGTTGTTCTGCCAAAACTGCTAATAAATTAAATCCTTATTGTTAGAAGTATTTATGACACATTTTGCTTCATTCCTGAGCTACATGCCTTTTTTTTTTTAGTACAGTTACAGAATTAACATACTTCTGTTACGTATTTATAAATCTTAAATATTATTAACTTCAAATCACAGAATTAAGTGCTAACACTGATTAGTCTTTTATCGTGAGAATGGAATAAGCATTTGTGCGTGTAGTTTACAAGATAACATCTGGTGCAGAGGGTGCCAAGCAGCCAGATATTCTGCAAAGCGAGTGCCAGAAGATGACTTTTCAACCGAAGTCTGTGCTGCAAAGACAATGCTGCAATGCTTGGCCAGAATTCAGGGGGGGTGCGCTGCAAGGGGACCGCAGCCGTGCTGGCAGCGGGCAGGAGGCGTGCTCCCCCCGCAACTCTCGTGCTGTACAAACAGGGTTAGGGCACCTGCTATTCTCTGGGCTCTTCTTGTAGATATTAACAGAGTGGTTAATAGGACTCCCCTGCGTCTTTGGCCTTTTCAAGTAATTACCATGCTAGGGGTGTCGATGCGAGAGACCTTGTCTGCTCGCTCCCTGCTTGCTTTAGGGGTAGCTCTAGCTCAGTGTAGGTCGGGGAAACTGAGCCTTTACGTCCGCCGTTCTCCACTCTCAGTTCACCACAGTCTGTTCAAGCATAGCCTTTGAGGCACCCCGGTCCCATCCGCTGTTGCCGTGGGGCAGGATTTGTCCACTGCTTTAGTGGTTCCTGGCACGGATGCCCAGGAGCAGTCTAGAGACAACTGCACTTCGAGATCCATTGTATAGTTACTTCTTACCATTAGCTTTCAGGAGCCCACAGTGCCTTCTGAGCCAGCAGTTGCTAAAACGCTAGTACTATTCACTAGACACTCTCCCGAGATTAAATATCCATGTTTTTCCTACTCTTTTAAAAAGGCAAATCTGTGGGAGCGTTATTCAACCTGAAAGCAGCTGCTGCTGGTTTTCTGCAGAAACGAGCCTGGAATGACAGAGACTCTTGATCCGGCACTGCCCGAAGCGTTAGAGCAGACGAAGGCTAAGAACCAGCAAATCAGTAAAAAATCAGATGTGAAATCAAGATTTTGGAGATACAGAAGTCTCTAAATGAGTTCATATGCTTTTTTGACACTAGCAACTTTCCTTTCTTTCCCAGGAAACTTTATCTTCAGCCCCTGGATTCCTTCAGCACAACAGCTGATGTTTTCTGTGATGAGACTGAATCTAAACTTTCTCTTTTTAGCAACTTGGAAGCATCTCAGTGTGTCCTATCTGAGCGGCTCTACTGCCGTAGAGCAGCATACATCATTTAAAAGTAGTTATGTTATTATTAAAAAAGAACTTATGCAGCCAAATAACGACTCCACGTGATCTGCTGATGAGCAGTTTGCTTACAGTTGTGAGTGTATCATGTACTGAAAAGCATGTAAGAATTGAAGCAACAGTTAATCAAAGAGTATTTACATGCAGTCAGACAAGGGGCCAGTTAAAAGCCTGCAGAAATGGAGACAATGTAATCCCAGACCCTTCAGATGGGACAGTGCAGACCTGCTTTTAGCCATATCAGGGCCCCGTCAATACTAATATAAAATTTGCTTTACTCTTTCTTTTCAAGTTGTTTGAAAGAATTTTTTTTCCTTCCCCAAATTTTTCCCTCTCCCCTGCTGCGTCATTTCTCTTTCCTTACCTAGTTAATCTATTCAGAAAAAAAACAACCAGCTTTTTTGTTTCTTTTAATGATCTGGAGCAGAATTCTTGAGTTTGTACTGCTCATTCTTCAAGCACTCTGTTCTGGCCCAGAGAGGATTAATGTAATTCATGTTACCACAGTGTTGAAAAATATTATTGGGAAGGGAAAGAGAAGTTTCAGTTGTATTAGAACATTATAACATTGCCTTCACAATGCATCTTTGGAAAAACAATATATTTGTAACAACACTGCGTGGAATCTCAGCTGGAGTTGAATGTATGTACCTCATGTTAGACCTAAATTTAATCAGACTGTAGTCAACCAAAAGCAGATGCAGCATTAGCCATATAAGTGGGGTATAAAAAATAAAGGCAGCCACTTTGCTGGGACAACCTTTAACAAAACACTTCTTTCCTATTCAGGTTTCAGATTGTTAGGTTTTTCTAAGGGACTGATGGCAAATGATCAGGCCGTTTTGGTGAGGGTTTCTGATTGACATCAGATTTCATTAGAGGCATTAGTAATGAAGGGAAGGGTCACAGGTTGGTCATCGTTCCTTCTACCTGCCTATCTCACTCAGCAACAACCAGGAAATGTCCAGTAATTTTCTGGTTTTATGCTCCTTTTAACGTTTTAATATTTCAGATGGGTAAAGTGCAAGTTAATCATGTTTATGCATTAATAAAAGGTACATAAAGCGTTTCAGTTATTCAGTTGAGTGAAATGATTTCAGAGATGCGGTAATAACCTTAAGTGATGTTTTGAATACACTTCATATAAATTAGATCCATTAAACGGGACAAAAGTGATGTTTTGTAGGCATCCACTACTAATTGGCATGTTCACCAATTCCTGCAGCCACTCTGAGCACATGCTGGTAGCTTTCCTTCATTTTCCAAATTTTTCCATATTGTATTGCGAATAGCACACCTACCCCAATTTTGCCTTTGCAGGCAAAGACTCCATAGATTGGAAAAATGGATTTTCAAAACCTCAAGGGTGTCCTGGTTTGAGGTAAAACAGAACCAACTTTCTGTTCAGTAATTTTACTTCTTAGCTAGGCCTCTTCTAACTCTGAAATTAACAGCATGTTGTGTTGAAAACGGTTCATTCTCAGAGTGGTAAGACCAATGTTTACAGTTTGTGTCAAGGAATGGTACGCAGAGAGGCTCTCGCTTATACTTATTGCTATAACAACCAAGGTCAGCTAATTTTGTTATTTATTTGCCCTGTTGGAGGGTCAGAAAAAGCGTAGAGGGGTCCCACCCGCAGGGAGGAGCAGACAGGACAGGTGACCCAAAACTGACCAACAGAGTATTCCATCCCATCTGTCCCATGCTCAGTATAAAAGCTGAGAGATCAAAGGGTCAGTGCTTTTCCTTCAATGGCCGACATCCGAGGAGGACCCTGTCTGTTCATCTGCCTTTGATCCCGATCCGTGTGTTCCTGACTTCATCTGTGGAATCCAGTTCCCACCCATCGCTGAGTCCAGCCTGGGACTTCCCCAGTGCCTGCCAGTGACATCATCCTGGAAGCTTAATATGGTTTTGTATATACTGTATCTATTTCATTATTTTCCTTTTTATCTTATTATTAATATTTCAATAAAGTAGTTTAGTTTCTTCTAAACTCGTAAATCTCTTTATCTCTCCTCCTCCTCTCCATGTACAAGAGGTTGGCGGGGGGAGCATCTGTTGCTGGCCATTGGTGAATTTGGCCAAAACCACGACAAAGGGTCATTCATCTTCTTTCTAAGGTCAGTGATTTTGTTGCCTGCATGAATTTCCAACCAGAGTCCATCAGGTGCTCAGAGATGAGAGGTATCTCCTCCCGTGGAAGTTCCTACTTGCTCCAACCCTATGCAGAGCAGTTTTCAGGCTCACAAGTGGTAGAGGGGGGTGAATCTGAATATGGTGATTTTCCTGCCCTTTTGGCATGCCTGTGTGGTAAGGTAGAAGAAAGGCTGTATTAACCTGTCTTTTGTCATTTGGATCAGAATGAGACATGTTGAATGGTGGACCACTCACTAAGGCATTGCATCCAGAAATAAGGCAGAATAAGGCAAAAGAAGAACAAAAAGGGAAGGGCTGGCTCAGAGGAAGAGATGTTCAATTCTATGGTGTGTTTTGAAATGTGCCTTTGTGGAAAATTAAGGGCATGACCAATTTAAATAACATAAACTGATCTTTATCTGATGTAGCAGTCGTCTTCCCTAAAATTAGTTCTAACTCCCATCTATAATAAATAATACTATAATCTGCAGTAAATATTTGAACAACAACTTCATCTTCTTCTTCCTCAATGAATGATGATTGCATTAAGTAAATACTTAGTAATTAGGTACTATACCTGTACTGGATGTGGCTTTGAGCATACTACAGAAAGACTCAAAGCTGTGTTCGGCTCTCCCATGCTTTCCCATTTTTTCTATGTAAATATGCCATTGAAATTTCCTGTTGTATATTTCTGAAGTTGGCAGTGAAAAGGCAGTTTAAAAGCTAGTCTGTGCAGCTTACCAGAGGATAAAGGAAATGAGGAACAAGAACAGTCTACAGCTCCGGTATAGATGCGGTTACACAGCAGAACAGGGTATTACGCTTTGCAAGTCAGATTTTCCGCACTTCTCCTATAAGCAAACCTAGGGGGAAGAAAAAAACCCTAATCTAGTGACCAGAGATCTTAATATGCTGGAATTTTAGATGGTCATTAAAGACTCCAGCATCTGTTTTGAGAGGTGAGAAATGCTTTGGCTCATTGATTAAGTTCTTTGGTGCAGAACTCCTTGCAGAATTGAACACAAAAATAAAAACATTCTGTTTGGCATGTACGTCCTTAGTGTGTCCATTATTGTAGGCAGAAAAAAAAACACCTTCCTGCATTTTATAAGCTTCAGGCATAGGGGGAATAAATATGTACTTGAAAGCACAGTACCAAAGAGCAGAAATTTGGTTTTAAATGTAAAAAAATGATATTTCCTTTTGTCAGGTGAAAGTAACAAAGCTTACATACATAGTCATTGTTCTCTCTAATTCTAGACTAGCAGCAGCACCGTGCTATTATTTTAGCCGCCACCCTCAACGATATATCTTGTTCTCTAAAAGGTATTTTCTCTCTCTAGTGAGAACTCTTTTTGTTCCTAAACAAAACCCTGAAAAGGTCACATTGGAAATTTGAGTTCCAGGTAATTCAAACGTAAGCCTAAGTTAAAAAATGATGTGTCTGCAGCTTGCCAAGTGCTATTAGAATCTACAGTGTTAGTTTAGATTCAAGTCGAATAGAGCGGTATCCATTGGGAAATTATGCTTTCCTGAGAAGCATGTATGGATTTTTTTCTTCCTGTATACCTTTCCAATAAATATTATGATAGCAAGATTCTGTTTCCCATGAATTCTTTATTTAGGTTAAGTATTATGTGTGAACTCTGATTTCATGGTTTAATCCTGATCAAAGTAGCTGACTTCTTAGTTTATCTGCTAGAGAATTGTATTAAAACACACAGCAGACTCATATGAGAGTCCTAATAAACATGGTTTGTAATAACACAGATCCAATTATATGGTAAGAAATATAAATGAAAATATTTGAAGCTTAATGGAGGAAGAATTTTTATTTTACTGTTCAGATCCATGGTAGTCTCTGTTACTGTGTGTGTAGACCAGCCTCTGAATAGAGGAATAGGCTTTCTTCCATTTCTCTGATTCCTTTCCATTATGCATCTCATATCTGATACAAACATAAATATTCAGTATCTACATTTAAATCAGAAGAGTTGTAGGTAAAAATGGGGTGGGATTGGAATTTTGGCCACTCAGGCTCCATAGAAGAGATCGAGAATAAGAAGCAACGGCTCACTGTTTGCGATGTTACTTACTAATGGTCCAAATCTACTTTATTCTGAACTACCTTTTGAGGTACAGACCTCCCTCCATTTCTAGGTATCAAGTGATATTAGCTGAACGTGCTTATCTTTTGCAAGATTAAGCCTCATGCTCTTTGTTGGGTTTCTGGAGTCCAGTGAGTACAAATTCAGTCCTAAGAGGCTTTGATCAGCACAGCTCTTTCTACTTCTGGGGGTTATGTGGCTGCATAACATCTCATAGGCTGCTGTTCATCCTGGTCTTTGGAAGCTGGTTGTCCATTCTGTAGTCCTAAAGCCATTTGTATCTGGACAGTAAGACAATTAATAGCACGGGAAAGCACATCCATATAAAGACGACTGACATCAGTTGTAGGGTTGGGAAGTTTTGAGTTTTGATAGTTGGGGGAAGATCAAGACAGACTTTGAATGCAATGTTGGAGTGAGTTCCAGAAGGGCTTCCTGTGCCTGGTGCCATACATCTGAACATGCTGGTGTTCAGAGTATGAATGAAATTTTTCTCCTCTGTATTTCGCACTCGAAAGGTAAACGTGAAAAGTGTTAAAACTAATAGACATAATAGAAGGAAGGATGCATGTTGCTAAGCATCACTTAAAAGGCCGTTCTTCTCTGAAAAGTGTTGGTAAATACAGCACTATTTGACTCTGGAGATCTAATCCCAGAGCGTATTCAGTACGCTATCTTCAAATGCTAACAATAAAAATAAAGGGTTTTTTCCCCTTGTATTTTATTTGTGTTAGCAGATCAGAGTCAACATCGCCAAACACGAGCTCTTTATTCCTTTTCACTTGTCAATAGAGTAGTTCTTCACGTTCTGTTTACAAAGCCAAAATCATCCTCAGCAGTGTATGCCGATGCACTGGCCGTTGCACAGCCGAGACACGGGTGAAGGGACAGCTGGAAAGGACACGAGCGGGCAAATCCGACTCACACTGTTAATGTTTACTATCAGAGCTAGGCAGAAGGTTTTCAACCAATACGGAAAATGCCAGTTTGATGAACTGGAAATACTTCACCTGGAATGCATGGGGTTTGATCATCTGTAGGAGCAGTGATCCTCAGTCCGACTGCGAACATCGGTTCTGTCTTGGTTTGTGGTTATGGTGCCATGGGTTACAGCAGGATTTCCACAGTTCCTGGCCAAGAAGCGGAGAATCAAGGAACTCGGAAATATATCATGATTTCTGACTCCATTACAGAGACATGGAGGCCAGGCAACCTCCACCTTGTTCCAAAGCTTTTGAGCTCAGCCTTGAATACGCATGTGATCTGAAATCAAGAGTATGTTTAAGGGAGAGTCATACAGTGAGTATGTCTGAGATCAACACATGGGAATCATCCACTAATCAAGCATTGTTCTAGAAATCTTACTGATCCTATTCCCTTGGACTTATCTGGGAGATGAACGACAAAGATGCAGAACTTGGCATGGTGAATATGAAGCACCCTATCTCTGAGAAACAGGGAAGTGAGGAATGTTTTTTGGTGTTCCCTAAGCTGCTGAATTGACATGTTCAATTGAAATCCACACAAGGTAATCATATTGATACTATTTAAAGAATGTTTTTGTGCTATCAGATATGGAAACAAAAGTGTCCAGCACACTTTCGCGTTGCTTCTTCCTCTCCTGGTAAGACGAGACTCAATCGTATCCATCCCAGACAACTCAAGAAGATTTCTAGGGGCAGGCAAAAAGAGGGAAGTCAGTTTTCAAGATGTAGCTACACGAATTCCTGGTTTGTTGTAGGATGTTGTCCTAACAAAAACATGGTACATGCTACCACTAGTACCAGAAAGCATAAAATTCAGCCTGCATTAATGGGGGCAAATAAAGACATTCTTCAAGAGGAAGAAAGATCAATAGAAAAAGTAGAGAGACTTCTGAACTAAAGCTCGTTGGCAGGAAAAAAACAATTGCACTGGACTCTGCAATTAAGGATATTGAACCAGCCTTAATGATGAAATATGATTTAATTAATTGGGACTCCCTGTCAAAACCCATTGAAAAATTGCCAGAGTACTGAGAGGAGAGTTCACGTCCCTTATCACCAAGGTCACTTTGTAGCTAGAACATCCCTGCGGGCATCCTGGAATGCAGCAGCACAGCCCCAGGCTGAGCGACATCCATTGCACCGCACAGATTATCTTGGCTTTAGTCTTCTGAAAATCCTAAAGAAGTACAACTGGCAATTTTTGGCCTTCCAGATTGTTCAGCGGTAAACAAGTGAGTGACTGAAAAGCATCTCACTCATCTCAGTGCAGCCTTCAGGTTTTTGGGGGTGTTTATGTACCTGCTCTCCTACAGAGACAATGTACGCCAGAACCTCATCAAGGGCAAAAACCTTGCCATCATTTTTACAGGGCAGCGGCCCTCCTGTTGTCATCTGTCCCCTGTGGCTTCAAAGCATCAGATTTGACAGCTCATCTAAATGCAAAGATGAGCTATGCCATTTTATATTTATCCCTTTCCCAACCTGTGCTGCCCTTTTACTCCGTATGTCAAGTCTTTCATGAAAATACATCTGTCATCATGTGTTGGTGCTTCTTGTTCTTAGGCTTTCCAGGCACCTGGATGTTTTGCAACATGTCCCAAGCCTTTCTTAACGCATGGATAAAGATTGCAGCTGAAAAACATAACACAAAGTGGCTTCCCTCATGATTCAAAGTACGCTGTGAGCTGGCTGGTGAGATCCCAGCGTCAAGGAGAAAGTTTGATGAGGATTCTGGCAGCTTAAGTAGCTTCTCCCAGAAGTGTGCCTCTTGGTAACAAATTTATTGAAGTGGTGGAGTTTTACCTATTTAGTAGTGGAGTTTTACCCATTTACCTATTACTATGTTACTGCATCAAAGAGAGATGTCACGTGGGACCCAATTGCAGTGCGGACACCATTTACGTAGTGTTTTTAGCAAGGATTTACTGCTGGGAAGCCACAAGCTCTAGTGTGTGTACGCGTATATGCGTGTGTGTACGTGCACAGACACACACACGACTGGCTTGTTTGCAGAGCAGGCACAGTTCTTTGACCCCTGCCGGACACATACGTCTTCTGTGGCCTCTTAGTCCAGTCCTGCACTACGCTGCTGACATTAAGTTTTTGTGTGGACAGCTTGGTTAATCCAGCCTCGTGCACCACAAGAGCATGGAGGACACCACCACAGTGGTCAGTGCTCACCCCAGGCTTTCTTCTGAGACCTCCAGCCCATCAGCCGAGGAGCTACTTACACCGTATTTCTTTAGGAACTGCCGCCACTGCACAACAAGTAACTACCTTTTACTGTCAGCTGTGTGATGGAAATTCATTTTCTCACATTTTAAAACTTGCCTCCGTGCTTTTCCATTACGGTTTCAAAGAGCTCCAATCCTCTTCAGCTGTTGTAGCCCGACCAGGTATTTATTATCAAAAGGGCAAATAGGGAACACGACGCTGTGATGAGTTTTATGTCTCAGCTGTTTTTCAGAAGGCACCTGTAAGCCAGATAAATTTAGTCTGCAAACAAAGAAACTATAAAGCAGTCACAGATGTTGTTTCTTTTTAAGCACAGTGTAAATAAGATTATTCATAAAGCTTCTGTGGACTGTGTCTGCTATGTACCTTTATTCTGCAATGCTATAGAAAAAAATTAATAACCCCCTTCCATCGTCAAATAAAATATAGGATTTTGCTCTACTTTCATGGTGAAAGAAATAAATTGTAAGTGTATCTCTTATGTTCCTATATGCTTATCAGTATACGACTCCTGGTAGCCTGTAAAACTAGATGTTGACTCCTGCATTACCTGTGATTACTTAGACTCGTCTCACAGAAAATATCAAATCTTGACCGTACAGTCACATCACACACGTAGTGACTAGTCACATGCGTTCAGGGATAAGGGAAGATCCTCCCTTTTCTCTTATGAGCATCTTTTATGTAGGTGCATCATGTTTGCATAGTCATAAATTAGCACAATGAAGCCGTATGGTACTCAGTAAGATTTATTTTCCACCCCAGGGACTAACATTTTTAAGTTTCTGAAGGATTTCGGCTTTTATTACAAAAGATTTTACATATTCTCATTGACTCATTTGTAGTTAAGACACTGACAGTGGTTAGATTAGAAATTTGACATCTGCAAATTTGTGACAATAATTTATATACATGTAACAGAATATCAATTACTTGAAGTTACTGCTTGTCTTGCACAGAAGCAAGAGTGGTTACTAAGTGAATACAAGTGAATACTTCTATCAGAATTAAAAAAATGATATCAAATTGGAAAAAGCTATTTTCTATAATCGGATGGGGGTGTCTTTAGAAAATAAAGACCCTCGGTGCTTACAAGCAGTTGCTGGGCATGTAATTTTGTACCTGATTCATTTGGTACCTGATTCATCTTCTCCAGCCGAGCAGCAGATTTGCTGTAGGCTAAAATGAAAGATATTATATCAGAAATTTTAGAGTAGGTCCAGTTTTCTTGACTTCTTTCAGTTCTTCTCTGGGCAAGGACTTCTGCCATACAGGAAACCTAAAAAAAAAAAAAAATACAAATAAATATGCGAAATAAAATTTCCATCGGTCATACCAGCACCCTCTAAACGCGTTCATGTTGTGGGTAAGCCGTACGCATTTTTCGGGCTGTTTTTTATGGCGGCTGTTTGCAGAGGTCATGCGGCAGGAGAAGCCACGAGGGTGCTGTTCAGCAGAAACAAAGGACCGTCCCTTTGTCGGTTTTGCATTGTACAGCGTTCTCTGGTTGAGGTGATAAGGCTCGGTAAAAAGTACCGTGCACGAAACGGTGTCTGAAAAACCGCTTCATAACTTTGGCCTGAAGTGACCCCCACCTGTCAGCTATCTCAGCAGATAACAGAGACTGAAGAAAGAAGCAAGAGACCTTCTTCGTTCAGAGGGTGAAGTGAAACACTGAGAATATTTCCAGTTTGTGTGTCTTTGGAAGTTTAATAAAAACTGAGATACTGTGAAATCAGAACAGCTTAGTCCTTAAAAAAATAAAGTTATATTTACCTGCAAAGCTCTATCGCACTTTTGGACTTTATTTTAATAATATGTAGTCCTGGTTTGGTTTTCTTTCTTCTGTTTTGGGGGATTTTTTTGTTTGTGGACAGCTTAATTGCACCTGCATACTGAAAATACATTGCTTCTTTACAGATTATACTTTAAAACACCTCAAGATCCCCAATCTTTACTAGTATAGCAGTTGTGGTGACAATCCAATCGCTCAGTGAGGAAGCTGGGGACAAAAAATAAAGTATTTCTCAATATTTCATTCTCTAGGTTACACAAACGTTTTCCTGGAATATAATATAACGGAAAGTTCAAGGGATTATGTTGAAGAAGAAAAAATAAGAAAAAAGAAATTATAGTAGAAAAAGAAATTATAATTACAGAAATTATAGATGCGTTGTAATAATAATTACACTGGAAATTTCCTGGGCATACTCTCATGCTTAATTTCTTATTTTTGGCATTGAGTTAATGGTGAGGTTTTATATTTATATCCCCTTTTTTTCCTTCCTTGCTTCCTTTCTTTCTTCTCCACCCCAGGCCCCCCTGAAGAAGTAGGAAAAACTATAAATGCTTTAATGATGCCTTTGTGGTACTAAACCACTTTCGAAACACCTTTAAAGCTGTTCCTAAATACCTCAACCTTGCTAAATCACTTTAACAGTACATTCTTATCTGTGTATCTGTCAAAGTAGGTAGTCATGGAGGCTTATCTGTGCATGTTCAATATCCTAAATCTGTCTAAGATAAGGACAACAAGGAAAAAGGAGTAGAAAATTGTAAGGTGTATGAAAATGTTAAAAATCCCGAGGCAAATTTACTTCTCTGTAAAACCATTTAGTTTTAGTAAATTTGGTCTCTCTGTTTGAAAGGGTAAGTGACAGGTGGGCTTCGTTTTGCCCAGATTTGGACCTCTCCAATGCAGATGTCTATGACGGTGGTACTTGCCTGATGTTCTCCACATAGATGGAGGAGAAAAATGGGCACATCTAAAATAGGTCAGATGAATTGACTGCCAAAATCCACTTATTTCTCTCTTGTGTCTGTAAAAAGAGCCTCAGACAAGTACCTCGAATGTAAACATCTGCTTCGCAAATGTCCAGTGTTCAGCGAGGTGAACCGCACTCATACTGTCTCACAGATATTGATTAGCAAAGCATATTAAGGAAGAGGAGAGGTGTTAAGTGCTGCTGAGACACAAAGTTCCTGCTTTAAAAAAAAAAATCACTGTCAGATCAGACAAAGCAGACAAAGAGTGGAACAAAGGCAAGACTTTATCTGTCTTTTGCAGATAGGAAATAGAGGCATGGTTAACAGAGGTTAAACCAGCTTCACTTATCTGAAGAAGAACCATCTCTGAGGTTAACGGGAGGGCTGAAAGACTGAAATTCCTAGCACGTGTCTGTCCCAGATGAGCTTTACCAAATACATCAACCTATTTTTGGTGTCCAGGCTGGGATATTGATTTTTCCGAGTATTCTAGATATTTTAGAGTACAGGACGTTTTCATAGCAAACACAATGGACGATGATTTCAATCTACAACTGTGCTCCTGCCGTGTTGCCCCCAACTCAAAATGAAGTCCTCTGATTTGTGTAGCTCATCCAACACCTCAGAGATAATTTATAACTGCCAAATGCAGGAACTCGCAGTACTGAAATCCCGCTGCCTTTACATTGGTCTTTTTGTTGTAATTCCACCTCCTATTTCCAAAACGCCTTTGGTCTTCTGCAACTAACTGGCTATGAGTCCTGCAGGAAATAAAGTCTTATTCGCTTTGCAGCCTAAACCTAGTTGATAAAAATAATCTATACTGAACTGCTGAACGCAGCAGATTTTAACATAATCCCATGTATAATCTGTATCATAATTATAGGTGATCTAATAAAAAAATGCTACATTGGGGTATTGCTTGCATCCTGAGAGCTTGACTTCAGACTCCTTTAGTCTTTCTTCTTTTAAAATAAAAGGTATTTTACATACTACCGCTCACAGGCTAACCATAGGTTGAAATGTTGGACTCGATGATCTCAAAGGTCCTTTCCAACCATGAAGATTCTATGATTCTATGATTCACAGTTCATACCTCTCCCATTTGAGTTAGCGGAGCAACTGATATTAATAATAAGCTGTCTGCCCTCTGTGGACACCAGACATTAAAGGAAGACTAAACCAGTCCTTTTCCATGTGAATTTCGGAAGTGTTTTGTAAAAAACAGAGGAATGTGAGAACTCAAGCTCTCCAAGATCAATTCCAGGCTCCAGAGAGAGATAGGTAACCATTACTTACACAATTGCTTGATTTTTATATCTTCCAAGCTAGTGGTTATTCTGCCACTCAGACATTTCCTCCCCCTCTACCCCCCTTTTTTTTTTTCCCTTTCTACACCTGTCCTCTTCTTACATCTCACAGTCACCTTAGTCCCTCTTCCACTTGCTATTTGTTTTGCACACAGTCAGGTTTAGTCTACCCCTAGGGACACAGTTTAGTGATGGACTTGGCAGTGCTAGGCTGATGGTTGGACTTGCTGTTACAGGTCTTTTCCAACCAAAACGATTCTATGATTCTACTTGAGTCATCTGAAACACAGACATTGGCATTTGAGCTCGCCTCACAGGGCTTCCTCTGTATCCTCTGAAGAGAAATAAGTCTTTCCAGGCACAACATCATAAAATACACAGCTGAGATCAGACAGATCTAAAATAGGCATCTAAGATCAGATAGGCCTCTAGAAGAACCTCTTTTTTCCATTGAGTGTAAAGTGTCTATTCCAAATCTGAATGTCTCCTAGCAAAAGCTAGGGCACGTGAATCCTATCTAGAGCTTCCTTTTCTCCTACAGCAACTGGACATGAGTGCAGGGAAAAGAGTGGGCCCAAAGTAAAAAAATTCTTTGTGGTATTAGAGGTAGTGTCCACGATCAATAGGAGCAGTCCTGGAATAAGGTCAGCTTAATACCTGGAGATACAGTTGGAGGACTGGGAGCTTCATGGGCTGGGACACGCATCATCTGTGGAGAATTTAGTGCTACCAAAAGTCTATCTGTATGAATATGTATGAATTCTCTGCCAAGTACAGGCAAGGAACATTTCTCAGACCCCAGCTCTGTGCAGACAAGTTTGAATAGACTCTCGCAAACATAGCAAACCCAGCCTTGCTTCACCCTCCTCAATATGCATGTTTTTCTGGAGACAGTGGAACATTTTAACAAGAGAAAATATACAGAAAAAAATACCTCTGTCAGCCTTGCCTCAGTAACAACTCAATTGTTTAGATGAACTAGCACAAGTTGATTTTAATTTTTTGATCTGCTGGCAGAAGGGTGATAGGAGAGGATAAGCAAGGGAGAACAGCCTGAGGCAGACACCTCACGTGGAAAACTTCAGCCTTCATGGCTGGTGAAGTTCCGACCTACAATTACGGTTCTGCAGTATTATTCAGACTTAAATACACATGTCTCTAGAGTGGTTTACGTAGAATATTTAATGTGCAGTTTTCTTTCACTGCAATCCAAGGTGCAAGAATGCAGTTCGTATTTTCAAATGGGGTTGTTTTTTACCAGTTTAACCAGCCCACTGTCATAACTTCCTTTCCCCGTGTTCTTCATATCTCGGTGTGTTGGAAGTTGTTTCTAAGGGGAGGCAGGCAGAAATGTCAGGCTTTTCAACCCGCTTCCATTTTCAATCCAGCCTGCTTTGCTCTTACAATATCAAACCTTCTGGGAGTCTCTCTACATGACATGGGCTATAAAAGGTATCAATAACAACAGGAGTTCCTGCTGTGGAAGGGTACTGTAATTGCAATTGCCTAGGATCTGGAGATTCATTATGGAGAAGGTGAATGTTCTGCAGTTTGGTTCTCTTGGGTATATTCTGTCTCTCCCTAACAAATCACCACTTCTAGAGTGAGCTTTCTTTTTATTTATTTGCTTATTTATTTACTTTAAAAAATAACGGAGCACAAGCCAGTGCCCCTCCACAAGCGGCAGAATATCAGAAGTGAAAAAAAAATAAATGCTACTGACAAATACTTTAAGAAATAATAATAGAAGATTAAGTGTTTTACATACATCCTCATATTAGTCTCTGATTTAAAGCCCGATGACCACACACTTGGACTGAATTCCCAACAAGTATCGAGAAGACATATTTCTGCTTGTGTACATAAAATAAGATGTGTTTGTATAGCCGTAAGTCCTGGTTTTGCAGTGTAGCTTGGTACTCATAATAGAAGAATAAATATTAGTTTTATGCTAGATAATTTTAACAGCATTTGAAAAATAGGACATAATAAAACATAAACATAATATTTAAAAATATAGGCATGTATTTTCTTTACTTGCAGGTATATATTTCACCTCTGTACACAGTGACAGCTTGCTAAGGAAAAGCACATTTGCAACGTAACTTGCCTGCAATCATTAATTTCTTTCTACTTTTTAAACTATTCCTTTTAAATGACTGTAAAGTAATCCCACCAGAAAAATGTTTCTGTCTCATTGTTTTTGGCACTGTGCCGTATTAAGACATTTTTCGTTGTCTGTTCTCATTTTGCAGTTCATATGGATATATGAACACCAAAACTAACTGCCCAAAGCACTATTCCCTGCCTTCTGCAGGTGTTTAACGTCCACATCTCAACACTGAAGTTTATGAGAGTTGCAAGTAATGGGCACCCCTTTGAAGATTATGCTGCTAACTTATTATTCTACAGATTTAGATCACTTATTCCCACTAATTAATGAATCTGCGAATATCCTGCACCAAATCACACGTTAATGGTATAAGCACTGTATTCGTATGAATTAATTTTTTAAAAAGGACAGAGTAACTGTAGAAATAATTGTAGTCTCAGAAGACTGTGAAGAGTCCCTGTGTGACCGTTCAGGTGTAGACCTCTGTAATTCCATGCACTGCATGCAATTCCTGGTATGTTTGTACCGCTTGTCATAACGAAATAACACATTCCTAAATGAGCCCTTTCTGTTGCAATACAAGTATTAAATAAAGCTCAATACAGCCTAGAGATAAAATATAACATTTAAAAGCTGTTATTTTACATACATTAAGAAAGATCTGTTCTCAAAGCTGTCTCTCCTAATGCTTGGGAAAATCGTTACTAAAGTAATTTTTGTGATAACGCAAACCCCATAAGCCTGTTGGAGCTCCTGAATATCTGGGAATTTTAATTCATTTCAGTATAACTGTGCTCCAGTTTATTCCAGCCTTGGCACTGGTTGTGAAAACACTCCTGCCAACCCTGAACAAAGCACCTAATCCAGTCGAACCTCACCAGAAAGATTAATCCTTCATGTGACACTGAAAAGCAGCCAGCCACAACCATCCTCTTGGAAGCTTTCAAAGGGCATGACCACCAGCTCTTCCAAGATACTCCTCAGGTACCCTGTTTCTGTACTGAGAGACCCCTTTTCCACTAGTCTTAACAGTTCTTACTCTTAAAGACATCAACTAAATATTCCACTACCAGCCACCAGCGAATCCGCTTGGAGCTCCAAACACCTTTTGTGCAATGTGTTTTCCTTTAACCTCATGCATCTGTCCTTCTAGGCGTGAGAGCTGTCCCAGAATCTCACAAAACTCTCTTCTGTCCATCCGTCCGTCTGTTCATCCATCCATCCATCCATCCATCCATCCATCCATCCATCCATCCATCCATCCATCAACACCTGCACTATGGAGTCAATCAGATAGACAGAGTATAACGACTGCAGGTGTCTGGTTGTGGTTGTGGGTCCTCCAAGCTGCTAGAACCCTCTCTGGTGTCACATTTTCCTCTTGATGACAACCAGTTTGGCACATGCCCATCCATCCACTTGAATGCAAACACAGCTGCACATGGATACTCTTTCCATAGCTGCAGGCTCTCTCCATCACAACAGAATTACTGTACTTTCCTAAAAGCTGTCCTTACAAAAGGCTCCGGAGTTCAGGCCCTGCAGACAGATGAGCTCTGGTAGGTCTAATTTGCAGCAGTTTAAGACCTTGCAATATTGAATTATTTCTTGGTAATTCAATAATAATTCTCTGAGGTCACTGCCCTTGAAGTGAAGAGTAGCAGAAGAGGGATCATGTGCTTTTACCTGATTAGCCCCAACAGAGAGGTTGGCATTTTAGCTTGTACCACCAGAGGAGGTGGTTATGTGATATTATGGGTAGGATGGGTATTGAGTAAATGGGGTATAGGCACATGTCCCTGTCTACTACCTCTGCCACAGCACCAGGCAGGAAAAAAAGAAGACAGTTAACAGCAGTCATATATGGAAGCGACCTACCTTTTGCATGCACGGAGCTGAACGTTTGAATATCTATTTGTGTTTTACACCAACTGGTAAAATGGTGTATCTTCTGGAGAGGTCTTTTCCCTGTTTCTGTGGAGTCGCATCCACTCCACTTCAGTGTCTACAGTAAATTCAGGCTTTTTATTCGTACTGAGAGCGCAGGAGGAGTGCAGCAACGGGTGAGGAAACTGGATTCTCCTTCCTTTTCTGCAATAGCAATGAAGTCGTTTACTACATTTAAGTCATTGTCACCTATGCGAATGTGCTGAAGACAGAAAGTCTGCACAGCTGTCAGAGAGAGTACAGGTTTTGAAATCAGCAGGGTAGCAGAAGTATAAATAGCAGCCTGATTTTATTTTGCAGTCCTTTGATACTAGTAAGGATGCAGGCAGAGAAATGCCCTTCTCCTTTTCAGAACACAGTCTGATTCCTCAGAGCTGGGAATTAATCCTTTTGCCTTTTTTTTTGCATTTAACCTGAGACAATTCATGTGAAGCCGCTGTTGAACAGCAGGGGTGATCCTAAACATAGACAATTAAGTGTCCCTTTCTTAGTACTAAAATTTTGTTGAAACTGGGTTTCTCAATGTGTATGTAGAATAATTACTAAAATGGCCAAAAATACAAAAATACAGCATTGTTCACACATTAAGGAAAGGTATAAATCAAGAGGCTTCTGAGGTAGAATACAGCCATGGCTGGCATGTGAAGAATGCAACATCTGCGGTTCCCTGTACAAGATTAGATTGCTTGCGAAGCTACATGATGAACGTGACGGAATGTGATCATTCTGTGGCCTTGCCTTGTGACGAATAGCAGATATGGGAATGAGATGGTACTACGGAACCGATCAGCTGCCTACTCGCTACCCTGAGCCAACATTTCGTCAAATATTGATGAAATGCTGTCCTTAGTGCGAACTTTGTTCATTATAATGTACCAAAACACACCTCCATCCCGAAGGCTACCTGCCTCCAAGGTGCAACCACTCCTTGAGTACACCATAGAATCATAGAATCATAGAATCATTTAGGTTGGAAAAGACCCTTGGGATCATCGAGTCCAACCATCAACTCCACTCTACAAAGTTCTCCCTTACACCATATCCCCCAACACCACATCTAAACGACTCTTAAACACATTCAGGGATGGTGACTCCACCACCTCCCTGGGCAGCCTATTCCAGTGTCTGACCACGCTTTCTGTGAAGAATTTTTTCCTAATGTCCAGCCTAAACCTACCCTGCTGCAGCTTGAACCCATTCCCTCTTGTTCTATCGCTAATTACCTGTGAGAAGAGACCAGCACCAACCTCTCTACAATGTCCTTTCAAGTAGTTGTAGAGAATGATGAGGTCTCCCCTCAGCCTTCTCTTCCTCCAACTAAACAGTCCCAGCTCCTTCAATCGCTCCTCATAAGATTTATTCTCCAGGCCCTTCACCAGCTTCGTTGCCCTCCTCTGCACTCGCTCCAGCACCTCGAGATCTCTCTCATATTGAGGTGCCCAGAACTGGACACAATACTCAAGGTGTGGCCTCACCAATCATAATAAAAGTATTTATGACTAAAGTCACTCAAACTCCACCTTGATGATAAAAAAATAGTATGAAAGTAGCCCGAGAGAGGGGGGAATATCAGGGAAGACACCACCATGAACAAGTCGAGGAGAACTCCATCACTGACTTCTGGGATCAGTTGATGGGCTGAGCTTTTCTTCCCCCCCATAGGGACACCTTTGGGTAAGACTTAGATTATACCGAGTGCTTCCTCGGGGAACTTGGAAATCTCTCTAGAGAGTCTCTCCTACACGTATAGCCAGGCTGTACTGTTTATAACTTTGTCGCGCGTTTTGTATATTTAACAATACTCTTATTTGCACGTGCTTTGCAGACAGTGTATTTATCACCGGCAATCCTAAGAACCTATATATCTGTTGTTAAAATAAACTGCACTGTTTAAGTAGCTGGTCGTTTCGGTTTCTCACTGAACGCGACCAAAGACTCGAGAGTGGCCGTGCTAGTTCAGGAGCACGACTAGACTGAAGGTGCAGTCCACTATTAGTGTATCCAAATCGTAATAGTTTCATAAATATTAAACGCAATTGGACTGATAGTGCTGGATTGGGCATCACTCAGAATTTAAACCTAGCCGCACCTCGGTGAGGAGTGTTAGAACGCAAGGGGGTTTATCTTCTGCCAAAACCGCTTGGCCCCTTTTCACGCAATAGCGTATTAGCAAAGCAGTGGGCTGAGATGTTGGGGGTCATTTTTCTCCAGTGTCGTCATGCCAGTGCGCCGTTACAACCTCTGTATTGCTGAAGGGCTGCATGCTAAAAAGTGTGCTAAAGCATGCCTTAAATCTCTTTTGAAGAACGGGGATAACTTTGGAAAGCCTCACATATAAAAAGAACTGTAAATATTGCTTAAAAAAATAGAAAGTGGCTAAGTCAAACTCCCTTTGCTTATTTTTAACTGGGTTTGCCTTCAGAATACCCCAAGTGATTTGACTGCGCAGTTCTGTGGATTTATCACTTGCCAAGTTTCACATTTTTAAAAGTCAAAGCCCTTTCTTTTTGAAGACCGCTAACAAGCATGGAAAATGTCCTTTGCACTGTTAACTACACAAAAATGACCCAGATTTAATTTATTTTCAAAATTTGTTTGTGGCAAGAAAATACTCCCAGGCTGAAGTGTCTTTGCCAAATGTAGTCTACAGTGAGAGTCTGCAGGCCAAATTCTGCAACCAGTGAGAAACAGGGCTTGTTAGGGGAAATCCTGGCATTACCTTTGCCTGTCTACACGTTCGTGGGCATTGTAGTGGTGTTCACTATTTCACTGCAGTCAAAATCAATGTATTTGCTTAGTAAATCCATCATTTTATGAGAGTTTTAAAAATTCTTCATTAAACTCACTTTATGCCTCCCCAAATCCATATTTTTTATTGACAGTGAAAATAAGATAGAGTCATTGGAAGCAGACAATAAAACCTGTGTGCATTGGGCAGTTTACTTACTGTTTATGTTAAGAGAATGTATGATTGTTATAGTTTTATGAACTGTCCAGGCCTTGCTTATGTAGTGGATTTTTTATCCTGCAGTGTTCCTACGGTATTTCACTGAATGCTTCTTATCTGAACCCTGGGGTACTCTATAATTCTGGAATCTGAGAGTAGAGGCATGTCAGACATAAAATAGGAAATGTGGAACGTGAGGTTTTGAGGAGTATTTCAGGTGATTTTGAAAAATATACCATAGTTAATAACAAGAAATGCTCCTCTAGGGTAAAGGTAAAATTTAAGGAGTGAGAAGTGAAGATATTCTTTGAAAGATGTTTTAGCTAGGATCTGAGAAACAGAACGCGTGCAAAATGAAGTCAGTAATGTGCTTGTGAATAATGAGGGAGTTACATTTGGGGAATAGGATGTTAAGAAATTTAAGTTTCAGCGAGGATGGATGGAGAGAGGTGACGGGCATCAGACTGAATAATGGAAGTTAAACTGTCGGGTTCACAATATCTGTGTGGGAGAAGAATCTGTTCCTGTAAGTCTTATCCTGTGACTAAGGACGGGAAGAGAGCAGAGGGAGTGCAGCAATATAATGGAAGAGGAGGATATCAAGCGCGTGTTCAGAGCTTTTTAATCTATTACTTGTTATTCAGCGCTGAGTAGGACATTAGAGCTGTAGCGATGATGGGATGTGAGCTTCGGGATGAATTTTGAGGGACGAGGTTTTCCTTTTCTATGGTTAGATTTTTATTCATATGCTACTTAATGGAAGCCATGTGGCAGCGATGGCTGGGAGGTTGTGTCTCCGTACCTGTGAAAGTGCCCTTTTTTACAGAGCTTTTAAAAGGAACAACCTATAGTTTAAACTTTGTGTATCACGATTTTGTGCATCTGGTGCATTTGACAGACCTTATAAAATTGCACGTCTGAATACCCAACTCTTTGGTACGCGAATACTCTAGAAGAAAATGTGATAAAAGACGGCCAGTTTTTCCTTACTTTATGTTTTTCTTTAAGTGGCAGAGGTGTCAGAGTGAATATTTTACGTTTGAGCGCACTCTTTTCATGTTGTCCCCCCACACGCCTACCTTCACTACGTCCTTGTTTTTCTTTTTTACCCCTCTTCCGTCACACACACAAAAGTTTTCTCTTTCTTTCACCAGCTGACTCAGTCTTGTTTTTTGCTTTTTACCTATGAATTATGTTGTGTAAATGTCTGCACAAAATGCATGAGGGAGGTCTCTGCTCACTGCTCTCTTCTCACGGCTTCCGCTTTCTGTACTGGGCAGAGAGGAAGACCTCATGGCTTCTCTTTCGTATTGAAGAGATTCAGGACATAAACCACTTAAGCAATAAAAATCGCTTGTTTCCCTGCTCCCAAACCATCGGGGCAAAGGAGGAGGTTGGGCTTTTTTACTGCCATGTAAAGAAAAAAAGTGCTACGGTCCCTCTTCAACTACCCCAAGACTGCAAGCAAAACAAGGGGGGATGGGGCTTCTTTAACACCCCTTGCGCACCATAGGGCCAATATCTCCCAAAGGACAGGACACCCTCTGCCATTTTTAGTTTCCCTACAAAGAAAAGGTGTAAGCCAAGCTAAAGATACCCATGAAAGGTGGGGAGAGGATGTATGTAAGTAATAACTGTGTAATCTCTTGTACCCTGGTGGGGACACTCAAGTTTGCTAAGTGAGAGTACACCCATTTTCCACATTTCAGCCTGGAATCACTTGGACCTGATTTCTGTAAATGTTTGCTGCCTGCAAATCCTCACAGAAAGGGTGAGGCTGGCAGGCATCTCTGGAGATCATCTAGTCTGACCCCTTGCTTAGAGTAGGGTCAGCTACAGCAGGTTGCCCAGGACCATGTCCCATTGAATGCTGAGTATGTCCAAGGGTGGAGATGCCAGAGCCTCTCTGGACAATCTGTGCCAGTGTTTGACCATGCCCACATTAAAAAAAAAAAAACAAAACCCAAGCTTTTTCATATGACTATTTGGAATTTCAGTTTGTACCTTTTGTGTCTTGTCATCTTGTCCCGTCACTGGGCACCACTGAGAAGAGTTCAAGCATCTTTACTCTCCTACATGAGGTATTTATACACGTTGGTAAGATCTCCTGAGCCTTTTTTTCCCCGGGACTGGGCTGAACAGTCCCAGCTCCCTCAGCCTCTTCTCACATCAAAGATGATCCACTCCCTTCATCAACTTTATGTCATTTTTCTGGACTCAGTCCAGTATGTCCCTGTTTGTCTTGTACTGGGGAGCCCAGCACTTGACCCAGCACTCCAGATGTGCCTCACCAGTGCTAAGCAGAGGGGAAGGATCATCTCCCTTGAGCTGCAGGTGACCCTCTGCCTAATGCGGCCCAAGAGGCTGTTGGTCTTTGCTGCGAGGAGGCATTGCTGGCTCACAGTCAACCTGCCCCCCAGCTGTCCCCAAGTCCTTTTCTGCAAAGCTGGTTTCTACCCATTTATCACTCAGCAAGTACTGGTGCTTGGGGTTATTTCTCCCCAGGGGCAGGACTTGACATTTTCCTTTGTTGAGCTGCATGAGGTCCCTGTTGGCCCCTCTCTCCTGCTTGTCCAGGTTCCTCTGGACGGGAGCATGACCCTCTGGTGTACCAGCTGCTCCTCCCAGTTTTGTATCCTCTGCAAACTTGCTGAGGGTACACCCTGCCCCATCATCCAGGTCATCAATGAAGGTGCTGAACTCTACTGTCCTCAGTATCGACCCCTGGCGTACACCACTAGGGACCAGCCTCCAGCTGGACTTTGTGTCACTGATCCCAGCCCTCTGGGCCCAGCTGTTCAGCCAGCTTTCAGTCCACCAAATCTTTGTAAACTCCGTTCTCAGCGTCTTTGGAAATCCAGTGCAAAGTTTCTCACAGTGGCTCAAACCTTTCCCCCCCATATGTGATAGTATCCAAAATCACAAGGAGTTTTGTCAGTTTCACCTCAGAGATTGTCCAAGGTCATGCGAGAAATTCTTGTAGAGCTGTAGAATAAAACCAGATTTCCTATATTTTAGATGTTAAATTAAACTTCCCATCTCCGTCTCCTTTACTGGCCAGAATTATAATGTAGACCTGCGTCTGCACCGAGACATTTCTTTGTCACAGTCTCCTTTTCCCAACCGTATTTTAAATATGTGTATGATTTTTTCAATAATACGTTGTATTTTTCCATTGTGGGTAACTTGAAAAGGACATAAAATGTAATGCGTGAGAACATCCTGCCTTCGGACAGCTGCATCGTCACAAGTGTGTTTTCATCCAAAACACCACTTCTAATGGAAATGGAAATAAACAAACGTGAAGAAATTCTGCTTGTCTGTCACAAACCACTCTTACTGCTTTTGTTAAAAGCCTCGCCTGAGGAGGACTTGGCTGGAAGAGATTGAGCACAGCCTTGCTAAGAAAAGGCAGTGGGAAGCGGGGGGCGGGGGGTGAGAATGTAGAAGTGGACACAGCTCCACACGTAGTACCACCCCACAGGTTTGTGCCTGATAACGGCACAGCAGTTAGTTGCATTTCCCAGCTTCTGAATGTATGTATAATCGTGTAGTCATAGCATATTCTGAATACGGGACTTTTCATTTGTGTTTCTGATTGCCTTCAGAGTGGTGAAACCTTTCTTTTTCTCCAAACCCGACTGTGGCACTCCTTGTCCGTAGTGCTAATACAGGACTTTTCGTTTGTATTTTAGATTGCCTTCATGAGTGGTGAAACCTTTCTTTGATTCCCCAAACACGACTGATGCTCCTTGTCTGTAGTGCTAATTTTTTGTTTTTCCAGCGTGACTCCCAGGCATGCGACCTGCTTTGGCCTAAAGCCAAACTGTGAAAACCACGCTTGCCTTGGGAGCCAGGATTCTCTCAATAAGGTTCAATAAATTCCCTTTAAAAATAGATACTGTTTAATCTTTTCTGCTTAGGACTCAATTCTGATGTCACGGAGGACTCAAAGAATTTTTGTTTGTTTGTTTGTTTAATCAGTACTTTAAAGGTATGGGGGAACCCTGAAAAATTCACATCGATTTTTATATCTATCTATCTATCCATCTATCTATCTATCTATCTATCTATCTATCTGTCTGTCTGTCTGTCTGTCTGTCTGTATATATCTCTACCATATACTCTTTCCGAGAGTTTATTTAACCCCACTGCATCTCTCACGCCTAATAAATGAAGCCTCCCGCCTCGTGCGGTGTAGGGCCGCTGCAGTAGCTGCAGTAGCCCCGTCCATGATGGTCCACGTCAGGACAGCCTGTTCCAGTGAGTGAGCTGACCGCGTCACTGATGGATGCAGTGGGAGCGCTAAAGAAGAAAGGTACTTTTTGAAACAATATTGCCATGAATGACTTTCTTAAGAGGGCCGTTGAGCGCTGCCGTCACCTATTGGTTGAGTGACTTTACTTTTACAGGTCACCTTAGCATTTTCAGGTGAAGGGCCCGACGTTGAATGCCTCTGTCGTGACTGACGTCCTCCATACCGCAGTTGGCACAGGTTACTGTAGGTGACGCAAAGGACCCGTCTTTTCCACATCTCTGAGTTAAAGGAGCTTCCAGTTAAAACTCTTTTTAACCAGTGAGTGCCCGCAGGTTGCCTAGCAGGAGCTCCTTGGAAGGGGCAAGCTTCAGAGGAAAATGACTGAGAACCATCATGTTATTCTTTTAGCCTGCGACTGTCTGAAGTTGTTGTCAATAGAAATAGTTGCATACATTTGTCTTCATTAATCATTCCAAGGTGTTGCTTTTTGATGCAGCCAGCCCTAGCGGTTCACAGGCACTTTAATTTTCCAATTACTGTACCTGTGGCTCAGAACAGATACTGATTAGTTTCACATTTTGCTCTGTGGGCAGCTTAATGTTCTTGTCACCTTACATTGAGTTTTAAATGTGCAGAGTGTAAGAGAATGTCAGATGTGCTCCCAAGTCTTCTGGGTCAGGCTCAGCACATTATGATGTTTCCAGGTACTGTACTGATAGGTTTCTGAAAGATGGATGAGAGAACAAGGTATGGCTTTAGGATCCTATCATGAAAGTAACGATTCCTCTTGTAAAGCGAGTGGGAGTGATTTTGTGTTGTATTCCTTTTCGCACAAATTTCTAGCTGGAGATGAAGGTGATGCTGCCGGCTGCTGTAACAGCAATACAAAAGGAAGTTACGATAGCAGCAAGGCAAGAGCAACGCTTTGCAATATTTGCACACAATTACAAGACCTTTTAAACCATACGAGTGGAAGCGAAGGAGAAAATAAATTTTGAAAAGCCCTAAACACAAAGATTAATTTTATAACAAATAGACATGTTGCCTGTCTCCTCTTTATCAACTGTGTACCAGCTATGACTCATTCGTGCATGCTTTTTTCTTTCTGAAAATTGCCATGGAAGAAATCCCCTCCAAAACACAAAACCACGCTGAACATCTGCTGTCTAGGTATTCATTAGTTCTGTCTGCTCTGCTTTTGGCTAATTGCCTGGGAGTGAAGTTGAATCATTTATGGGGACTTAACCTGGTGCCAGTTATAGTAGTAAAGATCGTGTAACATTTTGATAAAACCCAGGGAATGTCAAACATGCAGCCTCCCAAACATAAAGTTTATTTACTGGTTTCTCATGCACTTTGTTTGCCTACAATATTGCCTGCGCAACTGATAACAGAAAATGTATTTAATAACTACTCAGCGCTAATATGCTGTAGTATGCATGACTGACTAATTTAATTTATCTCTGATTAAGCCTATTATGTTTGAGATCGCTTTACAGAAGAGACTTTTTTTGCCAGCTGTAAGCTTATTTGAATTGTAATATAAGTTAATAATGTGTGAAATAACTACTGGTGCCTGCTTCTAAATGTTAATTTTACCAAATGACTTCCTGAGTTAGTGCGTACGCAGCTCATCCATTGCGATGTAGTTAGTAGGGCGTTTGGACGTAAGATTGCGTAGGTAAAAAAGCAGGTGTGCGGCAAGGGGATAAATGGCAAGGGGATAAATGGCTGTTGTTTCTGCTGAAAGGGAATACAATCATGGCCCAGCCAGGGATGGCACGAGGGCTGTATGTTGCCAGGGTCAGCTGAGAAGAAGCCCTCGTGATGGTCTTCGTCTCGAAGCGTTTGTTCCCCACTAAGCGCAAAGGGGAACAGGGACTCCTCGGGAAAACATCGAGAAGAGTACATGAAACAAAAAGTTGTGAGACAGGCAGTCCTGAGTATGTTTAAATAGGAAAATAGCCATTTGGGTGGAATTCTAGATTTTTCTCAGACTGAGGCTGGAGCTGGAAAAGAAGTTCGGGGCGGGGGGGGGTGTGTGGAAACAAAACAAACCCCAAACAATTTAAACCTGAGAAACGTAGGGGAAAAAAAAAGAAGAATTTAACCCTGCCAAGGAAAGCGAAACTTTTTTCCCCTAGGGAAAAGGAAGACTGTTTCCTGTTTCCCCTCCGCTCTTTTCTGTGGTCTAATTGTTCGAGTAGGCAGGCCCCCAATGGAGAGGGAAGCAAAGCTTTTTCTGTGCATAAGCCGTATCCCAGGGCTATCGATCCCTGGCAAATGAGACTTTGCAGTGTCTGTGCTTTAGCCGCTTGTTTCTCTGAGAGGCCGCAAAACGCTATCAATTGCTGGTTTGGAAAAAGCTCTGGGCTTATCACTTGTTGCTTTTATGGAAAAGCCATAATTATGCATACTCTTGCTTTAATACGTGTTTATTTTAAATCTGCTGAGAAAATTCAGGTGGAGGGAGTTAAGTCTTCTACTTGTTTAAGGAAACAAACGTGATAGTCTGGGGTTTAGTCTATGAGATCATTTATAAGCAAAGGCACCTAAATTATGTGTACTTTGCATTTAAATATATGCTGAAATAAAAGGAAGTCAATACTTTTCTCCGTCAGCTCAGTGTATCTCGTCAAATTAGAAAATACATAGGATACTGTACTTGCTGTGTCAGACCGAGCTGCCAAAACAATGTCACTTGCCTAGCGTGGAAAGAAAAGTATGCTCCACGTAATTTCTTTTCATGTCATTCTGTTCCACCCTCCGAACATATCTGGCATGTGATAACATGTGGGGTGTTCAGGCACTATTGTTCACAGTTTGTCATGCTATCTCACGGAGATCAGTTACCCGCAAGCCGCGCTGCACAGCAGCTCTGATTTCAAGGTCTCTCCTCACCGCGTGTCAAATGCTACCTGGTGGGAGCAAGGATTTCGGCAGGTCCACCGCCGACTGTCAGGATGCACGTACGTATGCAAGTGAACGTGTGGTGGTTGTACTCTGCGGAGTAAATTTCTGGTGGTATAAATTCGCAAATATACAATAATTCTTGAAAAATTTCTGGTATGGTGGCTTCAGGGTTTATCCTGCAGTGTTGGTGTTACTGGGACTCTTCCTCTTGGTGTTTGCCCAGAATAGTCGATCAATGAATGTTGTAGGGAATTGCATGTCTCTCTCTCACATCAGAGAGAGATGGGACTGATATACTTATAAACAGCTGGCAAGACTAAGTGTTTTGGTAGTATCACGCGGAGGGAACCTAGTGCATCTGCTTCCCATGCTCCGTACAGTCTTCCTGGTGTAATCCAGGCCTGAATGTGATACACACAGCTCTGAAAATATGGTGCCGTGTCTGATTTAGAGATAGATGCTTGTTCCCTGTACGCTAGCGTAGACTCCAGAATAGCCAAGTGTGCTCTTCCTCGCTGGTCCTAGGTCTGCGCAGCTCCCGCCTGAAGACAGAGAGGGTGATGCTGGGGAGAACTTTTCTGCTTTGAGAGTTGCATCTTCACTGGCTTGAGGGAGCTCAGGTTTGCCCCAGGTGTGAAGGCTCCTTTTATATCCTCTACCATTTGCCCGAGCAGCTATGGGTAGGGAGGGTATTTATTTTATTTTCTTCGATAAAGAGCAGGATTCTTTTAAAAACAATAAATTAAGACTTATTCCGTTTTGGTTTGGTTTATTATTTTTTTTAATATCGTACTAAGAATAGCAGTCTGAGCTTCTTCACCTGACAAGAGAGGCCGACCAATTTGTAGACCAGTCAACGCTGAAAATTTTTCTATTTCTATAAATCTTACATACTTGTGTATGTATGCACAGGAGAGTAGAATTTTATGCTTCATAATTCCTTTCTGTAAGAGAGAAGTTTTGAAGAGTAATTAAAGAAGGTAAAATTATTTTGATTATAAATAATCTAAATTTTCAATGACTTTCACAGTTATGGGGCAGTCTCCTAGATGGTTTGAAGTGTACGAATTCTGAATGTATTGCACATTTATCTGAAAAGTGCATGGTTAATCACTCCCTGCTCCAGTCGTTCACGCGCAAGACTCTCGAAGGTCTCTGTAGCCCGGTTCAACACAGAAACCATCAGTGGGTCAAGAAATCATTGTGCTTTACAGAGGATCGAGGGAAGATTAGGGCTGCCTTCTCTCTGTCCTCTTCCGTCTTTCTTTTCCCCCCAATATCTAAATTGAGATTGATCATTTAGCAGGAAAAAAAATACCGCTACGAGCAATGAAGCGTAACTCAGTACAACGCTGAAAGCTGCTCAGCTGTCGTATCAGACTCAACTTACTCTTAAGCAAAGATTAGCGAGGATAACTTATGTACAAGGTTGTAAATCTGCTTAGCCGTCTGTGACTCTTATGGGCAAATAATGCTTCCTAAACACAGCCTTTGAACATGTCGAGAGTCACCTTTTCGAATGACTGATGAATAGGAGCCAGATGATTTCAGCTGGGAAAGAAAATAATGTTCAGCATGCTAAAACATAGCAAGCCAAAAGATAACTCATTTTATACGTTAGTTAACTGTGTTATGGTCTATCTTAATATAGATATATGTTGCAAAAGCTCATTATAACTATGCGTAACACCCCATAAAGTATTTGTTGTTTTGAAGCTTCCTTTCTTGCATCAGGGATTGTTTCATCCTTTCCTAAAAAAACCTCAACGAACAGATATGACATTATACACCCAAATATCCCCTCAAAACATACTTTTTGAACGTCTTCCATTTTTGTTTGCCTTCTTTACTTTGATGTTTTTGTAGCTTCTTAGATGAATATGAAATATGTACAACAAATGCATAAAAGCAATCTGAAAGGAAACATGCAAAATGTCCTTTTTTCCTCCCTACACCTAAGAGCTCTGGGCTTCATGAAGAACTAAGGTTGAATAAAAACCAGCATGTTTTGTTCCGTGCATTTCTAAATTTTACTTGTTGATCTGAAAACAAAAGGCAAACCAAAGGTGTACAAAGGGCCCAGCATATATAGAAATGTTTTAAAAATAAAAACATAGTGTTCTACAAAGACATCCTAATACATCAAATGTTTGTTTGGTTTTTTTGCTATGTAATCATTCAGTTAAACTTCTTTATTGTTTTAGTCTACTTAAATCTAAAGGGCGCTGGAATATTGCAGAGGGAGGGGAAACACAAAGGAATTGGTAAGGATAAGACTATGTGGGTTGCTTTTTAATTATTTTCAAATGTCTGATGTTTATTGCCTCCCTTTTTTCAAATTGGTCCAAGTTCCAGGATGTTTTTTGCTTTGACCAAATCCGTTAGGATTTTTCTGTGGTCCTGTTCAGGAAATCGCTGTCATCAGGGAAGCTTGTTTGGGCAAGATTAACAATAGCTTTATGGCATGAAATCTGATAGCAAGCGTTCTGTTTTTTTTTGTTTGAGATTGATGATGGGCTGATAGGCCTGCGCAGACCTCGGTCATCCTATTTACCTTTTACAAAAACTGACATAGTTTTAGCTTTCTTCCACTGCTCCAGTATTTCTCTGGTAGTCTAAGATTAATTGAAAATCAATGTTGGTGGTTCAAAACCTCCTAAGCCAGCTTTTTGTACAAAAGTGCTGATACAGCTGCTGTTTAATATGCTTCCAAGCTACTGACAGCAAAGGAAGTATTTATCATAGCTGAGCATGAATTAAAACATCAAAGACGCTAAGTAAACTGCACCTATGTATCATGGCAGGGGTTGGTCGAGGACAACGATGGAGGGATTTCAGGCATCCCCTAAGAATGCCGCCAACAGGACTTCTCTGTAGAGTCATTTCAGGTCCACTTATCAAATAGTAACACAGAGAAGAAAAGCTCAATCTAAGGAAACACTGTACAGGACAATAAAAAAGGAAATGCTGACCTTCAAAACAACACTTGAAAAGCCAAACGGACCAGCACAAAACTATAATAAAGTAGTTCATTTGGCAGAGAGACATATTTGGGGTGGAAGGGTAAACTTTAGAGGAGCTTCTTCTCATCCCCAAAGGCAGAACCAATCTATTTATTGAGCACGTTTAACTTTCCTGCATCTTTATTGGCATTTCTATCATTTCCATCCAGTAAAGGACTAATGTCATTGCTGAGATTCCTCTTCTGCTTGCCATCCTTAGAAAGTTGTTACTGTCCTTTAGTCTGCGTAATATTGATTTTTTTCCCCTTTCTTCTATCATTTTTTTCCCTAATCATCTAATGTATATTAATTGCAATCCATTTCCCTTTGTTCGCTGATGTAGATTATTTTTTTATAGCTATTTTTACTTCAGTAAGCCAATATGACAGTTCAGGCAGGTATTCCTTTTTTCTCATTGCTAATGTCTTTTTTTAGTGTCTGGTAAAATGTTCTTAAACAGGTCCCAGCTTTTGTCTTTTTCCCAGATAAACTGTTTCTCCCAGCTGAATTTGCTCCTGATTGTTCTCTGGGTTGCAAAATGAATCCTTTTAAGGCACCAGGTATATTTGTTTTCATGTTATCCTGTTCGTCAATAAGAAACATAATGAGCAAATGGTGTCATTCATAAAGAAGCAACTGCTAATTTTTTAGTTCTGCGGTAAATTTTACGTTATCTTTCAAGACTAGGTATGATATAAAATTCCTGCAAGCTAAATGCAATTCTTACTGAGTTCAAAAATGTCCTTATGCGGATTTTATTTTTTTATTTTTATTTTATTTATTTCAAGGCAGCACAAAGCCTCCAGCGTATGCTATTGAAATTGAAGTCCTCCGTGGTAATTCAGATTTCTCTTCTGCACAGTATAAACAGATGCTTAAGGAATTCCTCGTCAGCATTTTCCTCCAGTGCAGTTGCGGTCTGGAACAGATATCACCCTGTTTATCTTGCACAGCCTTACTTCCAAAACGACCCAGGCTCTTCCTCCCTCCTTCCGTGGCACCGGGATGGGCTGTGGGAAGACCAGCAAACACTTCTCCATCCCGAGGGCCGCAGCTGCAGCCTGGCTTTTTTTTTTTTTGTGCAGTCAGCCCGGGGAAATCAAAGATTTCGCTGGATTGTGGTCAGCGTGTAAAACTGCTTAATTCAAGAGACGGATACATTGGGTATTTTTCAGTCCAGCCTTCCAGAAAGTGGTAGACTGATAACGTGCTGGCCTTTACCAAGGGAAAAAAAGAGATGAGAGTAGAGCTTTTCTGCTACAGAAATATGGGATAATATGGGAAATATGGGCTGTCTCCGGGTTTTCCTGTGCCAGGGCTGCTCTGCAGGGCCAGGGGGGCCGGGAGGGTGGCGAGGCAGTCAGGGGCAGGCTCATGGCTCCGTCTGAACCGCAGCTGAGCTACACCAAGTTCAGCTGGCATTGATCAAGCAGGACTAAAATGACTCCTGATCATTCCCAACGGGTTATTGCTTCTCATTACATCAATAAAATACAAGCCAAGGCTCCAGGTTACCCAGGCAGTGCTTGCTGATACGAAACTTGGCCTCAGCTTTTCCTGCCCATGGTGAGTTTAAAAAGACTATAATCTGAATATAGTGTGCTTTTCACTTGGATTTTGCACCAGGCCTAAATGCAAATTCTATAGGAATGTCTTTTAAAGTAATTTCTAAGGCAGTAAAAGACCCTCAGTACAGCCCTCCAGATCCCAGAGTAGAGAAAGCTATTAGGTATGCTATTATTTTAAATTTTAATCTGTTCTGATGTTCCTGAAACGCTCTATCTGTAATGCCTTTTGTATTAATCATAATAAATATTTTATCCTTTCTGGAGAGGGCACGCTGACGTAATGTCTAAGTGAAAGAGGCAACTCGTCTCAGGTAGTTCGTGATACTTGCTAGACTTAAAATGAATATCAAACAGTTCCAACAGAGATGTTGTGCAGATAATAAAGCCAGAAAAAGAATGGAGAGAGATACAAAATAATAACCACATGCAGCTATTTGCTTGCTTGCTGTTTTCTAACTTAAAGAAAACGGAGCTCACTTGTAGTGGAGCCGTACAAATTCAGTAGGTGCAGCAGTCCCTGTTACAAAAGCAGTGGGGTGGAAGGGAGGAAGAAGCAAGAGCAAAAAAAAGTGTGATAAAGGTTTCAAAAGCAGACCCTTGATGACTACTTATATTTTTTTTCCATGTACATTCTGCAAAGAATGGTCAACCTTAATAGGACTAAGCCAGTAGCTCCATGCCCGTGCCTGGCCTCTGAAAAATCCAGCACAGGTGCTACAGAGGTTGAAGCACTGGCCTGGGGGATGTGAACCTCTCCTGTCTCACCACTACCCATCTGGTGACAGGCATGAGCTCGGGTGTGTGGCTCATTCCTCGTTTCCGCAGGCAACCAAGCGTATTTCAACGGGCTCTGTCTCAGGTTTTGTCAACGTGCTTGCTTTGCAGTGAGGAGAACTGTTTTGGCTAAAATTGTACTACGATGACGCATCTTTTCAATGGTAGGTGTCCTGTAGGGTGATGCACATCATTTATCTATTGCCCTCCAAAATACCCAGATCAAGCTTCCCTGCTATAGCACAGATTTGCCTGTGTTCAAAGCTCAGCAAAGACTTTGGTGTAGCCTTCGATATTGACATTTAAGTCTCTTGCATACATCACCCTTCTGTAAAATTACTGAGCGCTTCCCATTTAGAACAGTGCCCAGAATACGTGCCCCGTGTCCCCTTTCAAAGCCAGGCAGGCTGGGACTGGCACGCACACCTAAATAATTAATGGCTGTTTATCCAGGTACTAACAATGCTGTGCGGTTTGTTTTTTAATTGCAAAGTGTGTTTCTTGGCTTACTTCTTGGCTGAGAGTAGAGCATGGTCAGAACAAGACAGACAGAGAAATGCATATTTTGCAGCGCCAAATAGATGAAAACAAAGCGGTGCTCTTCCTCCTGACAGCCGAAAGCCACTCCCGTCCCCAAACTGTGGGCATGCCTGCCTCTCGTTGTTAGCTGTCATTTGAAGGAGAGCATGAGGAAGAGAGCTAAATGTTTGGGGGTAGGTTGCTGAATGCACAGCAGACAAACCCTAGCAGAACTCTGGGATAGGAGGATGCGGATTTAATGCGTGATGCTGGTTGTTGGAGCGTTTTGTACATCTGTTTCAGTTCATGGGCTGGCTCCGTTTGTGGAGGGGAGCCTTGGCTATTATTGCTTGGTCCCTCTGCCTTGTTTTAGCTTCACATTACTCAATGTCTGATTATGTTGGACAATATTCACTGTTGCTGTTGAGAACATTTTGGACAGCGGTGAAAAAATGCCGAGGATTTTGTCCATATCGTTCTATCACTGCTTAGGAAACCTGTGAGAGTGAGCCAAGGCAGGCACTGGATGCTTTGCAGAAGGAGGGGTGCCAGCCTAGAATAAATAAATACATAAATAAATAAATTTGTCTCCCCTCTTTTCTCCCACCCGACTGCCTATATAACAAGCAGATGAGCTGGGAGTCCTCAAACCCCTTGAATGATGTCCCCGAGTCCGAAAAATTAGAAGAGGGGAAAAAGAAACCTACTTTGGTGCTATAGGAGGCTATGGAGGTGTCAAATTTGCAGACAGTGTAATAAATGTACAGAAGATAGCTCCTACTAGCCAAGTTTGGGTGTGATGTCCAGACAAGAACTCCTCTGGCTGGTGATGGTGGCGGCCCGGTGGAAATTTTGCAGATCCTGTGAATTTTGGCATCACGTGTTAGAGCTGAGAGCATTACTGGGCATGCTGTTCAGCAAAGCAGGATTTCTGTCCACGCTTTCTTTTCAAGTTTATCCAGCCTGTTTTACAGCTGTGATAACTTGGGGCACAGCACAGTCCAAAAGCTGGTGTGGTCATATATGTATATATAGGTATAACATCAGTTATTCGTGCTTACTATCCCAAATTGTGAAGTGCCGCTTTGAGAAGAATAGGTACTTGAATTTTGGGTTGTTATGTGAACCAAACAAAACCAGACAGAATATTTGGCACATATGGAAGTATTATATTTCATTTCATTGTAATGTTTTCAGTGGATCCAAAATTCTGTAACCATCCCAAATTCATACAGTGCCTGCAATGCTGCATGTCATCTTTTTTATCTTAGGTTTATCTGGAAGAAGTATCGACATTAACCAAACCCGAGGTGATTCAGGAATACTGATTATTTCACCAAGGTTAATATTACCTTATAATAAAACCTGTTCTTTATGGATTCACTTACTTAGGGCGATAGCGCTCACATACAGTAGATGATATTAAAATCTTTACAAATGTTTTTGTAAGTAACTAAAATTACTGTGACATTTATGGTATTCCCTTTCCTTAGATTAGGGAATAAAGCAGTTACTTAAATTACCTTCAAAGCAAAACTATAAAGATTGCCATTCAGGATTTACATTGAAAAAAAATATGAAAACATAAAGTGCCATTTTGGCTGGTGCGACTGGATTTTAATATCGCTCGTGTCCAGTGCCATGTCACTGCAAAGCCTTGCAAACCGAATGCGGAGGACGCATCGCCGTTTCTCCGTCTCTTTGGCCAGCAGAAGAGGTGTGCTGCCCGCGAGAGGGACGGGTGTGCCATTCAGATGTCCAACACTGCGAGGGACCAGTCCAAGGTTTTCTGGACCTGTAGACAGAGCCTGAGGCTCTGCGGTAGCGGGGTGGGCTCCGCATGCGGAGAAGAAGGGAGAGGGGTTTGAGGCGATAGCTGGGCTCCAGGAGATGCACTAGACAGGCGAGAGGTCAGCTCTGGGTGGAGAAAGGGAATGAACGGGGCAAGGCGGGTAAGAGCTGCTGGGAAAAAAGAACGAGGAGCTTTGCAGAGTCAGTGGGGCTGGGGGGTAAGTGCAGGAGGCTGTAGCGGGCTATTAGTGGGCCCTAGAGGCTTTTCCTCTCTTTTCCCCCTAGAAAATCCCTGTCCCTCTGCATCCTCATCTCTTTGGGATATCAGTCTCTGAGCTCACATATCCTGTGACTCGCAGACCTGTCTTGTCCAGCACCTTATTTTCACTCCAGCTGATAAAAGGCAGGCCGTCCTCCCCATTCATCTCGAATGACGTCTCCTCACCTTCTTGGTCCTCCCAAGGAGGAAGAGGAAAAAAAGATTTAGAAAAAGGAAATATAGAGAGACCTCCTAGAGCAGGAGCTGCAGTTGTTGCCAGAATTGAGTGTGAAGGTGGCGTCTACTGAAATGCAAGGTGCCGACCCTTCTCCACCAGCTTTGCAGCACCAAGGCATAGGGTGAGACTGCTCAGGTTAGAGTGGCCCATACCCATCTTTTCAGGCATTGACAATGCTTATCAGGCACCCATAAAGAAGGCAGGGACCATCCCTGGGCAATGCCTACCTGCCTGTGTCTGGAGCTCTACCTTAATGACACTGCCCGTATCTCGGGAAAGAGTTTGGTACACGAGAAACCCACTGACTCTGTTCTAGTTCTTTCAGTCTTTTTTCTGCTAGCCTCATGGAGTTACGAGGAGTTTTTTTTTAAAAAAAAAAAAAAAGAAAGAAAGAAAGAAAACTTATCTCTGGTACTTCACTCAGTAGCTGAACAAAAGTACTGCAAAAGTACCGGAATATGTGTTGAGTAAAAATGTCCGTTGTGGTAACTGTTCTGAGCGTAGCTGCTCTTTTGTGACAGCTCCTTTGAATTATTTCCGTGTGGAACAGCACAGCTCTGACAGCAGCTCTTTTTTAGAGGGAGGCAATTTCCCTCATATATGACTTGTCAGCTGCTAACCGTGGGTGTGTAAATATAGCTGAAGTTTGGAAATGGTGCCGATCTGGCAGAGGTTTGGGCAGTTATTATTTATGGCTGAATGGATGAGATTTACCAAGCTCAGTTTGATGGCAAACGTTGCAGGGCAGGTACATTACCCAAGCTTGTGTTTGTGGAGCACCTCGGCAGTTTAATATTGATTTCAATAATGCAGTTATTCTTGAAACAGCTCTGTAAGTGGTGAATAAAGTATCTAATTTATATAACTGTAACAACAATCAGAAGCACCTCACTTTTTAATTTTACTCCACTCTCATTGACCCTTTCTCCTCCCTTTGCTTTTACGGTTGTGTCCTCCCTCTCTCATCATTCTTACATCTCATTTGGGATTTCTCCTCCTCCCACTCCGTCTGTCAGCTGAACTGCCACGGGACATGGGATCCTCCCTCCATACCTCTGGCGTAGAATCATAGAATCATAGGGTTGGAAGGGACCTCTGGAGATCATCTAGTCCAACCCCCCTGCCAGAGCAGGGTCACCTAGAGCAGGTTGCACAGGAACGCGTCCAGGCAGGTTTTCAATGTTTCCAGAGACGGAGATTCCACCACCTCTCTGGGCAGCCTGTTCCAGTGCTCTGCCACCCTCAAAGTCAAGAAGTTCCTCCTCATGTTTAGGTGGAACTTCCTATGCTCAAGTTTGTGCCCATTACCTCTTGTCCTGTCCTCAGGCACCATGCCGGGCACCCCGGGCATGGGTGACCTCATCTGTTTGGAGAGCCTCTGCTCTAATCTCTGCACTTTTAACTGACAAATTTCTTTCTTCTTGCTTGTTCTGTCTTATATCACCCAGTACTGTGGTTCTGGCTCATGTTCTGTCTCTAACTTACCTTGGTACGGTCTCGGTGTGTCAGCTTGCAATTTCTGTCTGCACAAAAAGGGCAAGGGGGCTGCTACAGGCCACTTCCCAGGTCAGCTTTCCCATAAAGGCAGTTGTTCCCAAAAAATTTTAAGTTCATGGAGCCTTAATTAAGAAAGGTCTTAAGAGCTTTTAAAGGGCTAAGGATACATCTTTCATTGCAAGCCTACCAAAGATGAAAGTACTATAATTACATTTCTCAGCCTCCTGAGACCTTCCGCTTTGACTGGAAGCTCTCTTCCTGAGAAATCACATTAAGATTTTTCTTTCTTACTATCTCCCTTTTGATCTGGATGTTTATGAGATCTTCTCATCCAAATCATCCAGAAAGAGAACTAGAGAGCACAATGCACCTTTTCTCTTCTAATTCCCATGTCTCAGGTGCCACACCCTCTATTTCCTAAAATTCAAATAAATCCTCTTTTTATATCCCTCATTGGATCTAAATGTATCAAAATTACAGAAGAACCTCCTCCTTTTTACAGGGGACATTCAAATCTTTTTATTAGCCAAATTTTCACTCCGTCGCGGTACTGCAGAAGGTGCAACAAACTCGAGGAATAATTAGTATCAGGAATGGAGAAATCAGCAGAAGAGGACTCCCTGCTTATGCAGTAGCTTGTTTTAGTTGTGTCTAATATGATCTCCGGGACTTGAGAGGATTGCCTTTATTTGTGCTGTGTCTTCGCTGCATACAGCAGCGAGCTTACATCGAAACTTGAAGTTAGTAATTCAGCTTGAGTTGTCTGAAAGCTGGAGTTTTGTGTGTGTGTGTGTGTGTGTGTGTGTGTGTGTGTGTTCGCATTTCTCGCAGACGTCTGTCACACAGCAAATGTTGCTGGCTGGCTGCCCTCAAAACACTGGGGAAAAAAAAAAAAAAAAAAAGATCCTTGCAAAAGTGAAATACTAATGACTTGGAGCCACTTCATATCTAATAGCTAGTGAGTGCACTTCTTGCTTCAAGGGAACGGGAACAATCAAACGTGGAGTTTGTTGGGTGGTGAAAGGCTGTGCTTTGTTTTTTGAAGAAATACTTGCAAATTCCCTGTTCGGTGGCTGACTTTTTAAAAAGCAGTCAAATCACTACGTGATGATGACAGAAGTGATCGCGTTATTCTAAGTTTGACTCAAAACATATATTGCGTTGGATAAAAAATAAGAAATTATTCAGGAAATATGCTCTATTGAAACCATGCTCTGCTGGGTTTCAGTGTCTCCAGAGAGCTTCATTTTATGACTTTATCAGCTTGCCTTAAAGCCACAGAATATGTGATTCACAATTTCACCGTCCTATTAGTTGATGCTTCTGTTGGGAAAGTGAATCACTTTCTGGATCTGATGTGTGTATAAACAGCTTCCTTTTCCTCATAGTCTCAAGGGAAATCATGAAATGTCCAAAAAATAAAGGTACACAGCGGTATAGATGAATTCCAGTGCTGAAAGCTGAAAGTTAAGATATATCTAAACATTAGAACTTTAATAACAATTCAATAACCGGTGTTTTGCCAGCAATGTGGCAATGTGCTCTCTCCCGTTTACCAGCTATTTGTACACTGTGTATTTTGGTCACTGGGTGCAGTAGCCAGGAAAGAACAAAAGACTTAGCAAATTAAATCTAAAGATTTCCCCTCCCGCAGTAGAACAGATAGGTGTAATGTACCATTTCGTTTTAAACCAAGTTATGCATCAGGACTTTCGGATACTTATTTCTGAAGCCATCGGTGTATAACCTCTGATATAGTAAGAACTGAGGCACTTAAGTTCCAATTATGAATTCTGATGAAAAATCTTTAAACAGAAGACAGACATACCCAAACCGAACAGTTCTGTGGTATAATTAATCTTTCCTGTCTACCTGCATTTCTTATTGTCATTCAAGTGCACATGTGAAATAAGGACTTGATCAAAAGTCCTTTGAAATAGCTGATAATCTGTCAGCTGGCTTGGCTAGTGTTTGGACATCGCTGGTATTTTTTGTCTTTATAATAAACACTTTAGAGATTTCTTGAGTGTTTATGTGATACACAAGACGAAACTAAAACAGATGAGTCTGTTCGGCCTTGGGAAAATAATTTTGAGGAAAGAACTAAATGTTATCTTCAGGATCTAATGTTATCTTCAGCTGTCTAAGCGGGGATATAAGAAGAAGAAACCAGACGTTTCTTGTGAGGGGAGAATGATGGGAGAGGGAATGGACACAAGCCGCAACATGGGAAATCCCAGCTGGATATTTGGAAAATAAAAAAAAAACTCACAGTAATGGGGTCAAGTGCTGGAGCAGGTTGCACAGAGAGGCTGTGAGCTCTCCATTCTTGGAGATATTCAAACCTGACAGTCTTGAGCAACCAGCTCTTGAGTTGGCCATGCTTAGAGTGAGAGATTGCGCCAAACGACTGCCAAAGGTGCCCTCCAGCCTGTGTTGTTCTGTGCTTCTGTGCTTCTGTAAATTCTCTTCTTTTTATGTAGTTTGCAGTTTGCTGTTTTCATCTCACTCTTAAATGAAGTTGGAATGTTCTGTGTGTTTTCAGAAACTACCGGGTTTGCTCTCATTTGCTTACACAAATGAGAAATGGAAGGGTTGTTAAAGAAAGGATCCACTGAACTGCAAAATCATATACTTTTCTCCGTAACTGTGCATTTTATACATTTGGTTTAGAACACCAGGTAGAAAATATGTTCTGAGAGCTCACTGCTTTTATGAGCTGAGATATCTGTATCCTTGAATAATATATATTTGCGGTGTTTTCTTCTTTTTTTTTTTTCCAAATAATGAAGAAAGCAAATAAAAGCATTCTATGGTTGTTTGGAAGATTAAAACATGCCTGCATTCACAATGAAAATAAACTCAGATCTAACAAATGTTATTATTGCCACAGATAGGTCTGTTTTTCCATGTAAATATAGGCATCTCTTCTTGTTTTTTCTATTAATCTGTATCTTAGTGGAAATATGTCTTTTGCACAGCATGCTTTTTCAATACCTTAGCCACAAAGAAGATTTTCTTTGGTAATTTATTAAAGTTAGGACTTTTAAAAATGCTTTTGTCAAAATCTGACAAGTAAAACTGATGCTGTTTGAAATAATAATGTTTTAATCAATTTTCCAATGAAATATCCGAGATTTGCTTTTTTGCAAATTAAGAAGTTACGCACTTCTATTTGAGATATTTTTTTAAACTTGAAGCTAGAAAGTTTACAAACTTTTTCAACAACTTCAACATGAAATATCTTATGAACTGAAATTCTCTTTGCAGTTCAACAAAATGTTTAAAATTATGGTCAATAAATTTGGCCTGATTTAGGTTAAAGAAACCAGAATTTCTTATTGCATGGGAGAATGATCTCCTGCCCAACACACAGTATGTTTTATAGCGTAGTACAGCAAAAGGTGGAATGTGAATATGGAACATGTACATGTGGCATATGAACACTAGGTTTTATATGGACATGATGTTTTAACCCCGGCCTCACAGCCACTCACTCGCTCTCCCCCGGTAGGATTGGGGAGAGAATCAGAAGGGTAAAGGTGAGAAAATCCTGGGCTGACACAAAGATAATTTAATAGCTAAAGCAAAAGCTGCACGTGCAAGAAAAGCAAAATAAATAATTCATTCTCTGCTTCCCATCATCAGGCAGGTATTTAGTCATCTCCAGGAAAGCCAGGCTCCATCACGCTCAATGGTTACTTGGGGAGACAAACGCCATCACTCCTAACGTGCCCTCCTTCTTTCAGCTTCTTCCAGCTTTTATTGCTGAGCATGATGCCACACGGTATGGAATATCCCTTTGGTCAGTTGGGGTCAGCTGTCCCAGCTGCGTCCCCTCCCAGCAACTTGTGCACCCCCAGCCTTGGGGGGCAGGGTGAGACGCGGAAGAGGCCTTGGCTGTGTGTACACACTACTTAGCAATAGCTAAAACATGCCTGGATCATCAGCACTCTTTCCAGCAGAAATCCAAAACGTAGCCCCATGCGAGCTCCTATGAAGAAAATCAACTCTACCCCAGCCAAAACCAGCACAATGGGCTTCCATAGATAAGTTCTATAGTAAAAGAGGACAAACATGTCTGATCAAGGAAAAAAAAAAAAAAAAAGCTGAAATTTCCTTATCTGTAGATTCTGGATTGCAATCATGAGAGACACTCCGGCCTCTCCAGTCATCCCGTAATACTGCTTCAGTTAGATATAAAACAACCTGGGAAGTGAATGATGGTCAAAACCATTAAACTGCAAAGGAAGTCTATGGTTTTTTCTACGGCTAGTTGCATCTGAATAAATGTTTGTGTCCTTCTCTGAAAAACAGAGTAGAAACTACCACGGAGTCAGAATAGTTTAACATAAATACCATACGTGGTTATTTCTGCCTACCACATCATCCTGTGATTGTTGTTGGAACATCTGTTTTTATAACTAGTAATTTTTTTATTTTTTTTTTTTTTTATTGGGGACAGGTCTTGCACAGTCCCCCCCCTCCTGGGGAGAAGGAAATAAAAATCCTGTGAAAATTGATATTTCTTGCAAGAAGTGTGTACAGCAAAGGCCAAATGGATTTCATCAGTAGTATTTACTTAGCCAACGGGGCTGTTTATCAGTACCGTATACAGACCATTCTAAGCTTATAAAAGAGAATTAAATAATTGTGACCAGACTGGTTAAGTTTCACTCTTACTTTTTTTCTGAACATTGGCTTGCTTGGCTACTGAATAAAGCTTTTGAGGAATAAAGCTTTGGCTTCACAAGGCAAGATGTCTTGTATAGTTTAAGTGTAAGCGGCCAAGATTGTAATTTTGGAGAGACTGGAACAATTTGTCTTCTTCCGTGAGGCATTTCTGAAGCATTTTCACAACAAAAATGTTGATGTTTTACACAGACAGTTTACTATTGGACAAGGACGGCTTTAAATTGTATTTCATTTTCAACAGCTGTTTGTCTACCTGCTTGTTGAGGCAAAAATAGGCGACATTATTTTGTTTAGAAATGTCTAATATACTGAGTATCTATATGCTTTCATCTCCAAGTGATATTGCACAGAATCACAATATTCTCAAAACCTTGCAGGTTATGACAGATGATGATTGGCACTTATTCATCATTAGGACATACGGAATTTCCAAAAGCGGTGCATTTAGGTCCCTTTTGAAAGGTTTTTCCCCCACATTATTGCCTAACAAACTTCAGAAGGGATGTACTCACACGTGCTTTTGCTTCCATACAAACATATACTATGTTTGTTTAAATAATGCTTATATGTAAGTATGCTTTCCGAAGAGGCTGGGATTATCGAAAAGTCGGCAGGGAGAGTCTTTGCATGTGAAGTGCAGACACAAAACAATACCTAGGGAAAAAAAAAAAAAAAAGGTCTAATTTAACACCGAGGACAGAGAGTGTAGGAGCAGTAAAAGTCTTACTGTGTGGCTGTGACATTGCTGCTGCCCGGCATGTTGAGTAAGCGGAGGGCAATGCAGAGCTAAGCCTTACAGTAATGTATGAAGAGCAGTCAGATACAAAATCGAGATAAATATCTCACTTCTATCCATGGCTTCCCTGTCAGGCTGTCCGCCTTTCCCTTATCTTTCCACTATTTTACAAGAAACATCTCCTTTCTAGAGGAGGCGGGAGGTTCAGCTATAGTGAGTGTGGGTTTTTTCCCCTTTTTTTTTTTTCTATTGTCTAACTCTGTGGATCTGATATCTCTCTATTGTCTGGTCATTGCTTTTCTGTATAGTTAAATTGTTTCCACTGCTTGTTCGCTGGCTGCATTGCAGGATGGCAGTGTGTCCTCAGCACACACCTCCTTAGCACGCTCATGCTTTAGGAATACCCTTCCGAGTATATATATATATATAAAAATATAATATATTTGTATGCCTTCTGTCCTAGAATCATAGAATCAGAGAATGGTTTGGGTTGGAAGGGACCTTAAAGATCACCTAGTTCCAACCCCCCTGCCATGGGCAGGGACACCTCCCACTACACAAAGTTGCTCAAAGCCCCATCCAGCCTGGGCTTGAACACTTCCAGGGATGGGACATCCACAGCTTCTCTGGGCAACCTGTTCCAGTGCCTCACCGCCCTCACAGTAAAGAATTTCTTCCTAATATCTAATATAAATTGACCCGCTTTCAGTTTCAAACCATTACCCCTCATCCTGTCACTACACTCCCTGATGAAGAGTCCCTCCCCATCTTTCCTGTAGGTCCCCTTCAGGTACTGGAAGGCCACTATAAGGCTTCCCCGGAGCCTTCTCTTCTCCAGGCTGAACAATCCCAACTCTCTCAGCCTACCCAGCCCTCTGATCGTATTCGTGGCCCTCCTCTGGACCCTCTCCAACAGGTCCATGTCCTTCTTATGTTGGGGGCCCCAGAGCTGGATGCCGTACTCCATGGGGTTCCTTCTGGGGTTTTCAAGATGGAGATAGCTCCTGCTTCTTCATCCTGGAACCACAGTTTCACCGGGGCGAGTGGCCACGGTAGCATTAGGAGCACTTGGCACACCTTGACTTGTTGAAGATGAATGCTTCGTAACGAGAAATTGCACTGCCAGACAGCACATTAGTGATTGATGTAAGATGGAGAGTTATAGATTGTAATTGTGCTAGCAAGATATGAGGTGATGCTTAAAGTATAATTTTAACAGTATTTAATTAAGTGGAACAGCAGATTAACCGCCACTGTCCTAACTAAACACATATAGAAGAATCGCAAAATACAAACGCTCGTTATTGCTAAGTTGCCTCTGCTGTCAGTGACTGACTTGGAGACGAGGTGACTGACTTGGACCTGATGTAAACCTGCTTGATTTCCAAACTGAATTTTAATTTTTTTCCAATTGTTCTCTTTTAATGCAGGCAGGGGAAGGCGACTCACGTGTTCAGTGCTGCATGGTTGACTGGGTGGGGAGAAGATGACATATTATATCCGGTCACTGAGATATCACTGTGTCATTTCACTCTGTGTGTAGCAATTAAAGCAAAGTGAATCATTTACTCGACAAATTCAGTCTCTTGTTCTGCCGATGGAAGTATTATTATCTCTAGTTTATTTTTTGTTTGAATTGCCTGATGGCAGATTTCTCTCATCACCCCAGTTGCTGACAAACGGTAATTAGGTATCCTTGTGCACGGTGCTAGCTAAAGAAGGTGCAGGGAGCCAGTTTCTTCACCGGTTTGTTTAATTACCTTTGTGTGCTGGCTCCAAAGGATTTTGGGAGCCCGGCCTCCTCTGCTTTGTCAAGCTGTGTAAATCCCATATCAATTATACCTCCTATTCTGGAAGCAAATCATGGGGCGTACAAGCTTCGAATTTGCTTTGCATGACTATTTGTAGGAAGCAAACATAAAAGGAGCTTGTGCTCAGCCACAATAAATTCATTGTTAATTTGAAGTGAATATTTATAACTTTCTTTCTACTATTTGCCTGACACTACTAGCAATTAATTTGGTATTCAACTAATTCGACCCAGCCTATGCCTGGTCAGAATTTTCTGTCTCTGCGTTTCCAATACGCTTCCTACACGCTATTTTGTCCTTAATGCCTTTATAGCTTGTTTATTGGAAACAGGTTTTTAATTATTTTTCAACAGTATTGGAGGCCTGATTTAATGAGCAATTGTTAGATATACTAGGGAGACACATTCACCTGATTAATGTGATAGTTAACTGAGCAACAAAATCGCCTTGTGGAGAAGCAGCTGTATACAGAGTTGAAGCAGTAAGAAAGTTTGAGGGAATGTGAAGAAGATATTTGAAGAAAGATAATTTAAAAGAGGGTACAGAGGAAGCTGAAGGCTAAATATAAATATACAGTGGTAGCTTGCTGGTTAGTTGGTTGGTCGGTCTGTAAGTTATGTGTATGTGTGCACACACCTGCCTGTATTTATTAGGAGACAGTTTATATAGGCTTAACAGAAAGATACTGCGTTGGATTGACAGGATATTCGAGGACTGTAGAAAAAAATGCAGAGGATGGGTCCTTCAGGTGTGTATGGGAGATGAAATTGTGCTGCAGCCAGCTCTTTAACTGTATGCAGCGTTGGCGTCCAGCTTCAGTGCTCACGTGTGCTTTTGGAAACAGATCCATCCTTTGGGAAACAGGTCTTTTCTCAGAGAGAGGAAGGGAGGAGAGAAGACGTTTGACACTCTTTAGTTGGCAGAGCTCACACTGGGCTATTTCTTGTGTTACTGACTCGCTCCTATCAGCAGCACTTATGTTCTCAGTTTGCAGGCTTGTGGTCAGCTTAAAGAATCAGACTAGCATGATCACCACAGAATTTCAGTACAAGATACTTCCACTCACACGTTTGGGTGGCGCCTTCCTTCTTCTTTGCAAGCAGTGTTTGCAAAGGGAGATGTCGCAGTGGGGGCCTAGCAGAAACTCATGACTAGATCACCGGGTTTCATTCCTGCAGAGGGTCGTGGCATCTGTGGAGAGATGTCATGGATGGAAGCAATGCACTTCACTCGTACAGAGAAGTAGCAGTACATTTATTGATATAAACCAGGAATTTAACAAAGTTTGATGATAATGCAACAGTGTTTATCAAGATTCGAGATGGCAAGGTACACTTGATTATTTACTGCACAGAGGACCGGGTCGGCCAAGCTGTCAGGGAGACCCTCCCGTTGAGTCACGAGGTTCAGAAAGGACCCCCTGGCTTTCTAAACTTCTCAGAGAGGAGCCGAGGTGCGGCTGGATCCAATCCTAGTCCCAGACTTGGTCAAGGGTTTATGCCTAAAGGATTATATATGCGCAATCAATCCTTTATATCACCTAGATAAGATTTCAAAGTTTAGCGTGCTATTAGTCACTTACTGAGGATCTGTTGTGGCAAGGAATCTCTCAATCTCGGAAAGTAAGTGTAACCTTGAGAGGCGTCCCTGCCTCTCCTCCCCCCTCCCCCAGGGGAGATCCTGGTGTGCAGCCCGCTGACGTTCAGGAGAGCTCAAAGGGCTCTTGGTCTATTCACTATTTATGGGGGTAAGATAATTGACCTATAGTCATATTTGCATATTGACCATGGTACGACAATTGCTCAAGTTAGCCCTTGGCTATTGTGTTGTTATCTGTCTCACCGAAACCACGTTGAGCCCAGTCCTGCCATCACGACTACGTGCAACCCTTTGTGACCACCACGGGTGGTTATCGCTTGGGCAGAGTTACAGGAGATAAAGGTCAGGTTGGCGCCTGGGGAGGGGGGGAGCACACCACCGCAAGAGAGGGACCACAACGAGATTAGTGGAGACACAGCACTGAGGCCAAAAAGTGGCACAGCAGCAGACACAGCTAGGAGAGTTGAAGTGTGAATGCTGGTGAACTCAGCTGGTTTCTCTCGTGTAGTTTCCAACTTTGCTTATACCATGGACATCTCCTCACAAGACTGAAAGTACAGCATGTTTCAAAGTCATGGCATGGGGTAAACCATCCCACTCTCAAACTTACCGGACCACTTGTAGCTCAGCACAGGGCTGGTGGCTTTTTGTTCCTGCTCACTCATACTTCAGTGAGGGCAGGAGCTTTTCTTCCCAAAAGGAAAGGTGAGCTGGCTTTTCATATGGGAAGCTGCATTCTTGTTCACATGCTTTTAACCAGATGAGAGCTCTACAGATTTCAAAGAACTCAGCCTGGGAAAATGAACCGGCTTTCTGTGCCGTGCAATCACTTTGGGAGCACAGAATAGGGAGAAGACTGATAAGATACTTCGCCAAGATCAAAACTAAGTGAAACTGGGCTGGACGCATACTGGGATTTTAAGCAATTTTGAAGAAAATAGAGAAAAATCAGAAGTCAATTAACTTACACCTGTTTGGAAAAGGAAAACGCTCTTGTGAGTGACGAGCACCCTGCACCACCTTCACTGGTTCAGCTCGTTTCTGTTGTGACAAGTAACTTGGACAATTCTTTGCAAAGCATTTTTAATTCCTTGCCTGGCTAACATGATGGGCATATAAATTACTTTAATTATGCTTTGAATGCTTATTTCAAAGCCAGGAGGGATGCTGGTCTGATGGTTGGAGAATCAGGCTAGAATTCAGCAGATCTGGATTCATTTCAAATTCCTGTCATAGCTTCGCTTTAGCAGGTCTTTAGCAGGTAACTTCTTTTTTTTTTGTCTGCGCCTCATTTTATTGTCCGCAAAAAGGAAATACTCGTCTTTACATTCCTCCCATGCCATCCTGCCTTACCAATTGAGCTGGTAGAATTTCCAGGGCTGTATATGTGCCTTGGGTCAGCGGTGCTCCAGCCCTCCTGGGCTTTATCAGCCCTCCGTTTCAAAAGCTTTTGTCTTGCCTGGCTTGGAGGGAAAGTTCCCAGTGATGAGTGGATTTGGACTTGTCTTAGACCTATTTTGTAGGCACTGGAGACAGCTTGTTGGATGTGCAGGACAGCTCTGAGCATTTCAGATTGCCTTCTGGAAGCACAAGACAGGCCCCAGTTCAACAGACCGACTGAGCACATGCTTAATCTCTGCCTGTTCAACAAATGCTTTAAACATAAACATGTTCCAAAGTGTTTTGCTATAGATGGGTGAGCTCCAAAATGTGCTGCTGTGCTTTGCTAGATAAGGATCGGTATTTCTCTCTGAAAGAACTCATTATAGGACAGACACATTAGCGCTGCCTGCATTTTTAGGTAAGAGACTTGACACTTTACTATCTGTGTGGCAGCCAAAGTAGACAAAACCAGAGAATGTTTTTTAAATTGCTTCCTGACATGTAAATACGGATTATTTAGTGTTATCATTTGCACATGTATTATAGATTAATGCTATCAAGCTAAACTATGTGATGGCAACCACTGATGCTAATCTTGTGTTCTTTATTCTTCAAAACCAACAAAATTCATCTGATGAAGGATATACTCAATTATTGAGTGCGAGTTTTGTTTTTTTTTCTTACGTACAATTTAAAAAGCACATCAAGATAAGAGAGTTGAAGTGGTATAGGTTATGTGTTCCGACGCAAAGAGTTTTTTTAAGAAAACCCTCACATGATTTAAGAAATTGCTGATTTAAAAAATAACAAATAATGTATTACACTGTCGCCTTTGAAAACTTTGGGAGTTTAATGCAGTTTAACAGACGGCCATTTATATGGGGCTGCAACTTGCCGTCGACCTCATGCTGTGCAGCTGATAAACAGCGACGGGAAAAAGTGGGAGATCCAAAGTACGTGCAGCCAAAGCATCCCAGGCTGCATGCATCAACTCCCGTATAAATCACAGATGGAAAGCTATAAAGCCAGGGCTTTTAAAATGCCTGAGGCAGAACAGTGCATGAAAAAAATGCAGCAGCCAAAGTTTCTAAAAGCGGCTTCTGTCTAATAATCTGTATGCATATGTGTGTGCATATACATATATGCATACATGCCTATATGTATTTGTACACTGTATGATATGTGTTCAGACCCGATACAGAAGCGTGAATGGCAAAAGTGCTGTACACTTGACTTCTGAAAAACTGCCTGCCTTACCTGTTGAGGCCTCTTCCCTCATCCCTGTCCAGTCACATTACCAGTCACATTTGTGAAGCTCAGCCCTTCGCTAGCATCTTGCTGAAAGCAAAATTTGGCATGATTTCCTTGATTGTAACTGCGGCCCTTTCCCCAATTTGCTTGACACCGATACAGTCCTCAGCAGTCCCTGAAAGGGATTCAAATCCCTCCCTACCATCTCCATCCCTTGTATTTTTTCCAGGTGAACACTTTGCGACACTCTCAACAAAGTGGAATTATTTTTTTCCTTTCCAGGACCCAAGCATGAAAGTTGCTGGTAGGAGGCATGTAACAGAAACGCGTTTGCCAAATGCTCCTGCCTCTTTCCTTGGATGTGGGAAAGCGTTTTGTTGAAATGGGAAAAGCAAATGAATAGAGTCCGCCAGTCCCGCACGCCTCCTGTCTGCGAGCATCCCCACCCTGGGGACGTGGGCTGTGTTACCGACTCAGGGGAACGGGTTTCGAGGAGCCCTTTGTTGAAATATTGGCAGCACATCACTGGGCTCGCTGTCGTTGCAGATGGAGCGCTTTGCCGAACAGATGGATTCTCAGCTTTCTGAAAGAAAGGGAAGGTACTCGATGTACCGCGGTAGGAAAGGAGGGGGGTATTCCAGGCATATGGAAAGGCAGGAAAAGAAGGCACGTTCTGCGCTTTTTGGTGCACTTGGAGCCTAGCAACCTCTCCCTGGCAAACTTGTTGGGAAAGCGTAAGCGCGGCGCTCTGTGAGAGGGCGAAGGGACTGTAACAGACGTGGAGGAAGTAATTTGCACAGAGGCAATAAAAATGAAGGCAGAGTCTAAAAGAGCCTGCTCTCCTGAGTGTATAACTAAATATTACGTGCTTGGGATGGGGAAAAGCTCCTGCCCAGCTTGAGAGAGGTGCACTCTATTAAGGCACAGGACCGGTGCCAGAACAGCGTAACTGGAACAGAGGACCAGTTAATATTTTAAGGTCTATTGTGTTGTGAAAGAGGCCAGAGATAAATGTTACCTGCCACTGTGAAGCTAGGAATCCCCATTTTCCATCAGTGTATGCGTTGGTTTCGAACCGCGGTGATGCAGTTTGTACAGTGACATCCTTCAGACGCCGCATTGACTCTTTTCTCGCGCTCTTCATCCTCCCCTCCTCCCCTCCCCATCTCGTTCGTGCCTCCTTTCCATCTTAATCGTTAGGGCAGGATCAGTTCCGTGCAGCACCCGAGAGCCTGCAATCCTGACTCGAAACGGTGTTATCTGATCCGATATTTACTGCTAAAATCTTCATGCGAAGGCCAAGTGGAGCGTGATAAGGAAGCGGCATGAACTGAAAGGAGCGATCATCTGTTGCTGTTGTGTGTTAACTCTCTACAACTTTTCAGTCACTTCACACACACACACACACATACATAGTTAGCAGAAATATTGTATTTTATTGTGGTACAATTTAGGATATGATAACATAGGACTTTTATCTTTATTTTTACCTCTTAGCTTAATTAGACAATTTCAACACCTCTTGAATGCAGACGTTAAAGCTGTTTAGCAATAGTAAGGATGCCAGAGGCCTCGGAAATCCAGATTTTCTGAGAAAAAAATGAAGGTGATAAAGGGCAAAAATGTCAAGGTTCTTTCAAAGTGTGATCTGCTGCTGAAAGCAGCTATGCAAAAATATCTCTTTCTGGCTCTGGATTTTGTTCATACTCAGGGTTGTGTCTGCAGCAACAGAAATACCTGAAGTCTTTTTCCTGAAAAACAAAGCGAACTGGAACACATGGCCACTTGTGCATCAACTGTGCTCCATTTTGCAGGACCGAATGCTCAGGGAGGCTCCTGGATAAAATAAACAAGGAATCCCATCACTGAGTTTGAGTATGAACATTTTTCAGATCATTGTGTCTGGATCTCTGCCAAGTTTCAGCCCTAGAATAAATTAATTCTAACCCACACAAAAGAGAAGGGTTAAAAAAAGAACCCAACAACTTCTACAAGACAAAAACACTGGGCAATTTTTATGGGGAAACAAGTGGCCAAGAATAATTTATTGGAAAAGCAATTATCTAAGGAGAGAGCGGGCTCTTCTCTCTAATTGGAAATGATAACATTTTGCAGCCCTACTAAACGCCGTATAGGAGAAGCATCAGCATTTTGCTTCACCAACCTGGTTAAATTGAATGTAAAGTTAAGATGTTTCTTTCCTCTGGTTTTATTTCTCCTTACACCCAATACTGCAATTGAGCCCGCTTCCCTCTCTCTGTGGCAAAAGCTAATCTGGCTGCCACAGGACCTGTGAAATTCATGGAGGTGATGAGCCAGGGTCTGCTTTCTGCATTGTATGTCTGGCTTTATTGAATCTCTAGTCACCCTCAGATAATAAATATTTCATATGTTGGACAGGTGAAAGGTTTCATTCAGCTGCAGATCTGCTTCCAAGGCAACCGATTCCTGTCATTTGAACAGTTTAAACATGTTGAAAACAAAGCTTGCTTTCTGGTTTTCTCCTCTATGATTTTACTTGTAAAGCACTACCCGTCTCCCCCCCATCCCTCCTGCAAGCAGATACCAAAAAGCCGATAGCATTAACAAGTAATTCTGAACAATTTATAACCGAAATGTATTCTCTCTTCCAGTCAAGATGGGATGAAAAATGCCATTTCACTTTACAAGCATAGAATAAATACCCAGAGAGATGAAATTGCCCGGGTTAGCAGCTATAAATACTCTGTATGCAAAAAATGCATGCAGCCACAGTACTACATGATGCTTTACAGCACGTTTCTCCATTACGGTGGGTGTTTCCCCAGTACTGTTGTCCAGCAATTCTGTTATAGAGTTGGGGTTTTTTTGGAAGGGGGCAGTACCCCAGGTCTTCCTCTGAGAAAAGTTACCGAGAAGATTGTTCGCAAAATGTCTTCAACCGCATCTGATTTTTGCCAATGTCAGCGCTTGTGACAGATCTTCTTCTGGAAAATGTCTGCTGTATCTTTTACATCTTGCAGCTGAACAAGCCCTTCTAAAGTACGGATTTGCTTGTTCTTCCTCTGCACGTTTCCAAGCGTAATGGGCAGCTGCCCTCCCTCCTCCTCTCAAGCCCTCCCCACATCTGGACTTTCTGACTCGTGCTGTGCTCCATACCCAACTCTAGGCCAATGTCTGCATCCCCTGATGGTGACTTCAACAAGCTCTTCTTTTTCCTGCCTGCTGCGTCAATTGTGACGAAAGGAAAAATCGGTTGGAGCAGTGGTGAAATTTGGGTAGGCAGACTCCAAGTAAAGGGATTTTCTACCTTCTCATATCAGACTCAGAGACTTGCGTCTGACCTTCTGCGTTCCCTTAATGCAGTGATGGCAGAATGGTGGCGTTTCTCCAGAAGGCACACAGCTGTTTTAGGAAATAAGGGGGAGAATACATCTTGGGGTGAGATTGATGGGGTTTGGGTATTCTGATGATGACCCACGCATAGGTGGCTTATTTAATCTCTCCGTCCTCTCTTTCTACTTACTGTACAGGTGCTTTGCAGTGGCGCTGTATTTGGGGACTAGGAGGACGTTCTAGATCAGTTCGGAGAGACTGACATGACATGCACGACAGCTGGTTTGCGTTGAGGGGGGAGACGGGACGTGGGTGCAGTTTGTGGTAGGCGTCTTTGTGCCTGGTAGCTCTGTGGCTGATCCCTTCCCCCCCGGCCCCCCCCCCCCCCCCCCCCCCCCCCGCCGCCATTAGAAACAATTAAACTATATCTGACCTTGCAGGCCCTCTCCTTTCTGTTTCCCGGCGTATAGATTTTAGCCAGCAGGTCTGTGGTTAACCCCTCCTCGCCGTTGTTTATTTCCTGCCACTCCGCAGACACACCACTGAGCGTTGAGTATGTGAACTCAAAAGACGCTCCCTCTCTCTCTCCCGTACAGTCTTAATAGCAAACAGTCACGAGCCGGGCTTCTCCGGGCAGAATTATTTCTACCTAAGAAATACAGGCTTCGGGAGTATGCCCTTTCTCTCACCCTTTTCAGATTGCATTAAAAGCATCCGCTTCAAGGAACTACAACTGTGTTTATTCGAGTGTTGAATTTGGGAGCAGTGCCGGGGATCCCTGCCACGGCACGCTTGAACCGTGAAACCCAGGTCAGTTCCATTTTTTGGTTTTCATGTAGTGGCACAGCGCTGCAGCGGTTTGAGCTGCCAAGTCTCTGTGGGAGCAATGCTTCCTTTAACATGCAGAAAACATCATATTCGATTTTATAACCTTACCTCTTGTTTGGGTTTTTTTGTACTACTAAACCAAAATGTCAGGGTGGCACGTCAGTAAACACGAGGCGTTCAAAAAGGTTCATGCTGACAGGCTCGAAAACTGAATGCTGTCTTTTAAACAGGCGGGAACAGCTCAGATTTTCCTTCCTGCCCACCAGGCTATCCCTGGACTTGAGGGGACGGCTGTGCTTAATCTGCCTTTCGCTCTGTCACTGTGACTGCCGGCTATTGCGCTATATAACGCGCTCTCAGGCTGTGGGAGGATAACAAGTTTCAATCACTGTTCACTGAGGTTGACTTAGTGACTCAAAGGCTACCGACTCAATAGCGCCTTAGTTTTGTCAGAGAATCGGCCCCATCTCTCTCTCCCAGCCTTCTGCGGTATTGGGGATTTGGTGACTTTGTCATATTGCTGGAGAGGAAGATGCTGGGGCAGGCAACGCACTGTCTGCAACTGGTGGATGGTGTTACCAGGGTTGCCCGGGGTACTTTCTAAGGAGGCTGCTTTTGTTAATAAGTCTACTCAGACTCCAAATTCCACACAAACTGAGTTTGCTTTTCTGAAATTTCATGTGCGCCGACTTTCACTGGGAGGTGGATTTGCACAGGGACAACCAAAGGTATTTGGTACCCGCAGTGTTTCTTCCACCCAAATGTACGTTGGATGGCTCTGTTTGAAGGCACAGGACTGTTTGCTTATTGGGAAAACATCTGGAGGCAGCAACGCTTTGTGCAAGGAAATTCGCTGGTGTTTGACTGTCGTGTGGATGTGGCTTCCCTTTAATTTCTGTCCCCCGATTCCCAGTGGTTGTATGCTTTCGTGTTGCTACAGTGCTCTTGGAGTAAGCGTTCCTCTCCGTTAAAGTTATGCGGCTGTCATTTTTTTATGTTTCATACAATGGTTGAAGAATACTCCGGAATACACCCAAACATGGGCTTTTCATCACCTAGAAACCTGCAGTTAGAACCATCGTCCCTTTTGGTCACCAAATCAGAGTCTGGAGAGCAAATACCATGTCTGGCCCCAAGTCTTCTCCACCTCTTCTTTGGTACATTGAGTTACTCTGCTTCTAAGCACGTTTCCCTTCTTTTCAATTTTTCTTTCTTCATGCATTTGTTCCTCGCCTAATTATTTTAGGTCAAGTCTGCAAATTATTTTAGGTCAAGTCTGCAACAGCTGAACAGAATACAGCAAAGGTAACGCTCAGTGATCTTCCTGCGGCATGAAAATTTGTGTGAAAAGATAAATAGCTTTTTTTTTACGTATTATATTTATTGAAGACAACGGGGAGATGGTGCGATGAGTGACTGAAAACTCTGTAACTGCACCGTTAATGTTTAATTACTATTGGCAGCCAAGAAGGGCCTTTCTGGATTAACCAGACACTCTGCTTCGGGGATATGCATAGGTGGCAGAAAGTGATAAAGCTGGTGAAACTGCACCTCTGGGAACGTGTAATGGGATCTTTCCTGTGATATGCAAATTGCGCTGCCAAGTTGCTGTATAAACAATTCATGGGAGAAGTGGCGAGAGGTAGTTAAATAGCTGGATCACATATCAAAGATAAAATCCAGCACTGGGAATGGAAAAATGTGTTAAAAGAGTGGGTTTGCTTTAAAAAATAAATAAATAATAACAAAAAAAAGATCTTTGCCCACAGCGCGTAGTTGCACCAAAGAGGAAATAGCAGATGATTTATCACAATTGTTGCAGTTCAGAGTAAATGAGCATTTAGGAAACCAGTGTGCATAAAGTTTGTGAAAAACAAGACTTTTTCTAGTACAAGTAATCCAGCCAATAATGCAGCTTTTTTTTTTTTTTTTTTTTTTAAACCGAGAAAAAAGATTACTTCACAAATGTTAATCTGCTTACTTTTCAGTGATAAAACCAATCCTGCCATTTCTATTCTAAGCACAAGCAATGATCTCAGGCAGCCCGGCAAAACATATTTCAGGGTCATATACAGCCAGAGATCAATGAGTGTGAGCGAACCTTATTGACACCAGCAGGAGCTGAGCTCGTGGCTTCAGTCTGGGTTTCCACTTTCTGTATTTTATACCATATGAAGAAAGGATTCCAGCTAATAGCATTCCTCCAGTAAATCAAAAATTACTCTTTCACAAATGGAATCGAAGCCCTCATTGACGTTGTGTCCAATTGCATTGTTTTTCCAGGGAGGTAAGTCCCTGTAGCACTTGTTTTCCCTCAGCCCTTTCCTCTGTCTGCTGTTCATTTAGGATCTGATGTGGCTCAGCTGAAGCCAACTGAGAAACCTCTGATTAACTTCAGTGGGAGCTGGATCATGCGCTGGAGTCCTAAGGGGCCAGCAGCAGCAAATTTTAGAAGACAGCAGGGAATATTAAAGCATCGTGAGGCAAGGGAGTTATTTTTGGCCCGTGACTTCCTTTTGTTTTGCTATGTAATAGGAATGATACTCTAGATAGAGCTTTACAATCATAATAAACAGATCCCGCATTCAACAAATGCATCGGTTTCTGTTCTATGTTTAATCACCCACAAAAGCTGTGTCAGATGCTCTTCCACCAGGAACAATATCTCCTAATTAACTGTAATTAAGGTATATTATAACAACAGGATGTGAAACTAGATGGATCTGTCTCCTGACATTTCAAATTTGGTTATTTTTTTTTTCTGCCAAGTCTCTTAATATGCTTCAATTAATGATAACAGAGGCCAGGCCATTCTCAGTGATGGATCTGCATACATGAATCTTAGTACCATTGAGATGAGAAGTAGCATGTTTCTACCATTAAAGCCCCCTTAGAAACATGCGTGGACCCCCATTTAGCTGAATTTACTGGCCCAGATGATGATTACTAGGAAGCTAAGGGTCAAATCTTGATTGCCTTTTGCTGGAAAGTGTAAAAACTGCTCTGGAGGTGACAGGAGAATCTGGTACCTTGTCTGCAGGTTCTTCAGAGGATCTGTCACCGTTTGTAGCAGATACGGCATCCCTCTTCATCCACCGAGAAACCATATGAAGCTGTTTTATTCTTGCACTATTCGAACAAGCAAATTTTTTAACCTGAGTGGCCCAATGAAGCAGTTTGATTATCGTTTAGGAAATTATTGCCTCTCCTCTGAGCTGTGGCAGACATCAAGTCTTCGCCAACTGATAAGCATTTGGAGAGCTAATCAGTAGTAATGCTTACGTATAATCTTTGTATAGATAGGTTAACAAGTAAGAATTTTTAAACTATTCCTGAATTAAAGGAAATTGCCAACTTAAAAGAGAGAATTTCCTAGCTCAGGCATTTCTGGGCTTGTAATTAAACTGAATATGTTGCTCCCTTGCCCCTAGCCACAGTCGTCCTAAAGGAGATTAACAACATTGAATTTCTACCAAGGCTGAAATCTTTGTACCCTGAAATACAGACTAACACAACAACGTGCTAAAACTCCATCTGGTGACTCCTCCCAAACTTGGTGATGCTTCGCTGTGTGCCAGTGATGCACGTCGCTGTGTCACCATCCTTGGGGTTGGAGTTCACTGTTGGGACTTGGGGAGGAGCTCCCTGTTTCAAAGACGAGCATAGATGAAACAGGGCTTCTGCAGTGTTTAGTGTGGTATATAGATATTTGCCTGAAGTAATCTATTAGGTGTCATAAAGCATATGCAATCAGAAGCTCTTGTGTAAAACGCTGGGAAAAGGAGATGAAAAGCCTATCTCCCATGCCATTCCGCTGAGCAGCTCGGTTATGATCAGGACTTAAATTAAGTGATCTACTATATCTGTAATAGCACAATACAATCATGTTCCTGGGATATTTTTTTTTTTTTGTCATTTATTTTTAGCGACCACAGTTCCCTGTAACTTCCTAAAGAAAATATTTCACAGATTTATTTGAATTGTGTGGCCAAGCACAATTGTGTCCCCAAGTAAATCAGTTAATCTGATCGAGAAATGACATGATTACAAAATATTAGTTTTCTTTTAAGATACCGGCAAACAATTTTTTCTTTTAAGATACCAGTAAACAATTTTTTTTTTTTAAAGTCTCGTGTTTTGTTTGCATCTTATGTGCCCATACTCACTTGATCACATGCAGGAAATATTTTTGTATGCTGCTGCTATGCATGACTAAGAAAGGAGCTGTAGATAGAACAAGATGAGATACAGGCTGTAATTTACACCTGACAGAGTGTGAATTTCATTGCGGGTCCTTTTAAAGGCAACTTGCTATTATTTTCTTGACATTCAGATAGACAGCAATTCCATAGGAAATTATGATCATTCTCTTTTTTTTGTTGTGTGTTTTCTTTTTTTTTTTCTACTCTGCTTTGGTTTTGATTTTTACTAGGGAAAAAAATATTCCTCGACCTTATGCAATTCAGTGTTATCTGCAGGCCCAGGTCATGGTCCTGTGATGCTGGACTTACCCCATCAGCAGAGAACAGCCTGACTAAGCAAAGTTAATAAAGTGTGGGATAAAGAAAGTATTATCACACCATTTCATGGGTGGGGAATCCAGGCACAGACAGTTTAAATTACTTTCCCAAGGTCTATTGCAGAGCTATGTGAGGAACAGGAATCTCCTGGATCCCCATCCAGATGCTTTTCCATTTCTAGAGAACTGAAGACCCCTTATTTGTTTTGGCTGAACAGCAATTTTGGATAGTTCGGAAGACATTTAGAGATAGAAGGGGTCTATTAGTCTTTCCTACTGAAAGAAATATTAGCAAGCAATTAAAAGAATAATAAATGGGACCCATTCAAACTGCTCCGCTTGCTGTTGCTCTGAGCTTCAGGTGAGAAAGTACATAGAGGTCATTTAACCTGACCACTTATATATCATAGGCCACTAGTGTCACCTGGGCACTCGTAAATTAAACCATATATTTTAGACAGAAATACACTGGTCTTACAAAACGTTTTCTATTCAGACTGTAAATTCAAAGGACAGGGCTTTGTCTCTATGCATATCTGCTTTGCACCTCCTGTAGTATCACCTGGACAAACAAGGGCAGTTCATACTCCCGTCGGTTTAATCCCTTGCATCATCACAATCATTTTGATTCATTTGATACCTTGGAGCTTAAAAGAGCAAAGAAACCATTTAACAACACGGGCAGAGATGGTGCCAAAGAGGCACGGGCACCGACCCCGGCGCCCTGTTCTCTCTCCTGTGTGCCAGAAGAGCTCTGTGCTGCCGTAAGGCAGGGTATCGAGCGGTGGCCATCGACCTGCATCGGGGGAAGCTGAGGGCAACTGCTGCCTTCTACACGGGCCACGTCCTCTGCACGTTCAAGGGGTGAAGTCAAGATTTAGTACCGGGAGAGCACGGTGCAGAAATTTGCTGGATGACAATATAAACAAACAAGTCAAAAGCCATCAGTTACCATATTCATAGCTACAGGCCAAATGCTTTATTCGTAATGTTGCAGTGAAAGTATTAACATTGCATTTGTTTAAAAAGTAACTAGTAGGCCATTTGTGGGCCTTATAATACACACGTGAAACAGTGCTCTGCTGGTTTACACTGGTTACATTCTGCTTTATATATTTCCAGAGGGCCAATTTGCAAGGATTTTTACTGCAGAAACAACTGCTATTTATGAATATAAGTAACTAATTGACCAAAGTTTCACACAGTGATTTCATGGCTTCCGCTTCCCAGTTAAAGGTTCCGCAAATCTTTTGGTCTTTTTGTTGACTTTGGGTTGTTTCTGATTGTATCTTGAAGCCTGGAAATAATGTATTACAGTAAAGTAAATACATTATTCTTGTTATTGCCCTTGTTATTAGAAAATATTTATATAGTGCAGTAAATTTACATTGTACTTTACCAACATAGATAAAGGCAAATTCTCTGCCCTGAAGAGCTTATAATTCAAATAAGACAAGACAAACACTTCGGAAAAGGGTGGGTGAAAGGATTATTAATCACATGAAAGGGATGGAGGGCCTGCATGAAGGGAAAGGGGGATGCTGCCATCATCATTTCCTGATTTTACATCTCGAAAGTCTCAAAAGGCACGAAAGCCTAGCTGCACGAGCGTGGCCTTGCCCCTGAAGCTCAGAGCATCTCTGGCTCCCTGACATCCCTGCCCGGGGGGCTCCTGGCTAAAGCCAGCATCAGTCCAATTACAGCACAAGGAGCGCCGGGTCTCTAGTAGGTTTTAGCCCTGCCTGAGGGAAAATCCACATGATTTCCTGCCCTGAAGAGTTATAATTGAAATTGGAGAAAGCAATGCACATGCAAGAAAGCGATTCAGGGAAAGGGGAGTGGAAGTGTTGATGGCTGGGTAAAGGTACAGCCGGGCCACCGGGAGGGAGGGAGAGCTTTTAGGATCATTATATTCATGGTGATCTGCAGCTCAGGCCTCCTCTGCCGTGACCCCTGACAGCTAGTTACAAGGGATAAGCCTCAAAATATTTTTTGTTGCCTAATCATAGCTGATGCACAGTAACTGCCATTCTCCTGATCTGGCCTTGTGTTAAATGTGGGATTGCTTCTCCCTTAATGGAAGAGAAAGAAGGTGTCCAAGTGTCCTGTGAAGAAGATGACACCCCCAGAGTATGTGATATTCCTGTTTGCAGCCCGACAGTACCTTGTTAGTGATCCCATACACAACTGTTTAGAAAACAGACAAAATTCCTGGCTCTGCTTAGCAACTTAATTCAACTTCTGCTGAAAACCAATGGATATGAGGGAGCACAAAGAGTCTGGAAGCTCTGCTCCGTCCTGTGGGAGGTTGAAGATCTTCTTTGTTCCCCTCATTTACTCAGAGCAAACAACCTGGGAAAAGGGAAAGGACAGAGGGCAACTTCCTGTAGCTGTTTTCACTTCCTAATCAAAATAAGACGCTGCCCCCAAAACATGGCACGAAGGATAAAGAAAGCCATTAGCAGCCTGGGCAAGGCTCATGGAAGAGAAACAGGGGACTGTGGTAGCTGAGAGGGGTGTGTGGTCTACGCTGATCTTTAAAATGGGAGCTACGAGGGCAAGGGAGTTAAGTGTCTGGTAAATAAATGGGGCTGAGGAGATGGGATTCATTTGGAAGTAGGAAGAAAAGGTCCAGGATGAATTCTCTCTCCAGAGAACAGGCAGATGTAGGGCATCACAGTTGTAGGAAATGTGTTTGAGTGGGCAGCTCCCGTTGTCAAACACTAATAGTCATACGTTGGCATATTCACTGGGGATGGGCAGGGAGAAAAATCAGAAAGCAAACCATCTCTCTCTCTCTCTCTAAATATCCATATGTATCTATATTTGGGGACATTCTCATGAGTTATTGCAAACTGACTCATGATTTCTGTTCTCCCGAGGTTTGCTGTGCTGGAGTACTCAGGCAGGCAAAGGACAGGAGTGGGAGCCGAGTCCCTTGGGACCGAGCGTCTTTTGGGATTCATACAGCATGCAGGTAGCTGAGCGATGGTTGGGCTCCCAAGGCAGCTCAACCCAGCTCATCTCATCCCATGAGTTTCTGACAAAGCAGATGTCCATATCCAAAACTGCAGTGTAGACTTCTAGCCGGAGAAGTGAGATGTGTACCTCCAAGGTGTGTTTCATGGCCTAGCAAGATGGGTGTCTGAAACAGGCTGTCAGAAGTATATGGTTCTCCCCATTGGCGACCAGGGCAGCAGAAAAGCTCAGGCACCGATGCCTGCGTTAGCTGAAGCTAGGTGAGATGAATCCCTGTTGTGGTTTCAGTTGGGATAGAGTTAACTTTTTTATTAGCAGCTGGTATAGTGCTGTGTTTTGGATTTGGGATGAGAAATACTTTTAATAGCAGACTAGTGTTTTTAGTTGTTGCTAAGAGCTCAAGGCCTTTTCTGCTCCTCACGCCACCCTGCCAGTGAACTGGCTGGGAGGGCACAAGAAGTTGAGAGGGGACACAGCTGGGACGGCTGACCCCCACTGACCAAAGGGATATTCCATACCATGTGACGTCACACTCAGTGTATAAAGCCAGGGAAGAAGGAGGAAGGGGCAGACATTCAGAGTGCTGGCATTTGCCTTCCCAAGTAACCATTATGCATGACGGAGCCTGGCTTTCCTGGAGATGGCTGAACACCTGCCTGACGATGAGAAGCAGTGAATGAATTTCTGGTTTTATTCTGCTTGCATGCACAGCTTTTGCTCTATCTATTAAACGGTCTTTATCTCAACCCGCAAGTTTTTTTATCACTTTTACTCTTCCGATTCTCTCCCCCATCCAAACTGGGGGGAATGCATGAGCGGCTGCATGGTTCTAGCTGCCAGCTGTGGTTAAACCACGACAATCCCCTCCCTTCCCTAATAAAACAGCACAGTATAACAGACAATACTGTCCTGGCCGTGAAGAGATATTTGTATGAGGGGATTGCCCACGGCAGACTAATGCAAGAAATGCGCCTGCGTTGTAAGGGGAAGCGTGGAGTCAGCGCATGGAAACAAAACTAATACAAAGAAAAGCAAGAAAGAATACTGTGAGGTAAATGGAGAAGAACAGGAATGGAAGGAATACAAGATAAATGAGACCGGGGAGCACACTACCAATTTCAAGCTTGTAGCTGGAGAAAAGATCCTGAGTGTGATGTGCTAAGAGAGGATGGCAGCTTTCAGGGTGAGGAGTGATGTAAGTTGATAGAAGAGATAGTGAGGTTTTCTCTTAAGCACAATTTATCAGCAGAAACCTTGAATTAAAACAAAGAAAACAAGCCTAAACCTGTTTTCCAGAGTTTCACTTAGCAGCCGTCACTGAGACAATACTTGATGGTCTTGCATAAAATTTTGATCAATATGACTTTAGATCGCTTCAGTACTCTGCAAGAAAGTGCTCTGCAGATAACCCAGGCACTTAACCAAGGACACTTAGATGTCACCTCTTGTCACAATTTGGTCCAATGATAAAAGTGTATTTTAAAAATATGAAAATAGCTTGATTGACAAGGATTTTTTTTTTTTTCCCCATGAATCTCTGCCTGAAAAGACAGGCTGCTTTAACTCCAGGAGTTCAATTATACGGGCTTCGAAGGAGAAGAAAAATGATAATGAATGCATTTTAGAAAGTTCTAAAAAGTTACTTAAAATAGATTTTCCATAATGTTGCCGTGTGAAACTCAGCTGTCTCCTGGTCTTGTGGGGCTAGGAGAGACCAGTCTGCATTCATTTGGAAATTCAATAACGAGGCTCCCCTGCCCCTGATGGACTGTGTGATACTGTCCCTGGGGCTCTGCCACGGCAGGGCTTACCCATCAAGCTGATCGTTTTTTCAGGAGGTGGCATGGGAGTGATTTCACTTTAGGTTAGCCAGGAAGCTAAAATGCTCTTTCTGGAAGTGTGTCCCAGCTTGCTTTGGTCTTTATTTTTTTTTTTTTTTGCTTCATCTGTTTTTCTTTAAAAAATCCCAACCAAACAACCCTTCGTACTGCAGCTGCCTGAAGTATCTCTAGTAAATGTGAGGTGAGGACATTGTATGGTAGAGTGGGCGAAGGTATTTGATAGGTGCGGTGCATTTATATATAATAGAATTGTAGAATCATAGAATCATAGGGTTGGAAGGGACCTCTGGAGATCACCTAGTCCAACCCCCTGCCAGAGCAGGGTCACCTAGAGCAGGCTGCACAGGAACGCATCCAGGCGGGTTTGGAACGTCTCCAGAGACGGAGACTCCACCACCTCTCTGGGCAGCCTTCTCCAGTGCTCTGCCACCCTCAAAGTCAAGAAGTTCCTCCTCATGTTTAGGTGGAACTTCCTATGCTCAAGTTTGTGCCCATTACCTCTTGTCCTGTCCCCGTTACCTCTTGTCCTGTCCCCAGACACCACTGAAAAGAGCCTGGCCCCATCCTCCTGACACCCACCCTTTAAGTATTTACAAGTGTTGATAAGATCCCCCCTCAGCCGTCTTTTTTCCAGATTGAAGAGACCCAAATCCCTCAGTCTTTCTTCATAAGAGAGGTGTTCCAATCCCCTGATCATCTTTGTGGCCCTCTGCTGCACCCTCTCCAGCAGTTCCCTGTCCTTCTTAAACCGGGGAGCCCAGAACTGGACCCAGTACTCCAGGTGCGGCCTCACCAAGGCAGAGTAGAGGGGGAGGATGACCTCCCTCCACCTGCTGGCCACACTCTTCTTGATGCAGCCCAGGATGCCATTGGCCTTCTTGGCCACAAGGGCACATTGCTGGCTCATGGTCATCCTGTTGTCCACCAGGACTCCCAGGTCTCTTTCCACTGAGCTGCTCTCCAGCAGGTCAGCCCCCAACCTGTACTGGTGCATGGGGTTATTCCTCCCCAGGTGCAGCACCCTACACTTGCTCTTGTTGAATTTCATGAGGTTCCTCTTTGCCCAACTCTCCAGCCTGTCGAGGTCTTGAGGTATGTGTTCCCTCAAGCCCAGATAAGATAAGAAATAGCATGCATAGCCCACCTATAATGACTGGCCCAGGTACTTTATGGCATCAAGGAGGCATTCCAGCACCTCTCATTTCAGTATTCAGCCTTCCAGTGAAGTTGCTGTAGACCTGCTTTGGGTGCTTTCTCTGTTGTCTGACGTACAGAGGTGTGGGACGTCATGTTTCTAAAGTGGTCGGTGGCCTTTAGTAGAAAACAGTGTGATACAAGGCCTACTATTAAAATGCTGCTGTAAATAATTAAAGATTTCAGAATAATTGTTTTTTTCATTGTGAAATGTAAATTCTTAAAAATGCAGACATTTAAAGGGAAGGTTGGTCTAATTTAGTCAGTAAGCCACTGGCCTCTTAAATGGGAAGCAAGCGGTTCACAATCGCAAGTCGTCTCGACAGGGTGAAAACCGAGATGCAATCATCAATTCACAACAGCGTTTTCTGCTCAAGGAATAATCAGACCTGTTTTTATCAAGGCTGTGCTGCATTGCTAGCCTGCAAAGTTGTTTTTTTTTTTTTTTTCCCCTTCCAGGTGATTTTGGAACTGCATATGTGTTTTCAATCACTGAGCTGGACTTCCATAATGCTTTGCTTAATGTGCCTCCAGATTCTGTTATTTATAGACTTCAGCATATTCAGACCGCAGCTGCTAAAACACACACAAAAGAAAAACGGCGTTTGTAACCTGTTAAGACTTTGCTCTGAGATGCCAGTGAAGCTCAGGATTTAGCATGAAATATTACCGGGTGACCTTTCAAGGAGCATCGCGAGAGAACACCTGTTTATCTTGAAGACCTTTGTTTTCTTTTTTTTTTTTTTCAACTGTTGAAATCTTCCAGTGTTCTGCTTTCCAAGGGAAATCTGGCCTTTGTGTGTACCATGTGTTATCTTCAAGAAGTGCTGGGGCAGAGGATTTAAGTAATGCAGCATCTCAAATGAGCAGTTCTTCCAGAAAATGTGTTTTGTGCAAATTTTCTTTGTTAAATATAGAGGGAAACTGTAAATACATTGTGATTTTTCTCTAAGTTGTCTTAGTCCTATCAGTATGGCCGTGATTTACTCGTTAACCATTTTTCAGTGAAAATTGGTAGAAAGGATCCTTTGTAACTATGCAAAACCCTACACATTCAGCGTACGTAGCGAAAAGTTAAATCTCTTAATGCTGCAGCATACGTTTTATGAGTTTACAAGGTGACGATGTAGTTTTTTAATGGCATAATCTAGAATGAGCAAAGGTCTTATAATTCATTCATAAGACAAAACAATCAGAAGAATTATGTAAGTGAACACACAACCAGAGCTCCCATTTAGGCTCTAAGGGTCGGACCCTGCTTATCTTCACTGGCTTGCACTTAATGAAGCTGTTTTCTTAAAGAAAATGCCAGTTCCCGCAGAATCAATCTTTCCTTGCCAAGGCCTCCTGTAAGAGGGAGACGTGACAGACAAAACTAGGTAAACAGGGTGACTCTCTGGAGACCCTGGGAAACAGCTGGCCTCTCTTCAGTAGAGCTGCGAAGGGCTGAAGCATACATTAGATGCCTAAGTTAGGGCCCATCCCAGAAAACAAGACACTTTAAAAAAAATGCTCTGGTACCTAATTTATTTTTTAACTGAATTAGTAAATGTCTTTTTGCAAATTGTTGCAAGAAATAGAGTATGGGACTGGAGCACCTCTCTTAGGAGGAAAGGCTGAGAGACCTGGCTCTGTTCAGCCTGGAGAAGAGAAGACTGAGAGGGGACCTCATCAATGCTTATCAGTATCTAAAGGGCGGGTGTCAAGAGGATGGGGCCAGACTCATTTCAGCGGTGCCTGGCGACAGGACAAGGGGCAACGGGCACAAGCTGGAACACAGAAAATTCCATCTCAACATGAGGAAAAACTTACTTTGAGGGTGGCAGAGCACTGGCACAGGCTGCCCAGAGAGGTGGTGGAGTCTCCGTCTCTGGAGGCATTCCAACCCGCCTGGACGCGTTCCTGTGCAACTTGCTCTAGGCGACCCTGCTCTGGCAGGGGGCTTGGACTAGATGATCTCCAGAGGTCCCTTCCAACCCCTGCCATTCTGTGAAATGTGTGTTCTCCTTCAATTCCTTTTGAATTTCAGAATTCAGGTGAGGTTTTCTAGATGTTAATATACCACTTCCCATGCAAAAAATATGAAACAATGACTCTTCTTGAAACACTGCACATGCAATACTATTAATAAAAGTCATATTTAGAGTCACATTGGAGATGTTCTTTTTTTTCATGTTCTCCAGGTAGGATGGCAGCAGTACAAAAGTGTCATGTCCATTGTTGCTACTCTCAGCTTTCCTCTTTGTCCTAAGATGGTCAGGAAGAAATGGATGGTGACAGAGAGAAAATCCTTGCCTATGTTTTCTTTCTTTTTCTTCCTTTTTTATTGGGAGTCCTGTTGGCAGCTGGAGAAATAGAAACACTGGAAAGAACCAGTACAAAATGCTTGATGTATTTTAGAAGACAGCTGGAGCTAGCCTGGTAAATGACCTGTACTTTGGCAGGTCAGGTGGAGTGTGACCAACCTAATGACCGCTGTCCTATGAATCACACTGAACAGTAACAAACACTTCACACATGCCGGTCTTTTAAGAACTGGAAAACTTGCCTACATGTAACAGTTCACAGAATACCACATCGCTCCTTCCCATCTGCGGTGTCTCGAGAACCGGCACCAGTAACATGCAATGTCTTTGCGACGCGTAGTCCCAGGTTTCAAAAGGTTGATGGCACCAGTCTTTTCCTTGAAGGATTTAGCGTTCACTAAAATTAGACAAAGAAGCGAAATGACTGAAGGTCACCCATAGGTCGGTGTCAGAGTTGTGCAGAGAACCTCCTCTTTGCATCCTGGGGCTGGCCGCTGACCCGGGCACTCCGCAGAGCCTCGTTACTGTGGTGCATTTAATCAACTTGGCTCCGTGTCGTAATTCATTGTCTGTGGTGTTATGGATATCTAAAGGGTAGGATTTTAACTTAGCAATCTGCTGTGTTATTGAATTAGTTTTATGTTGTGTTAATTTCTTTGTCTCCTGGCATTCATTGCCGGTGATAATTGATGCACGATATATAACCGACTTCTGTATTCATTTGGGTAACTGCATTTAATTGCTTGGTATAAAATATGCGTACTAAGTACAATCTGCTATGACTGAGAAGTGCTCATTGGTATGGACTTGAGGGTGCTTTATCTTCCTGACAACCTGTCTGAGGGAACTCTAAATGTCTCCCACAATCCACCATCCAAGGACTGGTACTTGCAGCGTGTCTGCGAAAAGAGAGACCACAAAACGCATAAGATGGAAGCGCTTTACGAAGTGTTTGGCGTTAAAATTTTGTTAATCAGAAGCTCTCAAATAAGGAAGTTTTTATTAACATCCCTGCCCCTCCCAAACGAAAAGGAAGAGCAGTGCCCAGAAGACTTTGCACATTTTTCTCCCCTAAATCAGGATTATGGCTTCATTTGCTTCTGAAGTTACTCCCCTGGAGTAAAGCTACTCCCATGCACAAGTGTTTATAAACACAGATTTCTTTTACATATATCTTCAGGTCATTAGGGCCCAGAGGAGTACTGATGAGTTACAAATCAGGAATGCTTTCTAAAGGTGTGGTGTCAGTGAAATGGTGTTGATTAACGTCCGCTCAGGATACGCAGGATCCCTGCATAAGCTTACGCTTCCTTGCCTGCAAGTATCTTTACTGGTAGATGTATCCCTCATCATACACAGCACTTTGCTTTTTATATGACCTAGTGAGCGGGTCTGTTTGTTTCCCTGTCTTGTTTTCTTTCCAGTGTCATGAAGGGTATAACAGTGCAGCGTCTGAGCTGTACAAAGAAACACTGAAATTTGCCCCAAGCTGTTTTCACTTTAAGCATTAATGAAACCTTCCCCCATCCGAATTTTCGAAAATTTTTAAACCAAAGCTGATGGTTGAGTCTAAATCAGGTGCGAAATGCCTGTGAGATTATTTTAGCCATATTATGTTGCTCTGTGTTCATGTAACTGGTGAGTTGTCGGTACGTGGGATGCTCGCAATTAGTATTTTGGTTTTTGAGAGAGCTACTTTCTACAAGCTGTGTCCTTCAGGATGTCGCGTTAGTTTTGCCGGCAGCTTGCTGCAAATTATTCAGTGTTCATAGGTGCATTTATGCTTGTTATGCAGCTCCCTTCCACTGACAAAACAGCCTGCAGCAGTTCTTGGTTAGATAGGACTAATTCCACTTCAGGCTCCTCACGTGCTCATTTGTGGTTTTTCCTCTGGTTGAGCCTGCACTGCGTCCAGGTCCTCCTGATAAAACAGTGGACTTGATGGCCAGAGAGAAAGCAAAGCTGCCCAGAGCCAGCATGGGCTACGAGGCTATGTTTCAAGCAAAGACTTCGTGGCCCTCCGGGCAGTGCTGGTGGCATAGTACGACAGGAGTTTCACCAATTAACCCACCGATTCTGCCTTATTTCATGTTCATGAGGTTTTGTTCTCCCTCCTCTGCAAGGACTTTAATAAATACTTGCGGCTAGTTCATGGAATTATACCAAAATTTGAGGTACGTGGACAACCTGGTAGAAGGCAAACCCCAAAAAAGTCACCTATTAATCCCCAATAGGCCGAGGTGCATTTGTGTAGCCCAGTGTTTGATTCTTTATAGACTGGTTTCCATTTCTGGCAGAGCTGGTAGAGCTGCAGTGTGGGTTTGGGGGCAAGAGAGTGTAGAGTTCAGCAGCAGACCTCTTTCTGTCACCCGGCGCACGCTTCGCAAGACAGTAAAACAGGGAGAGAGAGGGTGGCAGAGAGAGTCCGACACCCATTTTCTGCCCCTTACCCCGTACTTTTTCAGGTCACCCTCCAAAACTGTGGGGCAGCACCTCCCCCCTCTCTCTTAGCCTAGACGATGCCTTACAGGGACACACAACTAGCACGCAGCAAGGTGTGAAAAGGCATTTCATTGCTGTTGGTTTTCAGACGCGCCTTCCTACATCAAGGCAACAAGGCTGCCGGCCACGGGAAGAACTGTGCCACTCTCATCTGGGCTATTTAGCATATATTTGTAAATCACGATTTGATTTGGGAGTGATTCATAAAGAGCGAGGGGGGCTGTACTGGGTGGGAAATAACTTACTGACAAGGAATAATTCAGCCGGCTCTAACCTTGAAATAGATGTTTGTGGTCAGAAGTTTATAGCCTGAGTGGAAAGAGCTAAGTACAAGTTTAAGGAGCTGAACAGGAGACACCCAGTTTTTAAAAACTTGACATAAATTCAGGTGGCTTGCCTTATGTTAGTCACATTCCCTGCGGAGGACTTCCGTTCAATGTTTGTTTGGTGTTTACAGATGTTATTTAAAAGCCGATTTTATCATAAAATTATTTTATGTTGTGTATAATGAATAGTGGAGATCAAATAAGAACTGGAATTGCAAATTCAAATATTAAGAGTTGATAAATATTGACTTTTAAATAGACCCACCGTAGATTTGAACAAACTGCTTTTTAGCCTAGTATATTTGTTATTTGAAAATTATAACATGCTAAAAAATGTACCGCGTTGTCTGATCCTCTGATCCTGACTCTTTCTCCACTTTCACAGCTATCGATGTGGTCATGTTCCTATGAGGTGAACTGTACGGTGTCAGGGAACTATAATATAAAACCTTCTATCTTGTACTTGATGCGCACCATATGAAAAAAGAAAAACGTGGGAGGTACTAAGCTAAAATATAGTGTAATCACGTTAATTGTGTCTTTTCCAAAGATGAATTCTTAGGGTTTGCAGACCTCTTAATTAAGGTCTTCCAAGTACTTTTTTAAAGACAGCACCAAGTACCTTAGGGCTGAACAAGTCACCCACACGCACCTGCACAGCATTAATGACCTCCTCGAGCACTTGGTCGGTTGTTGGCCGCTAGTTCCAAAGACCCCTCGTGCTGCTGCTGGCCAGTCAAAAAAATAATGCAGCCCCCCTTCGCCCACGGTCCCTTGTAACCAAGGCACAAAGACTAACATGGGCGTATATCTGTGATCGTCCTCACCCCAGTGTTTTCTCCCTCTGCTGGGAGCGCTGGGAGCTCACAGCCTTTGGTCACACCTCCCATCCCTTCCCTCACTCAGCCTCCCATGCGCTGACGTGGGGAGATTCGCAAACAACAACAGCAAGATGTTCCCCTTATGTAAAATTCATGGTCTGGTAGATACCTGGTGAAAGCAATGTGGTTTAGCTGGAGGCAGATGCTCCACCTTTGCTTGCAGCTAACTCACCTTTGTGAGCCAAAGTTACGGTGTTAGTTAAGGAGCAGGCACCACCCTCGGCTTTGTTAGGTTTTATTACTTCTCCCTGTCTCCGCGGGCTCCATTCTGTAAGTCATCGCGAGGTAACTTTTTCTCCTTTCATCTCAGAACAGGAGACTGTTTCCTTGAAACTTGCAACATCAGTTAATTGTTAACAGTTTAAAAAGGAAAAAAAAAATAATCATATTCATCCCTTAATATGTTCTTTCAGCTGATGCCTCCATGCCAAGGAGGCTGTGTAGCTACTGATAAGACCTAATTTGTGAAGGGCTTTTCAGCGGCCTCACAGGTTCATACGTGGCACTGTTTGTTCAGCAGGGAAGGACAAGCATTCGCTGAAACGCTTCTACAGCGGCCGCTAAAAGCGTGCAAGGAGGCTGGGGCTGGGGCTGGTGATCCACAGGGAGTGGGCTGGAGCGTCGAGCGGATTCCCAAAGCGGTCTGCTGTTTCGCAACCACGTTCCGACTGCGGCACTTGGTAGCTCATTTCGTCTTTTCTCTTTCAGAGCCTAATGAGCTGTGTGCGGGCCCTGCGTTCGGTGATATCCCATCTCAAGATGCTGCTAATACAGTAGTTAATTGTTCCTAGCTGAAGAAATCTAACAGGAGCAAAAGGAACTGGGAAAAAGCAATGGCTGCCGGTAAATATCTTGGGCCTGCAAAGGTCATAAAAAAATAGCAGGAAAGAGCTGATTTCAGCTGTCACCGGGAAGGGGCGAAACACAAATGTGTGATCACACCCTGTGTTTGGAGGTTCAGTGTCAGAAAGGTACCATCCCTTAGCTATCTGATCCACTCTTCCTTCCCCAACCCAGGAAAATCCGTACCTGGGCTCAGCTTGTTTTGACTATATCGATGATAGTTGTCTTTTGTATTTGGAATAAAACTTTATATTTCTCATAGTGAATTTATTTGGTTTGACCTCTTTTTAGTTAGGGGCAGATGTATTCTTAAATCTTTTAAATAAAAAAAAATTGCACACAGGTCTTTCGTTGGAGGGTGTTCGGTTCTCACAGCTTTCTGACAAGTTGCCGGATATTATATATAATTAAATTATGCCAGAGGGTGGCAGGAGGATTCATTCAGGTTGGGAGGGGCCTCAGGAGGTCTCCAGTCCAACCTCCTGCTAAAAGCAAGGCCAGCCATAGGGTCAGACCAGTTGCTCGGGGCTTTATCAAGTTGAGTCTTGAAGCCTGTTCCACTGCTTCACTGTCCTCGTGGTGAAAACATTTTCTATATAACCAGCCTGAACCACTCTTGTTTCATTTGATGTCTGTTGAATATTTCCAGCGTCTTCACGTTTTCCTATGCAATACCAAACACTACTATCAGTGGTCTAAAAGGTGAAGCATATTTAAGAAAGAAAAAAAACACAGCCAAATAAGCACTGGTTGCGATATCTCATTTTTGCTGCAGGTTTGGGTTAAAAATCCTGGTGCGTTTTCTTCTTTTTTGCTTACAGTGCGTTTCTTTTCTTGCAGCAGCTGATGGTTTGGGAAGTATAGCTATAGATACCACACAACTTAACATGTCAGTCACTGATCCGACGGCTTGGGCCACAGCTATGAATAACCTTGGGATGGTTCCAGTAGGACTAGCTGGACAACAGCTTGTGACAGGTAAGATTTTTCTGTTTTAAAGCGATCTCTTGATCTCTTTAAAATGAATTCTTCGGGTCCTTTTAAAAATATCTGCAATGATTTCCAAGTATATTATATTTTTATATTCTGAAAACATCACCTATGATTAATATTGCATACTGTGTATTAGTCTCTTCTTGTAGTAGGCATATAATCCATATTATATTTTAACCTTGTGGAAAAGCCAAAACTCTTTTGGGAAATTAAACAACAGAAACCTCGATCCTTATGCTGGGTCAAGACCAGAGGCAGGTCACATAAGAGAAACGTTTGTTTCTGTTTCTCTGTTCAAGCAGGATGTCTTGAGGTTCTGCCAAGGAATACCCTGGCCTGGGAACTCTTGACCGGAGAAAGAATTTGAAGTTATGTTTAATTGGGCAGAAAATTATGAAGCCCATTCACTTAATATGCTTAGTTGATATTAGCGAAGTGAAGCTTTCCTATCAGGTGTGTGCTTATTTACTTTCTGCCTGACTCCATAAATTGAATTTCAAGAGGTTGTTCCCATTTGATTCTGTTCATTCACCTCCCAAACACAGTTTGGGAGAGCTTTGCAGGGGATCGCTTATTCTAACAGTAATAAAAATAGTATTTTAAAACTAGCAGTGTTTCACAGACAAACCTGAACGTATCGGACTTCATTGTCAACAGTAGAGGCCTGATTAGTTGGGATTAAGAAAACTTCATTGCTTCTGTGAGGTAGAGAAAAATTATTTTTATATGGGTGGGTGCCCTTTAGACACAAGCCGCATGCAAGGCGTATGACAGATCCCCTCTGGAAGCTGCATTGCCACTTCAGCTTAAGAGCTGTGCAACATCTGGATGAGAGCAGCATCCTGCCACGTCTGCGCCCATCCACGTAGACATGGATGCGCTGAGCCAGGTCATGATGTAAATCATTCTGCCTGCCTCACCAGGGATGTGTGACACTTAATTTTGGCCAAATATGTCCCCTTCTGAGACTGGGAACTGAGTGGAGCTGTGCCAGTTCACAGCTGACGGTCTGGCTCTGAACGACCTGTTTTACAGGCGGGTGAACTAAGCTGCAAGAAAGCTGATTTATAATGAATCAGTCTCAAGCAGAGATTTTAGCTGGTGGAGGCCGTGAACTGATTCTTGGTCTCTGGCTTTAACCCCATGCTCCCAATTAAAAGAAACAAGCAAAGCCATCCGCTCCTGGGGAGGCTGCTCTATTCAATGTTGTTATCAATGACTTGGATGCAGGAGTTGAGTCCACACTAAGTTTGCTGATGATGCTAAATTAGGAGGAGCCATTGATTCCCTTGAGGGCAGAGAGGCCTAATGCAGACATCTGGATAGATCAGAGCACTGGGCAATCATCAGCTGTATGATGTTTAACCAGGACAAATGCCGGATTCTGCAAATGGGACAGTGTAATCCTGGATGTACGTGTGGATTAGGGGACAAGAGGCTGGAGCGCAGCCCTGCAGAAAGGGATCTGGGGTTTTTGGTTGATGGGAAGCTCAATATGAGTCAACAATGTGCCCTGGCGGCCAAAAGGGCCAACCTGGGGTGCGTTAAGGACAGTGTAGTTAACCAGGCAAAAGGAGTGATTGTCCCACTTTGCTCAGCGTTGGTGCAGCCTCACATTGAGCGCAGTGTGCGGTAAGAAGCATACAAAAATATTAGAGTGTGTCCAAGGGGAGGCAACAAAGATGGTGAAAGGACTAGAGAGCAAGACTTAAGAGGAGCAACTGAGGATGCTAGGTTTGTTCAGATTAGAGACGAATGAATGAATGCTGAATGTAGACGTTGCTGTCTACAGCTTCCTCATGAGGGTGAGTGGAGACGGCGGTGCTGATCTCTTCTCTCTGGTGTCCGGTGATAGGACGCAAGGGAATGGCTTAAAGCTGTATCAGGGGATGTTCAGATTGGTTATTAGGGAAAAGTTCTTCACTTGTGGGAGTGGTCAAGCGCTGGAACAAGCTCCTCAGGGAAGTGGTCATGGCCCAAAGCCTGTTGGTGTTCAAGAGACGTTTGGACAATGCTCTTCAATATATGGTTTAACTTGTCCTGTGTGGAGTCAGGAGTTGGACTCAGTGATGACCGTGGGTCCCTTCCAACTCAGGACATTTTATGATTCTACATGCTAGTGGGGAGCCAGCTTTTTCCATTTTCTGGTGGGGCTTTGCCTGCAGGTGCCGCGCTCAACTTGAATGTGATTATCTCCAAACCTGAAAATAGCCACATATCAAAATCCTCTTCTGCTGCCTTCATTTATAGGCATCTCAGATGCATATCCCGTGGAGGTTTGCCCACCTTTTTGTCTTCCCCTCTTCTTCTGTCTCTCCAGTTTCAGTGTAAACTGTGTCCTCAGGTGTGCTATGTGGTCCCTACATGGCGGCCTCATCTCATGTGCAATGCTTTTCCCCACGAGGGAGGATCTCCAGGACTTTATTTCATTGCCAGCTCCCTACTATAATTTCCATAATTATGTGTATCACGTATTGTAGGAGTGTTGTACAGGTCAGCTGGTATTTGTTCAGCATTTTCAATGTATGAAAGGTGCCACAAGTAATAAATATTAATTACTGAAGTGCTGCCTGATTTCTCTACGGATGCAGAATAACTTCTTTTCTTTCCTTTTGCTTTCCTTTGTTTGAGACTGTCTTGCATTTTCAAGGTAAATGGGTGCTTTGACACCTCATTATATTTCCTTAAGATTCGTAAGTTTTTGACACATTTTCTTCACGGCAAATCCATAATGGCAAAACCACAATTTACCATGAAAAGACTTATAGACTTATTTGCTATAATACATTTACAATATCTGCATTCAGTGAGAGTTTGCATCGCCGTGTTCAACCAAATATCTAACTAGACCTTAGCCTTTTCTGACTTTTTTCATTTTTTTTTTGCTATTAATCCTAGTAATGAACTTATCTTTGTCAGCAGTCACATATTGCCTTTGCTACTGTCATCTGTGACATTTCTCAGAGACGAAAATGACACGCTCATGTCCCAGCGCTAAGTTTTTGTCTGCCTTTAAAAATTTATCCTGCTCTTTTTTTTCCTGCCTTGATGACAGCTAGGAGAGCAGTAAGTGGTTTAGATTAATCTTGGAGAGAGAGTGATCTTTCCTGGATATCTTTACATAACCTGCCATAGTTTGAAATTCGGTGTATGGTACTCATCTGTATCCTGACATATCTCTTAGTTCCCTGATCTTCCAGTTTTCAAAGGACTTATCCATTCACAGCCTTTCCTTCCCCAAGGCAATCGGTTCCTAATTCCTAAATTGCCGGGTGGGTTTTTTTTTTTCCCCTTAGGCACGGAGCCCGTATGATCTACTAAGTCTTCTTAAAGGTTTTTGATGGCTTTTTTTTTCGCAACTGTTGTTAACTTGGCTGCTGTGTAACATGCTGGGATGCCTGCCTTGTAACAGAGTTATGGTCCCCACTTTGCAATCTGTGAAGCTCTTGCCTAGCCGGAGAGTTTGTTAAAATCACAACTAAAGCTTCCGCAACATCTGGCCAATACTATTCTCACCGCCTGGGATGCAGGCTGTCTGGTCTTGGTAACTAATCAATTTTAAGGACCGCTAACCTTTTAATACCAGTTTAGATGATATCTGCACTCTATTTAATTCCTTATCTCCCAGTGCTGTAAAATTGGATTTTTGATCTGGGCAAATGTCAGAGCTTTTCATTTGTAAAGATGGATTCTTGTTATTAGTTGTATAATATCTCTTCTGGTTCTACATATATTTTGCTTACACTTACTGTTAATCAGAAAGCTTACCTTTTTCCATAATATTTGTCTACTGCATTACATACACTGTAATCTATGCATTTATACATTATATATACATAATTCATACAATAAACTGTAGTTTAATAATGCATTAGTTAAAGTGTTAAAGATTGATGTGGAATAGTTATGGATGAAAAGCACTTTCATTCTAAACCTCCCCTTTCAGCAGGTTATGATTTTTTCCAAAAAATTGCCTTTTTGGGCTGAAATTTCTCACGGTTGGTCTCAGCCCAGAGGAAAAAAATAAATTCTGGAAAGGTTGGAGAAAAATCTGCTAAACTGTTTTTGAATTATCCAGGCCTTGAAATTGATGTTTCTACGCTTTGAGACTTTGAGGAAAACGGTCAGGTGAGAGGGGAAGGATAGTTTGTACTTCACCTTTTTGAGATCTGACTCCTCTTTGTGCACTCGGCAACTGTGATTCAAGCACACCTTTCAAGTACATTCAAGCCTGCTGTTTTCTTACATTTTAGGCCTAGCAGAAAAACTCTGTGACCTCAGGCCAGCTGAGAATGTTTTCTTTTGCTTTTGCAGTGGTACTTTTTAAAGACAATTCTGGCATTGCTGAATTTAGTGTTCTTGTGCTTGCATTTGTTTCAGCAAATGGCATGAGGTCACCTGTTTTCTAAAGGAAGACATCCTGCCAGGAAAATTATTTACTTCTCCGGTTCGGTTGAGTTGTTCTTTCACTAATGAACCCTTGCCTTGAAAAACATGAAGCCATTTTGAGATGCTTTCCTCCAGAATGACTTAGATGACCTAAACATTTGTTAGTCAAAAATGGTATATGTCAAAAAGTTCCCCAGTACAAATGAACGTGAAGAGTGGTACATAAGCGGTAATTCCTTTAGACTTAGTTAAGCTCGTGCCCTGTGCCACATATCTGTGCTCTTACAGAGAAAAATAACAAACCACAAGGGCAGACATCCAAGATGAAAGTTATAGATCTGCCTAAAAGTCAAGGGTATGCCTGAAAACTGATGCCTTCTACTTATTTACAGGATAATTATTAAGGCACACTTTTCCACGTGTGTCTGGCCAACATGCCACAGCTTCATGATACTAAAATTTTCAGTGGTCTCCAGTCTTATTTTTGTTGAAGTTAGACTTTGACCACCTGTACAAAATCCTAGTGAAATCAAGAGACTAGAAAGCTTTGAAGCCTAACATCTTGCTTACCAAAAGGTATAGAAAAAACATACACCGTTTTTGTGGCCTCAGGCGTGTATTTTTTAGACACTGGAGGTTATGAAATATTAGACACTTAACATCAACCTTTCTGTTTTTCCATTTGTCTTTGCTTTCCCCACACACTTGTCTTTTGACCTGATTTCAGTGGAACATAGGAGCTGTCAGTTCCAATCAGGTCACTTCGCTCAGGATTGTGCTTTTGACAGTGTTGAGTATCAGATACTTCACAGGGAGAGATGTACAAGGCAAATCAGCGCTGAAGTGCTTCTCCCTCTGGTGGGCCGTCCTCTTGGTCGTTAATATATGGAACAGGGTTCCCCAAACGAGATGTTACATTTTCAAATCAAGTCACAACTCAGCAAAACTTCACTTTTGGAAGCAGCACCTCTGACAATAAGTGATTGCAATCCCAAAACTGCAACCCCAGACTTACTTTTTGACAACAGAAAAATTTGTGAAGTTTCGATCTAGAGCCTCCTAATTCCTAAGACACGAAGTTAAATTTCCCTCCCTGAATTTTATTAGCTCAAGACCTCCAAGTCTTTGCAGAAGTAATATTCAGACTCTCTCTTTCTTCAGAATGAAGATTGTAACTCAAGGCAATCACTATATTCAGATTCCAGTTAGTTTCAAGCATTTTTCCACGTCATCGGCATGTCAGGGGGAGGACTAGCATGGTGGCTTTTCCTTCTCCTACTCACTCCAGTATCTCAAGAGGTCACTGATTCCTATGCAGAGGAGAAGACGTAGGGATTATTTGAGAAAAATCAAGGGTGGGCTGAGACTTAAGAATTCCCTCACCAGTCTGCCTTGGCTAACGAAAAGTCCTTTAAGCTTCAGTGTCTTTCTACCATAAAATAGATGAGGCATGCTTTATGAATTATTGTCGACTGCAGATCGTCATATGCTGACTAAATTGTAAACATATCCCTCTTTGTTCTGGTTGTGTACTATTTCTGTAACGTTAATGAAGAAAAATCAAATAAAGTAGGAAATCAAGGTATATTTGATTATACTCAGCAGTTCCCCAAAGAGAGACTGGACATTGAGCGGTGCCGAAGACTTTAAGAAGTCATCTGGCCAGAAGACTCCGCTAGCTCTCGTGTGTATACTTCTTCTTCTGTGGCCTCTCCATTACTGGAGGCTTGGAGCCCCTGATAACCATCTGGCAGTCTCATTTCGTTTTACCCATACTATCCCATTACCTATTAAAGCTGCCTTTTTCTACACTTCATTGCTTAGCCACTGAACCAATGTGCCAACGAGGACATAACTTGGATCGTCCAAGACATGCCTAACAAAACACAGCTTCCTTTTCTGTAATTAATACCGAGCTCCTGTTAATTGATGCAGGGTCTATCCACAAAAGTTTTAAAGTGAGCCACCTGTATTATGACCTGAAGATAGTAATTTTTTTTTTCTTTTTAGGAAAAAAAATGCTTGAGCATCTATAATTTGTGACTAAAGCTTAGCACGCTGCTGATGTAAGCTCTAGAATAGCACAGGCAGCTGGCAAAGGTGGGGGACACTCGTGTTCCCCCACCCCTGTAAGCTGCAGACCACAACCAGGGGATGGAAGAGTTCAGCAGCCCGGTGGCACGGTAGCGTACAGCGTGTTTACCCTTGTTCTGAACGCTGTACTGGCTTGACATCTGGCAGTAAAAGAAGGTATAAAAAGTCTTAATGAAATCTGCAGAGTTTTCCGTAGGTTTTGCAAACCCCTGGGGGTTACAAGGTATCTGCGGAAGGCATCTTTACGGCTATTGTGGCTTCCCAACCTGCTTTATGCATTGGGTTTCGTTAACAAGCCAGCCTATGGAGCACGAGAAATGTAGCAAGGCATATTCTGAAGAAAATCATATGATTTTCCTAATTTTATTCTAGTTCCCTCATACTTTTATTTATATAGTCGTCACTAAGGAAACATTGCATTTTAGTCAAGAGGAAAAGATTTACCATTTAAATGATGTGAGTGACCAATCAGAATAATTAAAGAGGTGTAAAACGTACTCTAAAGGATTAGAGGCAAGCTTGTACCCAGCTAAAACTATGTATTTTTAGTATCGATACACAGGAGAGCCGCAAGAGTGAAAGAGAATAGGTACTGTGGGAACCGCTGGGAACATCTCTAAAGAAGTATTATATATTAGTGTAACAAGTAGGTTTTCTTCATTGACCTGAAAAGCACCTGCAGAGTTAATCACACTTTCTATCATCTGAGTGTTACTCAAGGAGACTTCACACCAGGGGACATTAAAGTGCTGGGAAGAAACACAGTCAGGTTACAACAGAGAAAGGAGAGAGAGATTCAACGGCCAAAGGAAACGTGGCAGAAACTCTAAGTGCCTTTGATACACTATTCAGGGTTAAGTGTACCTCTTAGGTCATTCAAGTGCCTCCTCTATATTAGACCTTAATTGAGGCCAAGGATGAAGATAATGACTAAAATCTGCTCAGTGCTTAAAGATAAATAGTGCTTTTTAGCATGGTATGAGGGGCTGGATGTCCCAAATAAACAAGACTCAGAGGTGAGCAGAGGCACATAAAGGGGATTATTAAATGCAAAGCTTGTGTTGTATGTGAGGTAAGGGTTTTTTCCTGGAATACGGTATCTCTCTCTCTCTGTTGTTATACTTTTGTCTGGGCCAGTTAACAGTTTAGGAAAACAGACTGATTACTATTTGGCATAACTCTTCTTAATTGTCTCAAAATACCAGAATAAATTTATGATGCAAGCCATATTGTTTGGGTGTTTTGGCACTTCTTTTTTTTTTTTTTTTTAATTATTTAATTCCTGGCTGTTGGTAATTATACCACCAAAAATCTGTTTGACATGTTTCTAATTGAAGTTACAGTAAAGTAACATAAGGAAATATTTTATTTTCGCAAAAGTTGTCCCCATCTTTTATCTCACTTTGGAAAGCCTCCATTCCCACTATTTTCCATGTGCTTATTTATTCCAGACAAGAAAGCCCGTGAGTAATTACAAGCACCCCATTGCATTAAGTAAGCCAAGACGCTATTGGGAACCATTTGCTACCGACTGTTCACTTCTGCTGGAGCACAGCTTGTTTGCAGCACTTTCCCTTCAAACATCACTCCCCATCCAAGGATCCCAGGTCCCTTGGCTGACATGGGGAATCCAGTGTAACCCCTGTGTACAGTTTGCTCACAGGAAAACTGAGTTACTGTGCACAGAAATCAACAGAAAGAGCAAATTGACCATTTTAACTAATCAAAGGCAAGGTATGAATGCAAGGTTATGTATTTACGTGGGGAAAAAAAAGGCTTGTTAATGGCAGACTGTCTGAGCACGGTCGCAGTGTCTGGGTGGCAAAGGTGAAGGTGATGCTACCTGAAGCCCTAAAGCCAAAGCTGTTAACAGGTTGTGTGGGCGGCCTGCAGGAGATGGGCACAGCCGTCCCAAGAGGACTCGTTAACTCGGTCCCTGCAGAGTGCTCTCAGGAGAGCGCAGTGATCGGGATGGCACAGATGGCACTGCCTGGGGGAGTCACCAAGCAAGGCTTCCTTGGGAGGGGGAGACTTGGATATGAATGAATCCCCAGGCAGCCACCCCAAATCAAGGGCTATAAAACCTTTTGTTCTTCCCTAGTCAGGCTCTCTCTCTGCCTGCGTGGGCTAGGGGTTGGTGCTTGGAGCTTGGCTGCTGGAGAGCAAGCAAGAGAAGCTTGCTTTCTACATTTCACCTTGGGATGAAGGGCATAGGCGTGGTTTTGTTTCCTTTCTGCCACCTGTCCTTCAAATGCCCTTTGCTTATTGCATCTCACAAAGTGCATAAAGATGCACATCCAGTTCGCTGCAGGAGCCTGTCTGCGTAATATCACCAGAGGCAATCAGTGTGGAAAAATGTCTTTTGGTGGTCCACACTGAAGAATAAAGTTGGGCTTCAGCGAGCCTAATCCCCGGGCATGCGAGGGAGCTTGTAACATAATACTTTGCTAATGTTGACTTAATTCAGATAAACAGTGGACTTACTGCACCTTCCCGTGCTCCGGTGGTGACAAATGATGTGCGTGACATCACCAGCTCTGAGTAATGTCTCTGTAATGGGAAGCAGCTGGTCACTGGAGTAGTTCTGTTAGTGGACGCGGAGGTGAGAGATAATTAAACTTAATGCATACAATATGCTTTAATAGTGTGCAGGATGTATTTAGGTTGTGTTCTACCCAAATATTAAAGATATTCTGTTACTGTGGCTTCAGAAATTTAATAGGTCTGTTCATGTAGCAAGGACAACTTCATTTGCCTTTCCTGTATGTGCACATTTCTTATTCAGTTGTTTTTTTTCTTAAAAAACAGTTCTCTTGACCCTAGCTGATTTTCCTCTATAAATAATCTCCTCCTCCTGACCACAATGCCTACATTATTTAGTAATTATTTGTTATTTGTGTTCAGAAAAGGCTTAGAGATAGAGAGCTCCAGTAAGTTAAAACGCTGTCTGAACACTTAAGAGTCAATCCCGGCCCAAACTGCACATGGTCTGTTTTCTTTCACTTAGATAAACCAGGTAGGTAAGGGACCGCATGGAAACAATGGGATAATACTGATTGGCATGAAAAGCAGCAGTGATTACGGAGCTGCCTGCCTATTACGTAGCTTTTTTTATAGGTATCTTGGCACAGCAGTAATATGGTGGTAAGCGAAAAAGCGGTTTAACTCTTTTTATCTGATATTCTGAGTCAGGCACGGAGAAACAGGCAAACTCTATTGTGCCCATTAGAAACAAGGAGGCAATTCCTACCTGCTCTACCTCTTTGACTGTGCTGCTGTGATTTTTAGAGAAGGATTGGGCAGAGGGGACATGCAAGAGCTTTGCTGGCACTTACAGGAGACAGCACCATGGGAGAAGGTGCAGATGTGCTTATTTTCAACTTTTTTATAAAGAACTGGCAGCGCGAGGTGTGTTTCAGAAGAGAGGGGTCCAGACTGCAGTGGATGGAGAGGGCAAGCTATACGCTGCTCCAGCTCTTTTTGTTTTCTCTCAATACAATTGTATTTCAAATGGTTAATTTCACTAGAAATTAATGTGGAATATTATAACGAACTGCAGTGTTGAGGTTATTTTGAGCTGCATCTGTCAAATCTATTTAACCCTTCTGTTGGAAACGCTCTGTTTTGGGACTTGATCTATACTTGGACTTGCATGACTGAGCCCTTTCCAGGAATAATCATTGAAATCTTCTTTTCTGGGGCCTTTTGATAACAATTTTGGCACTTCAAGCATGCTTTGTAGAAGTATTTTTAAGACATTGCAGAGTGTCCTACAACTTTATCATCTGCTAGAATAGCCAGTACCATAAATAAATTAAACATTCCTTAAAAATAACAATAAACCCTCCAAAATCAAGAGGACAGGAAAGAAAAAAGTGACCAGATTTTATTTTCTTTTAGTTCCCTGATATTTAGTGAGTTTATACCCAAACACAGTGCTGCTATCCTTTAATGTAATAAACGTTGTAGCATCCTTTTTTTTTCTTTGCTGCGCTTTTAATACTTTTGTTACCCTCTAGAGACTTAGAGAAGGATCATGGGTTGTGAGAAGAGAGAGCTCGGATGCTGCACCTGGATTTCAGGGCTGCGTGCAGGCAGCAGGGAATGGGAATCTGCAGCTGAGCAGCTCCAAGAGTAGCTGGTTTAATAAATTGCTTATTATAAATATTGCAGGGTCCCTTTATGTTATTAGCCAGAATTCAGTCTATGAAAATTCAGTATACGAAAAAAATCTCCAGTACAAGTACAAGTTCATTCTTGCTATTCACCAGCCTGTGTAAAGTGAAATATGTCTTCCAGTTCTGTCTACATATGTTGCCTTTTAACTTTGTGTCCTTTTGTTCTGGTCTGTCTAATTACCTCAAGTAGGAAATCAAACTTGATTTTATAATAAACCATAGCCGGTTCAGGCTTGTCATGACTGATTTATCGACTCCCAAGACTAAGGACTTTCAGCCTCAAGACTAAGATCATTTCTGGCTGAAATTCAAGGTGTTAATTCTGAGCTTTAAAATCTAAATATGGTTTGGAACATCTGTCCTATGTTTTCGCTTCAGAAAGAGCAAACAGCCCGCATTTCTGTTGGTTTTCATCGTTGTTGCTGTCCGAGTGGAATTTAAGCTGGAATTAGGATAAAACAAACCCAAACCATCCCATTCTGCAGAAACAATCTTGCATGTAATCATTATGACAAAGATTGTCCTCTTGAAGGCAAGGGGGCTAGTATATATGAATAAAAGTTTCAAGTAGTGGGCCTCAAGAGGGAACATACGTCTCCGTGAAGGATCCCAGCTTATATTTCCCCGTAAAAAGCTGCTTCAGCACGGCCTGATGGGGTGGCGTGTGCCTCTGCACACGTGCACACCTTAGAAATGTAAAGGTGCAGTGCTAAGAAAACAAAACAATGATCGCTAATGACTCATCTACACCATTTGGTGTCCCTTAGGGACTGCCGCTCTTCCAGGGTTTTACCTCAGCAGTTGAGCTCATCGGGGACGCGAGAGCTAACCATCCTTCCAGCTATCCGTCCAGGGATTTGAGGCACCGGCTTCTCAGAGGAGGGCTTTTTTACCTCAGCTCCTTTAACAGACAGTTGTGTTCCCACCTCCCTGCCGCCTCTTTCCCCTGATCTCTAGTTTTCCATCAACAAAGCGTCGGTGTAGATTTGCGTGCAATCTCTGTAATGCAACAGATATCTCCTAAAGGGCATTAAGGTCTTTCAGCTACATCAAGTAGTAACAGAGGGATCCCGTTATTCAAAGGACTGTGTAACAGAAACATTATCACGCATCTGCATATTCTAGCCACCATCACTGTACTGTAATTCTCCCCTCTTATTGCTAACAAGCATCAGGTTGTGGATCTCGTGATATTTTCTCAGCCTTTTCTTGTTAGAATTCAAAGCCGGTTTGGGTTTTCATGTGTTTCCTAGGTTGTTTGCCTTACCCTAGCTCAATTATTTCACATTTTCTGATGCAGAATGGCATCTGGCCTCTTGTGGGCCACATTGCATGAGAACCACATCTCACTAGACTTGATTGCGTGACCTGCTATTTGTTGTGCTTCCAAGATTTGTTTCATCTGCAGCCTTGAGATACTGTATTTGATGCCTCATCCACATATGTATATAGTAGGCATGAACTAAAGAAGTCCTCCAGAGGACTTTTTTTATTGCTCACCACGCTTTTATGATCAAAAGATGACAACCTGTCATAGTTTTCTTTTACGGTTGTGTTATAGATTGAAAACATCAGGGAAGTCCATGTTGCTTGATGGCTGCATATAAATAGAGTTTACAAGTTCGCAAGTACTGCCCGCTCTGCAAACTCATTTGGGGATTTAAAGGGTAACAAACCTGTTTTCGCTCTGGCATCAGTAAAATCCAGTAGTAAAATGTTGCTGGCCAAATATTGTGGTTGGAGCCTTGATTGTTCCCCCTGGAGTTCTGGAGATGAACATAAGAGGAGAGAGTGATCCCGGGGTTAGGCGGGGAGAGCCGCTCCATCAATAACACAGACCAGAATAGGACCCAGTTTCCCTCTTCCATTCGTACAAGCCTGCAGAGCCAGCAGGAATGCAAGGTAGTACTTTATTTTTTTTTTCCCTTGCGTTAGTAAAATAAAGAAAAATGAATCTGACCGTAAAAGACCAGGCTTCATCTGTCTTTTAGATTAGAAAACCCAGCAAACAAACAAACAAACGAAAAAGAGCCTTTTCCATGACATATAATTAACCCCCTCATCTAATGGCCAGGCCCACTCCCAGCCTGTGCTGCCCTGACCTCAGGGACTGTGTGCCGACCACAAATCAAGCTTTGCGGGTCCAAAGGGGAGGAGGAGAAGCAGGGTCACGGCCGCCTCCTCCAGTATGTGTTTGCTCACAGAGCAAGGAAGCGAGTGCTGCGCGTTTCTCGGAGCAGGCTGTAGACCTGCACGCCGTCTGCGCAGAGGCGAGATTTGCGGGTAACAGTTATATCGCGTCTCGGACCAACTCATGTAGCTGGAAGAAAATGCGCCATCCTTCCGAGGGTCTGAGGCAACCAGGGGACTAAAACTTTAATTATAGCAGACGGTAAAAAAGGTGAATTCACTGGAAGGAGTAGCTTTGCAGCACGTTACAATTTTCCTCCCTTTATTAATCTTTTCATCTGTCACAGGCCTGCCTATGTATTCCTTTACACAATAACCACCATGTCACCACTTCCTTTTTAATATTCCCTTCTCTTTTACAGGTGCCAACCAGCTGTTTTGTCTACCTGACTTAACATATCTAATTAAACTCCAAGAAAGTGCTTGTACTTAGCTTGGAGACTGCTGCTGTCTCAGACCTCAACACGGGCTTCTCTTTTTTTTTTTTTTTTTTTTTTTTTTCTGACTATACTGGCACGTAAACCTTGTCTTGCTTATGACTTTAGGCCGTTACAGCTACAGCAATACTATTACAAATGTGTGACATTATTCTTAAAGTAGCCCTCCAAATCCAGACCCGCAGGATAAATGGCCAGTTTATGGCTGTAAGGAAGAGATCTCTTGTGTAAGAGGGGTAGTCTTCTTCTGAGGGCGAATCAATAATTTGAGCTAGTTTTTATACACAGAAGACTTTTTTATTTCTTTATTCTTGTTCTGTGCCTCTTAGTCATTAATCTCTCCTATGGAAACTTGTCAAACACTTTTGGAAGTTGAAACACACACGCCGCATCCATACTTATTTTTCTTATCGTTTTTAACCACAATGTCTTAAAAAAAAGCTCCAGCTTCTCTTCCTGTGCTCCCTATCTCCTAAATCCCTTTTGCTTTGTTCAAAATGGACTGTCGTTCCATTTTAGTCTGACACGTTTTGCATCGCATCCCTTTTGCAACAGTTTTCTAGCTTTTGTGAAGTTTTCATGTGATGATACTCTTCAATGTTTTAAGTGTGTGTGAGCAGCCCATCCTTGTCAGTAATTGTCTTGGCTGTTGCTTGCACGCAGAGCCACTCAAAAACATAACAGGTTTTTTTCTAATGTGACTTAACCAAAACAAGACTGTTCCGAGTCGCTTCTCTGGTTCACAGGAAGTTTTCCACCGAGGCTGAGTTTGAAATTTAATTCTGTTTTGTTGTTGTTGATTTCATGAGGTACTCCAGTGATTTCCCAGTAGTTTCTTTCTAGCAAGGAGGTATGTATGAGGTTCTGCCTGCCTGTTACTGGGGGTGGAACAGGAGTGCCAAAGAAGGGAGTGCAATGACAGTAGGTTTCTGTCATAGCTTCTGGGGAGAGACAGGAGTCTCTTCCGGGGGATGCAGGGATTACTGTGGGTGGGCTGAAGGACTCTACGCAATCTTCCACCTTTTCCACGGACCATGTGAGGAGGTGAAAAGGCTCCTGTCTGCGCTGCCGTGGTTAGATGTTTTGGTGGGAGTGATACGAATCTCTCTGAAGCTCTAGTGAGGTCCTGGATTGGCGTTATCTTCATTTCAGCTGAAAGCCAATTTCTACAGTAAAGCTGCTGCTTTGTTTCCCAGTGAACAAAGAAATTCCTCCCAAAAAAACCTCATCATTCCCCGATATTAGATTAGACCCAGGATGAAAGTAGACTTTTGCTTCAGAACTAGAATTGAATTACAGAAAGGGTTCCTGGGTTGTGTCATCTCAGAGTTGTCATGTTGTCGCAAAACAGGGGAAGAAAAAGAGAAAAATTCGATTTTCCTGGGCTCAGCCTTGCTTTGTAGATTTTAGATGATATCAGCCTTTGAATTAGGAATGTTGCTGTGGCATTTAGGCCTTTGCAAGCTGTTGTACTCATGGGAAACTGCAGAAACTGTGCTGAGAAACAGATGGAGGTGGGCAGAGCAGGGGTGAGGTTCTTCTGTCCCAGGAGCTCCTGTTAGACCTGTGTGACAAAGCTGGAAGGAACAGGTACGGGGGTGTGGGAGATAGCTGGGCGACCGAATTCAGGCCACGGTGGTTGCTGAGAAGCTGTCAGGAAGATGCATGAGCTTACTTTGAAGGGCTGGCGTGAGGGACAGCCTTGCACTTGCTGGTGCAGCTTGCAGGGAAAGCAACTTTCGGGTTCCGAACCCGATATTTTGTGTATTTTGTTAATTAAGAAGTTGCGAATGATTACACATTACACGTTAGCAGTGCTGTAAAATGAATGTTTTGTGTGCATGGATAAGCTGAACGTGACTTTAGGCGTACACTCCGACGCCTTTTCTCCGCTAATTACATTTACAGTTTAGAGCTGTCTGTAAGTAGAAGAGCTCACTATGCTGATATTTGCTGACAGAAAAACTTTTCAAATCACCTTGCCAGCCAGATGTTCATAAACAAGGATTTGACAGCTGGTCCATAAATCAAGTCAAGCATTTCGTCATTGTTCTCTTAGGTGGCTGTTGCATTTAAGCCTGTTTAGCTAAACACATACGCCCGCTTAAGATGAACTGTAAAAATGACATCTGGAGATCTTTTTGCCGAAAGAAAATGCCAAGGGGTCTTACACAAGGATCAAGTGCATTTTATAAACTGCGGCTGGATTTTTGGAATTCGAGCTGAATAAATGTGCGCTCAGCTTTTGAGAGGATCAAGGGCCAGTATTATTTAAATGTGCTTTTTACTTGCATGGCACTCTGCAGGGAATGTGCTCTCACCAAAGCATTCTTACATTTCTCATTCCATAATGAGTTTCTGTTTCCATCCTTGCCACCTGGGACCCTGGCACAGTCCCGCTAGTAGCAGTGGAGTCACACTGGTGGAACTGGATGCAAAGCTCAGTCCAAAATATTTATTTTAGAATATTTTGCTCTGCAGTAGACTGCGTTCAAAGGGGAGCGTCAAAGAAGGAGTTGCTGGGTGTTTTACATTTTAATCTTTGCTTGTATCAGTCATCTCTCTTTTATCCCTCTTTTTCCATTTCAAGATAGGTGAGATTTTTTTCTTTCTATCCTGAAGAGGTTTTTTTTTTTTCTTTTTTCCCCCTACTCTTTTTTTTTTAGAAAATCATGCTAATAAGCTGTGGTTTGCTCACCTTTCAATTCAGTGTTACTATGCATTTTAGCTTTGCTGAGTATCAGTTTGGTCGCTTTGCTTTTTCATATTCAGTTCACAACATGAAGGAGAATTCTGCTGAAATTTAAGAAGCCCTAGGGAAAAAGATTCAGACAAGTGCAGTCAGATTTATAAAGTGGCAGATAAAGTGGGAAAGGTTTTGCATTACTTCTGCCACGTTGGGTGTGTTTTTGATGGATGGGCTATATCTCATCGTGATGCAGAATGACGTCGATTCATGTTTTGAGGGGTATCATGACCATGGCTGTTCGTGATAACATAAAACCTATAATCTGGAAATGCTGGAAAAGTTGAGTACAAAAATAATACACATGAATTCCTGGCCTAGGACCATAGTTACTTTGTGATTTAGTTCTCAGGAACACAACCTGCTTGATAATGTTAGACTGGCATTTAATCTGAGAAACCTGACTGTTTTGAGAATTATACAAGGCGGCATGGAGCTGTTTAATGCTTAAGTGACAACAAAACATAAAGATGCTGGCCATAATTCTATCTGAAGTAGTATACTTTCCTGTGAAGCTCGAATGAGTACGTTTCTTGATTTAAATATCTGGAACTACAGTACATGGTGTGAAACATAAATCCTCTCAGTGCTGGAACCCAGAGACCAAAGGAGCCAGTCAGAAACCTCTTCGAACTGCAAATTTATCGTTTGAGTTTAAAGTACGTAAGCTAGACTTAGAAAGGACCTTTCCTAACCTGGTCCTTCTGTCCCGTTTCAGCAGTGCAAAGAAGCTATAAAGCTGCCTAAAATGTAAAAGGCTGAAAATTCACTGGCATGGCAAAGGTGGTGGAGAGCCGGCATTAGGCAGACCAGGGCGGCAGGGCATGTGGCCCATTAGTGGCCTTCGTTAAGTACCGCAGCCCCGCAACACTCTAAACCATCCTGAGGCCACTGCAGCACACATGGAAGGAGAAAGCAGTCACTGGCAGTCCCAGGTGCAAAAAGCCTCTTCTCCAAGCTCCCCTGAATACAGCTGTAGTCCAGCCGAGAACATGACCTGCAGAGCTAAACAGTTCAGCTGCTGTGAAAATAAAAAATAAAAGACCCAAATCTACTGACTCTAGTGAATTCAGCAACATCCAGATATTACGCCACCAAGCTGATGGCACCACCAGTTGCCGTCCTTCCTCTCCTCTCCCGCCAGCAGCCCCTCAAGTGCCTTTTCCTGTGCCCATCGTGGAGCAACACGGTGAGCTGAGCTGCTCCTGATGGAGAGGAGGGCAAGGGAGGGTAGGTGACATGGTCATCTCTGACCTGCTCTCTCTTTGGCCCTGGGGTGGCTGCAAGCAGCTGCCATCAGCTGCCTGGTCTTCGCTTACCACTTGAAAAGGTGTTTTCTGCCTCCCTGTGAAACCGGTGTAGGGTGATGAGCTAGCAGCTGGTTCAGAGCGGACTAGATACATCCTGGTCATGACGTATCCCGCTGCAGATGGTAGTCTGAAAAGTTTGTTTCCCTTCAAAAGTCCTGCGGAGTGGAGATGCTTCAACTGAATCGGACAGCGAGCCAACAAAAAAGCCAAAATTTCAGAACTTCGCAAACCTCTCCTACGATCGGCATGAAAGAGATTTTTTCCCCACAAATGAGGAGAGGGACAAGAATAGCAAAACTTGGAAAAATCTGCTTGCTGGCTCTGTTGCTCTCTGTGTTCAGTTGCTGGAAAAATCACAGGCAGAACATATGGGGCAAGACCCAATTAGCTGCTCCAAACCTGACAGGCTTTTAGGAGAATCAAGCTGCTCAGACAATGTTCTGATTTAACCACTCTGATCTCAGCAAGTGTCACAAGGTTAGATTCATCCTCGCTGGCTAAACTGGAAACTTTGCAGACTGAAGGCAAAAAAGAGCACAGAAGTAGAAGGCAGCTTTAGGTTTCAAGTTTTAAAAAGCCGGAACAAATAATTTCAGAAGTTGACAATAGCTGAGCTCTTTTTGCTTTAACTCCTTCCTTGGTTGCAGAGCAGAGGCGCAAATGTAATCCGGCGCATTCGTGGAAGATGTAATCCTTTGTGATTTCAGCTATTAAAGCCAAAAATAGATCTATTTTTCAGAGCATGAGTGAATATAATTTTATTCAAAGGCATAATTTGCCTGAATTTTCAGGTAGAGTTTAAAGAGAATGGCAAATATTACCGCTACAATGTGAAGACTTTTCGCTTCTGAAATATTACCTCCTCCCTGCACAGTCTGGAGGGGCTACAACTGCCCGAGACAGAACACCAAATTCTTTAACGTGAAAGAAAAAAAAAAGAAAAGTTCTTTTCTCTGACTCCGTTTGTGCAGCAGTTGAATTTGTTCGGACTAAAATTTTCCAGAGTATTTCAGCCTCAGGCAGATATTCGATGTGTAAAATTTCAGTCCAAACTGTTAATGATTGGCAAAGCTAAAAGCAACCGACGACAGGGTGTTGTAATGGGAAGTGTCAGACGATTTTAATAATAGATGAGCTTAGCGGCCCTGCCTCCTGTTTTATCATTTCGAACGCTTTTGTTGTCTAAGGTCTATGACGTATTTCTGTGTGTGGTTTTGCCTTTTTTTCTTTATTTATATTTTAATTCTGATAAGGTCTTCCTTCAGGTAAGTTTTACATAAGATGGAGTTCCATGGGAGTAATTGCTTGTTGCGATGAAGAAGTGTTTCCACTTACCTGTTCTTCATTTACAACCTCTTCATTTATTTCACTAAATGCTTCCCAGTTTTGTACCATAGAGCAGAGTCCACAGAACCCACCCGCCTACCCCCTCTGTAAAATTCATGAGCTTTGTAATGCTCCTACATAACTGCCTCTTCTCCTCGGTGAGCAATCCAAGGCTTTTTCAGCGGCGGTTCCTCTGAGCAACTTTATAATGGTCCTGATGATACCCATTCTCCTATTTTTGCCGTGCTTTTATATTGCTTGGGGAGGATGGGGTGACTAATTCAGAATATGGTGAGCGTCTGGCTTTTCTAAGAGGCCTGCGGTACTTTTCCCCATGCCTTTTCCCTTGTCCCTTATCCAGGCTAACCTTTAATTGGCTTCCCTGGCCCCTTTGATGCAGCCCCACTCAGCCCATCTTCTGCAAAGAGCATCATTTGGGATTTGTTAGCACCGATATCATTGTGCCCAGCTGCCTTCCTTGTGTTTGGTTCCTCTGAAACACCTCTTGACATCTATTTTTTTTTTTCAGGCAAATAATCGCATGTCTTTTATGGGTTTTGCGATATCATTACTCACTCTCTTTTCAATACAATTATCCGCACGTTACCTCCGATCGCATCGCTCATCTGAGATGGAAAGCGCTTGTTTGTTCCTCCTCTCTTGGTTTTGCTGTCTCTTTGGCCAGCTTCTGGTCTGTATCAGTCACGACAAGACTTTGCCCCTCACTTTAAGCCTGCACAGCCTCTTGGGAAGGGCTTTATCAACGACTTTTTGCAGGCTTAAGTAATTCCACACTATTTATTGAGCATTCCTCAGTTATGCTGAATTTGTTGTACATTGAATGCCCAATATGACTGCGCTTTTTTCCGCTATACATTTGCATGCTGCAAGTTTTGTATGTTATTTTTATATTGCCCTGCTACTAGAGATCGTAGTTTGACACCTTTAAAAAAAAAATGCTTAACAAAGCCGGTGAAGCAAGGTTGGGTTGGAGTTTCTTTTTCATATTGGAAAAAGATGCTAAAAATATATTAAGAACAATACTATCATGTATCCTTGAACTGCGAACCAGCACTCTGCCAGTTTTCATCCTGGAACGTATTTTTATGCTTGACATAGAAAGCTCTGGAAAAAAAAAGGTTTATTATAAAACTATTGACAGAACCCTAGCTGTGGAAATGTACATGGTGGGACAAAAGAAGCATCTTAATGTGGATCACATTTTATGTCCCATAAATGTTGCAAAGAAATGCATTTTCCCTAAAAATGGGATAAAGAATCGTTATAATTTGAAACAAAGTCTGACTGACATCATTTGGTTTTATCTTTAATTTGAAAAAAAAAAAAAAAAGCAAGGATACTTCTTGAAATAATGAATTCCTCTTCTGTTCTTGGTGTTTATAAACCTGCGTCTTTCTTGAAAGCATTGTCAAAAAGTCACACGTAGAGTGTTCTGATAATAAATTGCAAATACCAAAAAAGGCTGATTTCATTTCTGAATGGTGGGGTTGGTTCTGTGTGTGAGTGTGTGTGAAATTGCTATGCCTTTAGCTCGCTGCTCTGAAATATTAGCAGATGAACCCTTGGTGCGGGCTGCCAGAAATTACAGATGAAATTTTCTAGCAGCAAGAATTTTAAGTTACAAGTTTTGCACGCAACCAGTAATACAATCTAAATTGCAATGTGTTACGCACAAGAGACAAAGCCCGGATTCCTCCTTAATCAGGATACAAGTTGCACTAATTTTGTGCACACAGTGTCTCACTCCGCTTCCTGAACTGTGCTGTTCATTTATAAAGACTCCTGATTTCTTTTCAAACAAGATCTTTTCCTGTTAAACTGGATAATGAAATATGACATTGTAAGAATGTTGTCAAGATTGCTACTTTCTAAGGAAAAATATAACCCCCCTTTTTCTTTTTTTTCAATGCTGAAAGGCAGCCAAGAGCAATGCCTGTATTTTAAGCTATTTTGGAGGTTCAGAGATGCAAGTGTTCTTGAAAAGATTCCTTCTTCCTCCTGTCTCGTCTTTTTAGTCCCCTTTTTTGGTGAAGAACGTGAGTAGAGGTTTATGTTTGTTAGGAAATAAAAGCTGTGTCATAATAAGCTCCTTGACAAGACACAAGAGCTTTACACAACTGTTCTGAGATTATTTTTTTTTTTTTTTCTAGTTGATTTGGAAGTTTCTGGTTTACCCACCTTGTTTTCACTTACTTCCCTGGAAGACTTCAGGCGATGCTGTGATTGGGCTAGCTAATGGCTGGCCAGGGAGCCCCAGCTGTTTGATATTTGGCACGGGTTTCTCCACATGCTCAGCGTTGGTTTATTATTAGTTGAAGCATGCATTTCCCCTCGCTGGGAGAGACGGGAGAGATGGAAGGAGTCACTGGGGGCCAAAAGCATTAACCCAGTTCTGTGTGCTGCCCTGCGCAGCTCCCAGAGTAACTTAAAAGAACCTCAGGACGATTTAACCCATCCCAGCTGGCTGCCCTTGGGCTATTTGCCAAAATCAAGGATTATTAGTCCGCACCGTTCCATTGATAATGGCTCCCGTACTGAGGCCCCGGGGAGGGAGGCCTGCAGAGCAGCTGGCTACTCTGGCATCTCTAGCTGCTGATGACCTTCCTTGTACTAAAGAGATGCCCAGATGGTGGAGAGAAGGGGTTTCTGCTCTGTAGGAGATGCAAAAGGAATGGAGATGAGCTGAAAAAGCTAGTCATAATGTTATAATTATTGTACTTGTGCTGGAAAACTTTATGGTTGTGACCCAGATGTCAAAGGATGCAGAATTGTCTGTCTAAGTCTGCTGAAAGGCTGAAATAACAGCTTTCAGCCATATGGACTACGCTTATTTACCTTAGCGTGACGCACACTCCCCTGACGCTGTTTTAATGTCAAGCCTCCTCTAAATTGGTCAATGGAATAATTACTGTACTCAAACAGCGTGTAGAAGAAGGGGAATTGTTTTATTATGAAGTTAGGGGTATCCCACTTGGGATTTCTCTCCCAGCCATGAAGAGTACTCCAGTCACCACCATTGCCAGCCATTTGACCACTGAGCCTGGCTGCCTGAAACAGGCACTTCAGGGAGCCGAGAGGGCCCTTGTGCTTATACCATCAAGATCCGAAAACCATCAGTCAGATTCATCGATGGAAAGGGAAGTTGAGACATCATCTTGAGTTGCAGTGAACAAACACATCAGGGAATTTTCAAACCCTGGAAAACTTGAGAAGGAGAAAGGCAGTTGAAGGAAGACTTAGCTAATGAAGAGATGTTTAAAAAACTCATTCTAAATACTTTTAGCTCAAGCGAAGTATTACATTCATGAACGTAACCAGCTGCAGATCAAGACAACGCTAACCTGTGGAAGCCTATAGCTTATGTTTATTTAATCTTTTCTTTATTTAATCTGTTTGAGATTGAGAACACAGGTCAGATCACAGGTGTAACAATGGAAAGGTTAAAAAAAATCACCTGTTTCATAAGCAACGTACTCTGTTTTATCTCTAGCGCACCTTATTACTCTCCCTTCTGGCAGGTGTCTAGCCAAAAAGTGACAGTATTTCAGGTTATCCAAAGCTGCAACAGGTTATCCAAAGCTCAATTCCATGGGTATTTTTTCCATGGTTATCCAAAGCTGTTGCATGTTATCCAAAGCTCAATTCCATGCGTATTTTTGCCATTCTTCCTCTTTTGACTGTAGAAGGAATCATACATTGGATGGTATTTTCTGTCCTCTTTGTTTGTATGGCTTTTATCCCATACTCCGCAATGCAAAATGCATGTCCTTTAAGCCACTCGTGTCTGATTTTACATCCTTTGTCATCTATGTCCATGTGCAAGCTCTCTAGTCACCAGAGCTCGCTCTCTTCATCCCCATGTGGCTACCGAGTGCTCAGGCAATACCTAGCTGAGACCCCTGTGAACTCACAAATCCTTCTTTTTTGGATGGAGATATGCTGCCCGTGGCCTGAGCCTGCCATTGGCTAAGATACCTGCTTCGCTAAAGCAGCTTAGTGGTTTCTTATGGTCCTGAAGAGCTGTAGTAACACCCCGTATTTGCAGTGAGAGCTAAGCACATTGTTATGTTTTCAGTTTGCTGAGGTGCTAGATGGCTTTTAAAACCAAAATCTAAGCACGCAGGAATGTTTTCAGTTTGCTGAGGTGCGAGATGGCTTTTAAAGCCAAAAACCTAACAAAATAGCTTTGTCATAGTGCATTGGCGTTTAATTAAGACAGCTCTTTTTATAGACACTCAGGAGCATTACTTGCTGCTATCAACTCTGGCTTCTTTTCAGATCATGTTTTATGTAGCATAGTATTTCTCAAGATAGGATTCTTGCTTAATTCTTAACCAATAAACAGTTTATTAATTCACCAAGTACCGTTTTATTACTTACTCAACAGTTAGTTAATCAAATTCAAATCCAACAGGTATCCTGCACGTGCACAGAGCATTCAAATATTGTCCTACAAGTTACTGCCGTAAACTGGATAGAGATCAAGCAGTTCTAGTCGAGGATAATACAAAATATCAACATTTCTTACTGCATTCATTTATAGACAACAAATATTTACTACATCTGGTATACTTACCCTTCTTCCAGTGCTCTGTGGGTTAAAGATACAATGGTTTTAGGAATTTGGGCACTGCTGTTTAAATGATTTAACATGAAAGAAACTAGGAAAATAGTACCAGAAACAATCATTTAAAGTTATAGTTTAAGTTTCTCTTATGCCTGTGTCCTCAGGCTTTTAAAGGAGGGGCATGCACATAGAATAACTTGGTTAAAAGTTTGAAATATCGTCACTAAAGATTTTCCAGCTGATTTCACAGGACAACTTTCTGTCATCTCCAGTGGTGACATCCAGAGAAATACATCCCATGCAATAAAGCTCATTGGTATTTTCACCCAAAAATAAACCTGAAGGAGACGCAGAACTTCCTCTGGCATTGGAAGCCCCTGAGCTGCAGAGTGTTGGAGATTAGGAGATCATCATATAGAGGTTTCATTTCTGGATTGTCCTGAGATGTTTTGGTACTAAGCACAATTAGGGATTTGCTGTTAGGGGCAGGTTTCTGGGCTAGAAGGATCCTTCAGACTGACAGACCCCAGTTTTTCTTGTGTTTCTGTGAGAACGTGCTCATGCAGGCGATACACTTTTCTGGACTGTACAGCTTCTTTCCAGTTTCAGCAATGCTGTTATTACTCCTGTGACCCTGGAAAGGCAAGGAGAGTGTTTGTATGCATTCCACAGATTCAGGGATCCACACAGTAACTCCAGTTTAATAGCCAGCACTTCTTTCATGATTCATGAGAAAAATGAGTCCCTTTTGTTTTCATTTGGGAAATGTCCACTGGAATGTCTGAATTTCATTTTTTTCCCCATTTTCTCTGAGGTCACATTAATATCCAGAAGATGGTATTTTACTATCTTTTACACGTTGGAGGCTTTTTATGTTTCATCTGTTACAAAGGTTATATTTCAGTATTATCCTAGCTTGGGAATTGAAATTTTTCCTATTTCTCCAACTTCTTTTCCATATTCATTTACATCTACTTAGGTGCTTATACCTTCCAATAACCTTTTTTTCTATTTGTGCCATACGAGTGCCTCTCAAATTTCTGGAATACAGTACTTTCCTACACAGCAAGCAAAGAAAATCCATTAAGAGTTCCTTGGCTGTATAATCATGTTTTATTTATTTCTTTTCTCGTCTTCTAGAGCTTTGAGGTGAAAGGTGAGGTCATTTTCAAGGAACACAGCAAAGTCTTAGTTTAGGAAGAGGCACGTTGGGCAAACAGATTGAACAGCTTCCAATGCAGGGATCTTAAAGAGGCTACTTCGTTTGGCGAAGGCAAGCCTTACTGAATAGCCCACCGTGATAAGAACAAACTAGAGAAATGGAAAGAAATGCAAAACTGGAGAGGGTTGTCCCAAGAAGCATGTAATGAGTGCACAAAGACTTCTCAAAATCAAGAAAAAACAGCTGCGCGCTTTTTAGATTGTGTAAGCAATGCATTACATTGTATCTTGCATATTGGCTGGTCCCGTATTTTCACAAAAAGGCTTTGGAACTATTAACTGGGGATCAGGTGGCAGTGCGCGGAATTTGCAGTTTTGTTATTTTCTCCACAATGAACTCGTGACTGACCCCATACAAGGAAGTGATTTATTGATGAGGAGATGGAAGGAGCCCGTTGTTCCTACTGCGTGGAGCGGTTCTTAAGCAGCAGGGACTTTGTGAAGGTCAGGACTCTGGACATCGTGAGGTGCTGTAAACTCATGAATCCTTCAAAATCTTGGCACAGGTCAAAACAGCCTCTGGGTAGAGCACGGACCGATGCCACAGAGAATCTGCATGATACTGTTGTCTGTTCATCTTTCCCTCTCCTTCACCTCCATCCCTTTCTTTTTATTTTTCTCTTTACCTTTTTCCTTCTTTCCTATTCTTCTGCTTCTCCTTTCTCCCCCTTCCGTTTTCACCTCCACAAAGTTTCCACTGCAGTGGGCTTTTACACATAGACGAGCAACTGATTGTGGATGGAGACTAAGATTAGTCAGTATTTTCTGACTCTACCTTCTTAAACATGCATCTGTCAGCTGTGAAAAACTGACAAACCATCATCAGACTCCCTCAACATCAAGTCCTGAGTTTTCCAGCTCATTCTCAGGCTTGCCTGTCGGGTACTTCTTTGCAGAGCTCTTCTAAGGGGAAACTAAATAGATTCACCGTGGGCAGGTACTGTCTGAGACCACTTTGATGTCAAAATGGCACTGATGGCTATCCATGAGCAGAAAAAGTAATAGAAATAACCTTACAGTGACACTGTAGATTTTTTTACACAGCAGCATTGACGTTGCATCTTAGGAGGAGAGTGGCATCTGTTGTGGCAACACTTTGTTGTATTATTATTATTATTATTTGCTATTCTCTGCTATCATTTGTGTTGCATTAGAAGCTCTAAACAAGATTGGGGTCCTGTTGTGCCACTTCGTGCTGCAGCAATAAAGGATGAACCAGGAGTGATTCACCCCATGATTTTCGTGTAAAAAGAGAAGGTGGTTTTCTTTAATTTAGTCTTTGTCATGTATATTGCTCTAAATACAGTGCTTGTCGTGTGATTTTGTGGGCAGGGATCAAGAGGAGGACAGATTTGCTTTTAGTGTTTTCAGCTACGGCATAGCCAGCTCTGAGGGACAGCATCTAAAGTTTCAGGGTTGTCTGCTGTAAACTATTCCTCTATTTTTCTTCAAAAAAGCAAAAGTACACTAATACAGCCCTAAGGATTTGGCAGTGATATATGTCTCATAGAAGTAATTTTCAAGTGGCATGTGTTTTGATGATGCTACAAGAGCTTTGTTTATGGAGTGGGTCTGGCAGACACTGCAGGCTTCATATAAATTATTACTTCGTTGATTATTAATGAGAAACATTCATCTGGATTCCCCCTCCACCCCGGTTTTGCCAAAATTCCCTTAGAGACTTTTTTTTTGCTACAGTCCAGGCTCTTTCACAGCATATAGCTCTCTGCTGAATGGCGTTAAGATGGATCCCCTGGCCAACAGAGAAAGCTGGAGGTCAAGGAGGCAATTTCTTGCCCCTCCTTCATTCAATCCTTTCCACTCCTCCATATATAGAAGACACACACGCACATACACATTGCCTTACTCCTGTTCCTGCAGGAGTCCTGTGCCCACGTGGTGCTTCATCGATTGGGTTCACGCAGTGCTTATTTAAGGGCATCTGCCCATGTCTTTAATACTTAGTCTTTCAAAAATTCAGGGCTAGATGAGCACCTACAAAGACATCTCTGCCCTTGCAGTTACCTTCTCAGGATTATAAAAGGGGCCCCAGTCAGAGGTTCCGTATCCATATTCCTTTGTAGCAGCTCTGCAGAGACAAAGTTCGCATGCCGAACAGATGGCAAAATATAAAAACAGAAATAAAGTCTATAATCTTGTGGATAAGGTGAATAAGGAACCACTATTGGTGATTTCTCAAGATGAAAGAACTAGAAGATGTGCCTGGAACTGCCAAATACCTTGTTTTAGCAAAGCAAAGGAAGCACATTTCCCCACTCAGTTACTGCCCTCATACCATCACACTGTGAAAGCCAGAGATATAAACAGGGTCCAACAGATTCAAAATATAAGTAGGTGCACAGTAAGATTTAAGTGAAAAAGTATAAATCAAATCATGTGGAATAGGTGCCTGCTCGAAGATTGTTCAGTTGTGATCTCTACCCCTGGCAATATGTAAGCACTCAATGTATACGAGCTAAAAAGAGTTTGCTCTTTATCTACCTGTTTCTTATTCTGATTCCCTGGGTATCTGCTACTGGCCACAGTCACATGGTCCTTGCTCTGAGGGAGGATGATCTATTTTAGAAACAGAGAGGTCTAGAAGTTTAATGACATCTAAACTGGACAAGAAAATGTACTGGAAGATGCCAGTGGCTTCAACAATACTGCATTCCAAGGTCTGTCTCTTTGGGGCTTATAGTGGTTCTCCACAACTGGGCTCCTCCAGCTTGATCAACACCAAATTAAATTGGCACGCCTCCTTTGTTCCGCCTGGAGAAGGCTCCGAGGAGACCTTATAGCAGCCTTCCAGTACCTAAAGGGGGCTACAGGAGAGATGGGGAGGGACTCTTTATCAGGGAGTGTAGTGATAGGACACAGGTTAATGGCCTCAAACTGAAAGAGGGGAGATGTAGATTGGATATCAGGAAGAAATTCTTTACTGTGAGGGTGGTGAGGCACTGGAACAGGTTGCCCAGAGAAGCTGTGGATGCCCCATCCCTGGAAGTGTTCAAGGCCAGGCTGGATGGGGCTTTGAGCAGCCTGGTCTAGTGGGAGGTGTCCCTGCCCATGGCAGGGGGGTTGGAACTAGGTGATCTTTAAGGTCCCTTCCAACCCAAACCATTCTGTGATTCTGTGATCAGTGATCTGGTGCACCACTTCTGTCTTCTTTTTTCCTGCACTTCCACCAAAAGCTTCCTGAAGCCCAGAAGATGGTAAAATTTGAATGACCAGAGAAAACAGTGATCCAGCCTTGATCTTTAGCTTGCAGCTGAATATTCATTCTTAATTGATGATACAGAAAAAAAGGAGACTGACATGAGGGTGAAGACACTGGCAGACTGTAGAGTTTTGAGGGAGAATTTTAGATAAAAACACAAGAAGCTTTTAGAGTAACAATGTTTTTCTTATTCTAATAAGATTCTTCCTTCATTTGAGGAAAAAAAAGTGCTACTCTTTCTTGGCTACTGCCGAGTAATAAGTGTGTATATATATATATATAAATATAAAATATATATTTGTTTTAAGGGAGGCAGACTTTTTCAGGAGAACTTAAATCTCAGCTTTTAGAAATCAACTCTATGTTCAGTCTTGAAATACTCAGCAACGATGTTCCTGAAGTACACAGTCACATCTCTAGTCTTCAGAAGCTTTTATTTTTTTTTCCACAGAAACAAAAGTTTAACGAGCATCTTACGACATTTATTACCAGCTGCTGCCTGGACTGTCCTAATCCTTGCAGTGCATGTTGGCAGGCAACTCCACTCCTGGAACCAGATCTTTTTTTGTCTTTCAGCCCTAGTGAAAAATAGACTTGTTTTTCTTAAGTGTAAAATTACCACTCTGAGGCCGTGGGGACCCTTTCAATGTTTTTTTATTTTGGTTAGCTATTTTGTGTTCACATCATTGTTCTCAGCACTCACCGTCTCTGTCTGTGTGTTCGGCCGGCAGATCTGAGCCACATGTCTGATGATGTCCATGATGGAAACCTTCCATGTGTGCAAGTAGGGGCACACAAACAAATCCATGTTTGCACACATGGGTGTTCTTATGCATCCAACAGAAATACAACTTGGCAACTGTCATCAAACACAACAGAAACAACTGGCAGTTGCAAGCAAAACAAATGACACATCCAAGGGCTAATACTGAGAGGGATTATACCTTTAGGGATGATAGCCTTAAAAAATAATATTGAGCAGATATATAACTTGTGGTAAGGGCTGGTGGAAATGTGGTGGTGACTTAGCATTGGTGATGGAGTGCAATCCCCAAAAGCACAGTTGGCAGGAGCATGCATCCGTGTTATTTGTGAAGAGCAATAATGTGGCAAAAACAGAAGGTGATTCAGACAGCAACCGTTGCCAAGAAGGAAAGGAGGATGCTTCTCCAAGATTGTGTGGCTATTTTTATGGATGACAAAGTTGCTCATGCACTCCCAAAATGGAGATTAATAAAAGCAATTGTATTACACTGCACTGTGTTAGAATATAGTTATCCTTAAAGGGATTTTATTGTTCTTGCATTTTTTTCCAGATTTGATGTAACATGTTTTGTTCTTCCTATATTCTGTGTGAAAGAAAAAAAAGCTTTAAAAACTACTCCAAGTGGTCAAGAAGATTTCTCTCCTTGCCTCTCTGACTACCAGTTCCAGATATTTGTTCTTCCGAGGTTTTCATTGTTCTCCACCATGCCAATTTCTTATTAGATGAAACAGGAATTAACTCATTTTGACAAATTTAGGCACGGTGTGGACTTGACAATATTGATGTTCAGTGTTTTTACTTTCTTGTACAAATGTGTGAATATTCAAGCCTTTTGTACAGTATCCCCAGGGACTCTAACTTGAACAACATGTGCTTTTCCATTCTTAAAGCTCTTCATCATCTCTGATTACTTTCCATGTTAATCATTTCATTTAGTAATTGTTTATTAACATTTTTCATATGTTAACTGTCTCTCTTCTGCCAAGTTGTTTTTTTTAATTCCAAGAGATCATAAACCCTTACCTAGCTGCATAAATATGTGTATAGATCCCTTTAAAAATATTGCTATGATCATCGAAAGCAAAAAATATTACTTGTTTAACTCTTCATGCGTGTAGGATATAAATTTAATGTATGTCTGTCTTTAGTGTAGCATATTCATGTCTACAATACCTTAATAATCATATATCCAAAGGATCTGTTAAAAAAAACATACGTGGGCAAGGTTGATTCCCATTTTTTGTAATCCTGCGTAACCCTATCAGTATCCTTGATTCTGAAGGCCAACAAACTTACCAGTAAGCTCAACAGGAGTTGTCTCCAGCTCTGTCTCCGGTGTCCTGGTCCTGCTCCAAATAGGCGTAATGCCAGGACGTGGAGCAGACTGCAGTGGTGGTGCTGATGGATGATCGTCCCCCGCCCCTAGACAAGAGCTATATATCCAACTTCTGTTATTGCGCCACTCGGTAGCATTAATAGAGTTAAACTTGGGATTTTTCTGGATGTGGTAAATTTATTGCCTTTACTTTCCAGTGACTTTATCAGTTCCTTTTTCTCTGCACCTCAGAGTCCAGACCAGTATTTCCTTTGGACGTCCCATCAGTTTGGGAGACAGTTGGCTGAAGACAGTTTGGCTGTCTTCATGGTTTGTCAGCAATATGCAGGTGGCATGCATCAGCTTCTCTGTAGATGCAAGTAGCACCAACCTCCTCAGAGGTCTGAACAAGATCTTCACTGTTCAGAAATCCAGCTGAATTTTCCATCACTGGTGATGCATAATACTAGTTTTTAGTATTTAGAGAATGCTTTTCATTTCCGGGATGCTCTACAAACGGTACCTGTGCATCCTCTCAGTGCTCATATGGTGTATGAAAGCATTTCATTCTCGATTTAACACATTGGGAAACTGAAGGAACTTATTCAAGAGGACAGAGAAAGTAAGCCTGGTCCTGGTTAAAAGCTGTTCATGCCTTTAGTAGTCTTGCTATTGACCTTAGCGGGGTTTGGATCAGTGCCTGCAAGATATGGAATTAGATTTCAAGAATTATTGACTGTGTCCTCTTCAATATACCTCAGCACAGTCACCTTCTGGAGGCAAGGAGTCCCAGCACACCTAGAAGAATGTTTTGGGAGTGTTGGCCCCCAGCATTCTTCTCGTGCTCTTGTAGATTGATCCCAGTTGTAAAAGAAACTGATGACAAAGCCATGTCCTTAACAGTGGCAAAGTTACTTACAAAGTCATGTTTCTTTGGACGTGGGAGGAATTAGTGGCAAATAATTTTCCTCCACTTAAATCACAAACCTGCTTTGATTGGCATGCAAGCTAAAAGCTCTCCCTCCCAGCTCCCTCTCAAGGCCATGTTCACAGTGTTTGTGAACATGAGTTTCCTTGTTGCCATCTCCCTTAGATATCTTTGTTTTTCTCTGTCTGCATCACTGCCAAAGGAATATTCAGAAAACTGTACCTTACTGAAACCTGCCATCTCTTTGCCATCTCAACCTGGCATCTCTTTGGGTGAGAGCATGTCTCTGTGTTTTGAGTAGAGTTTGCTGTTGTTTCAGTTCCCTACTCTTGTAGAGGAGCTGAAACATATCTAGTAGTTGTCTTAAAGAGACAACAGCAATGGTTAAATACAACTTATGGTAGCAGTCACCAGATGATGATGTTTTTCCTTGGCTGTCACATGGGACCTTAAAGATGCAGCAGGACAGGGAGAAGCTGGCCTTCTCTCTGTCTTCTTGTACATTTCCACCCGCTCCATCTTTGCCTCAGAATGCTGTGGGTCTGCTATGGATATTGGATTTGATATGAGGTTTCCTATCTGGCTAGCACTGTAGCTGATCCTCCATTTGTCCAGAGGGATGGACGAGATGCCTTCCTCAGCGTCTTTCCAGTGCCAGTTTTCCCTGATCCTAGGAGAGGACCGATATGACAGCGTGCATTGAGTGCTGTTGTGGTGCTCCCCGTTGCATCCCGTGGAGCTCCGCGGGCCACTTTAGCATCGAGGAGTAATGATGGACTTCCACCCGCAGGAGGGGAGTGCGGCGCAGGATGGCCTGCTGTGACTGTCAGAAGCCTGACTTTTAAAAATGAGATCAAGCAAATTAGCATAGCCCGAGGACTTCTTTGAATTGTATGTTGCCCTTTCACCTCTGACTTTATCTCCCAGCATTCACTAACCATGAATATTTAATACGGCCACCACTGCATCCCATAGAATGAATGACAGGCTCCGAGTTTCAAAGCTTAATCTGAAAAGTAATGCATATACATCGATACTGGGAAAAAAAAAGCATCACACCCAGAGCAGATCCTTTTTCATAAGCCCACTTATTAAAAAAAAAAGTAATGTAATATCATGAGTTTTCATTAATACTAGTCTTCAATAAGCCTAAAGCAAATCCTTGCTTGCTGTGCACTTGCTACGCTTGATGTACAGAACTGCCTGAAAGTGATGAAGGCTCACAGCCAGTGCGTGGAGAGCAGGGAGCGTGCGGCCGAGACAGATACAAGCTCTACTGGAGAAGAGGTTCTCAATCCTCCGTTGTCTTCCCTGGAGAAGATGATTATGGATGTTTCACAGGAATCGTAATGCTAATTTTCAGCCCCCACAGAGTGCTTTACACCTGCAGAGTGCTATAAAAATGTGAGCTAATCCTCAGCCGTTAAGTGAGTATTCATCTACCTCTTTTGGAGATGCAGAAATTAGGATACATAAAGGTCAGCGGGCTAACCCAGGGTCACATAGCTTCCCAGCAGCAGGTTTAGGATGAAGAAACAGGCCTCTCTTGTCACATTCCATTGATCATGCTGTCTTGTAGCAAATGTAGCTCAAATTTCCTAAAAATACCTATATATCGATATATAAAATCCTAGAGAAGGAGTTGTTTCCCTCTTTACTTCTTCAAAATAAACAAGCTCCCGAGCTACCAAACCCTGCGTTTACATGTATCATTAAATACTTTCCAGTTGCTAGCCAGAAAACTCAGCAGAAAACCTGTAGAACACCAAAGTAACTCTCTTCTTTTAAATAATTGATGATGCCAAATAGCAGCAGTGTTATGCCAACAAAGAGATCGGTCTCTCAAAATATTTTATTCATTATGCCTCAAGAAACCCAAAGCCTTGTTTTTAACGAAAGCAAATTTCTGAAGTTGGCTCTCAGTTCGTCTGAAACATCTGCTTATTACAATTCTTGGTGTTACAGCACTGGTGCTCCCCAGTAAATCTTTCAGCTTTAAATAATACGTATGGAAGTCTTGGCAAAGAGATCGGGAAGGAGAAAGAGGAACGTTTGCCAAACGTGCATTTTACTTTATGGGGCTGTAGTGGTATATTTTAATAATACATGGGTTGAAGAGAATCTACTAATCCGATTAAATAAGAGGACAAGAAGGAATTAATTCCAATGTTCAAAAAGATCCCATTCTAAACAGCTGAAACTTTATATTCCAGGGTAAAAGGGTTAGAAGTCTTGGCTAACTATGCTCCTATAAAACAGCCAGAAATGGATCTTTCTCTGTAGTGTTCGTAAATCAAGGTCACTTATGCGAGGCGGCTATGTTGTGATAAATCTGTCTGACAATTAGATGGAGAGGGCATATCGATGTTAAATTATATTCTTTGTGCACCCTGGTCAGAAGGCAACGTAAACACCGCAGTAGCATTATGAAACAGAAAATTGCATTGCAGATAATAACAGATATTCATGGTGCATGGCTTTAATGTGCTGTGTTTTTTACTCAGTCGTATTAATATTTTAAATTATGTAACATTCCCTTCTTTATGCATAGTTTCTTTTTTTTTCACTGAAAATGCACCTCCCTCTCCCTCTCTCCTCCCTGTTTCTCTGCCTTTTCCATTTTTCCTTTTCCCTTCTCCTTTTTTTAACAGTGATGCTTGGGGGAAAAAAAAAAAAAAGCCTAAAGCGAAACTGTCTGTGCAAGAAAATAGTAACAAGTGGTTTCAAGATTTATAAGCCAGGATTTTATGTTATATATTTTCAGATTCAATCTGTGTACCAGGCTTTGATCCAAGCCTTAGCATGATGACTGGAATCACTCCGATTAACCCAATGATACCAGGCATGGGGTTAGTGCCGCCACCACCACCAACAGATGTGCCTGTAGTCAAAGAAATAATTCACTGCAAAAGCTGCACACTCTTCCCTCCAAACCCAAGTAAGTGGATCTGATGAAAGAACGTTATTTTCCTAAATATATAAGAACGTTATTTTCCTAAATATATTGCATGAATTTTTCTTTTTAATCTAATAAAAATTATGGGGTTTAAGTAGAGCATAGGCAAGTATGGTGTTTCCCTCTAAGGTCTACTCTGTGTGTAAAGCGTGGTATGGTATCAGAGCATGCTTATTCATCTCTGTAAGGTCACGTAAAAAAACCTATGCAGTTTGTACAAAAAAGAAGAACAATTACTTAAACAAAGCTAACAGAGCCTGAAGACCTACAGTGCTCATAATAGAAATCTGTCTTTCCTTTAGATGTCACAAAATGCAACCATTATACGGTGCTGATCATCTCTATGCTCCCCTTCAGGTGCCCACAGTTAGATGGGACCAATCTGGCCTCGTGCCCCTGAGCACAGCACCTACCACCCAAACGCTGACTAGCTCTGGTCCCCACCTGGGGGAGATGGAGGGAAGGGAGGACTATGGCTCCTCTCTTGCCATTTTTTGGGGGGCAGCATGCGGGTAAGCTGTTTCTCCTCTTTGAGAGCCAGCACCAGGCTTCCTTCCTCCCTTCCTGGGACCTTGTGCAAATAGAAGACTCTTCCCATTGAGCCAGCAGCTCAGGCATGAGGCCTGATTTTGTGTATGGGGTAGCCCCAAGAGTTTAGTTGCAGAGCCATCAGACCAGGAGCTTTCACTATCACTGTGAAGGCAAAAGAGAAAATTAAGCAAATAGTCTGGTGCTCTGGGTTTGCCGTGTACCCAGATCATGATTTAATCAAACTGGCTGTGTGTGTGAATAAGTATATATATATATGTATATATATATATATATGTATATTTTAAGGTTGTAACCCCATTTACTGTGTTAAAGGGCCAAAAAACAAAGTCGTATCAATCAGATTCCTTCTGAGAGAATTACTTTTAGAGGAATGCTCTAGTAGTCTACATATAAACAAGGTGAAGTGTTATCACAGGGTATATTTTTTATATAGCCTTCAAAAATTTCATAGTTTTCTGATTTAAGTGTGTATATATTTTATATATATACTTATATATATACACATATACATAAAAACAACATTTCTAGCCACTCCACCTCATGAGCACTTGTAAACAGCGAGGTTATCCTTCCCGTGTGCTGGCGTCCGCTCCATTATCTGGCAACAAGACAAAACAGATAACCGGCAGAGCGTTTTCATCATGCTGTCGCTTCGTGGTGTTTCCCACTTTGTTTTTCTGTTTCCTGTGCTCTTGTACTCCGAGACAGAAATGAAAATATGCTAAGACCAGGGAAAGGTGTCCGTCCAGCCCAAGCGCCCGGTGTGCACGCGGCGTGGGCTGACTTGCAGAGGGCTTACGCACTTGGCGAGTGTGCCGAGTGATGGGCATGAGCCAGAGATGGTGAAGTTCAGGCTTTGAATGTACTGCAGGAGTGCTTTAGATCTGTGCTGGGGGTCAAATCAGTTGCAGAAGCTTCCCTGCTTTGAAATAAAATATTTTCTTTTCTTTTTTTTGTTTGTGTGACCGTGCAGGGAAACGAAAGATCCCTTTAGATCTTACTGCCTGTCCTGGAGAACAACTCGCAGTGACAGGAATTAATCTCTGAAACGCCACCTAAACTTGAAAAGGTTTAGATTCAAGTAATCAATTTTGGACAATCTCTGCAATATTCAATTATTTTGCTTCTCCCTCTCTCCCGCCTCCACTCTATGTCAGATAACTGTTGCTGCCCAGAACTGATTAGGGGAATGAATAGAGCCAATGGATCAAAAGACAAATTCTGTATTCCAATGTGATTTCTGTTTTGTCTTAGATCTTCCACCACCTTCAACAAGAGAGAGACCTCCTGGGTGTAAAACAGTGTTTGTTGGAGGATTACCAGAAAACGCAACGGAGGAAATTATTCAGGAAGTCTTTGAGCAGTGTGGAGATATAACAGCAATTCGGAAAAGCAAGAAGAATTTTTGTCACATTCGTTTTGCAGAGGAGTTCATGGTTGATAAAGCCATTTACCTTTCTGGTACTTCACATTCTTTAATGGATTTTCCTTGCTTCTCATTTGTATTTTGTGATGCTAATGTTTGCTTATTTTCCTAGCTTTTATCTCAGCAAGTCTTTCTTGAGCTCAGTGGCTGTAGCTTGGAGGGGCAAGGGGCAATTCTGTACTTCTCTGCATCTGCCAAGACTTGTGCATGGTTTTGTATGTTGCTTACCCGGGAGCAATTTCCTGCCACACCACAACAATGCAACAGATCCTGAAATTCACTGCAGAACAATCTTGTTTTCGATTTACACAGGTTTATATAGTTTTGCTCACAGGTTGTGGAAAGAGGAGGGCACTAGGCCAGGAGCGCCGCTGTTTTCCAGTGCCAATTTCTCTGATAGGCTGGCAATTTCATTGGCATATTTTTATAGATTTGCAGTGCAGTCTGAATAAAGTCTGCCTTTATGCGTGCATGTATTCAGCTACCGCATGGGTTTGATTCTGAGCCCCATCTGTAGGCTACGTCTGTTGCTTCCCAGGACAGTGAGTGCCACAGAAACTCAGGTGTAAAATTTCAGAATCTCTTTTATTTTCCAACAAAGGAACAGACAAAAACCCCACACCTCTAACTCACAGGGAAAAAAGAAAAGAAAAAAAAAAAGAAGAGAAAAGATTAAAAACAATTCTGCTTTCATGTGTCAGGCTTCCAGTGACTGTCAGTGCCCTCTTAAGGTTACAGGTTCCTTCATATAAGCATCGGCTTCCTAACTGAGCCCGTCCTCACCTTTCTGAGCTGGATCCCATCCCCTGTATCTATGTGTCTTCACAAGCTGGTTTGTCTCTCCTCAGCGTCCTGGGGAGACCTACAAGTGTTATTTTGCCCCACAAGTGTAGTGTAGCACTTTCACCCCACGTGCAAAGTATTCTTAAATAAACAAGGACCAGGGACTGCCCCTTCGCCAAGACAAGCTGACACAGACTGGCTTCCAGCCACCCACCCTGTGTAGGCTGACCTCGAAGGGACTCACTGAGACCATCCGAAATGGAGCCTGACCCAATGCGACCATCCAAAATGGAGCCCGGGAGGCAGCTAACAATTAAGGGTACCTAGTTTGAGCTCCCACCCTGACCACCTTCTCTTTAGCAGTAAAGACATAACCTCAATGTCCTGAAGTGTCCATAGGAAGCTCACACAGCTAGAACCAAGTGGTCTCTCAAATCACCATTAACTACGTATTAAAATGAAAGAAAGAAAAGAAAACATCTGAACTTTTGCAATATGTGGTCAGGAAAAATTTAACTCACTCCTTTGTTTCAAAAAGGTTTTTGCCTTTGGGTTTCTGGTGTTTTTTGTTTTTTTTTTTTTCTAACTTGGCTGCTTGCTTTAAATATCTATTTGAAGAGCTACAGAAAAGTGTGAGTTTTATGAGGTCTACATAAAGATTTCTTTGAAATACTGCTGTATTTTCATGTTTCTTCCAGATCTCTATTCCACCCAGGAATAGAGAATTCACTTCATTTCTTCTTCCCTCCTCATCCTCTCTTCCCAGTTTCCATCCTTCCTGTTTATTTATTCATTCACTTTACTTCCATAACGCTGGCGCTCACTAGGACAGATTAGCAGGCATCGCAATAGTAAGAAGCAGTAGGACATTTCCCAGCTTCCAACTTCTGTCTAGGTGGGCCCCATCTCCACAAGTAACGGAGCAGAGGAGGGGCACACCAGATTCAGTCGGAGCTGGGATTACTGTGTATGATAAACAAAACAAGTGGCAAGAAATAGAGCAAAGAAAACCTCATAAACGTGCAGGCTGTCACCTTGGGCCAGAGCCAGTGCCCCTCTACCTCAGTTTCCTGCTTCTTGGCAGTTGACTGCACCCTTTGCTTCACTCCAAGTCAAGTTTTGTTTTAATTTTATATGCCTTAAATCCTGGAGGACTAGATTTGATGATTAGAGGTAGGAAATTCCCTCTGCTGCTGTGTGTCCTCCTTCATAATGCATGAGGGTGTGCATTCAGAATAAGGGGAACGAGTAGAGGTGGAGGTGGCAGATTCCCTTCCTCATTCTTCATCATCCTGAATTTTCTGCCAGTTTGTTTCCAAGTTCCTGATCCATCCTTCCTTCCGTTTCCTTTCGTCACAGTCACACTGCTGTCTACGCTTCCTCTTACCGTATGCTCCGCAGCCTGCCTCCCCATCTGTCTTTTTCCTCCACACCTTTTCTTTCTTCTAAAGTGCTGTACTTAGTGTCTCTGACCAGATCAGGGAAAGACAGAGAGGAGGAAAAACAGGGATACACTGCAGCCAAGTTTCACTTAGAGTCATAGAATCATAGAACGTGTTGGGTTGGAAGGGACCTTTAAAGGTCATCTAGGCCAACCCCCCTGCAGTAAGCAGGGACATCTTCAACTAGATCAGGTTGCTCAGAGCCTCATCAAGCCTGGCCTTGAATGTCTCCAGGGATGGGGCCTCCACCACCTCTCTGGGCAACCTGTGCCAGTGTCTCACCACCCTCATTGTAAAGAACTTCTCCCTAATGTCTCATCTAAACCTACCCTGCTCCAGTTTAAAACCATTGCCCCTCGTCCTATCGCTACATGCCCTTGCAAACAGCCCCTCCCCAGCTTTCCTGTAGGCCCCCTTCAGGTACTGGAAGGCCACTATAAGGTCTCCCCAGAGCCTTCTCTTCTTCAGACTGAACAACCCCAACTCTCTCAGCCTGTCTTCATAGGAGAGGTGCTCCAGCCCTCGGATCATCTTCATGGCCCTCCTCCGGACCAGCTCCAACAGGTCCATGTCCTTCTTGTGCTGGGGGCTCCAGAGCTGGACACAGTACTCCGGGGGGGGTCTCACGAGAGCAGAGTAGAGGGGGAGAATCACCTCTCTGGATCTGCTGGCCACGCTTCTTTTGATGCAGCCCAGGATGCCATTGGCATTCTGGGCTGCAAGCACACATTGTAGGCTCATGTCCAGCTTTTCATCCATGAGTACCCCCAAGTCCTTTTTCGCAGGGCTGCTCTCTATCACATCATTCCCCAGCCTGTATTGATAACGAGGATTGTCCCGACCACCAGCGCTCAACTCTGCAGATGAAACAGGGAGCACTGACTGTCCCCCACCACCGTAGAGCAGGGAGGTCTGGCAATGGGCAGGGGCATGTTTTATTTGTAGTGAAATAATTGGGGCTTTTTAACCAGTCTTTATTCCATTCTCAAACATAGTGCATTCTGAAACGGTGGGGATAAAGCATATTGTTAAGGCATTTTCTTTTCCCTAAAAGAGACAAAAAAGACATACAAACAGAATTTGTGGTTAATATTGTATGCATGTTATATTAGGGCAAAGTCATGCCTTTGATATCTGTAATATAATGGTAATTTTGTCTACCTAATCAGTTTTATCTGTCTCTCCCATCTAATCTCATCAAACTTTGTATTTATCCCACGCTTATCATGAGAATAGTGCAAGTGATTACAAAATCCATCAAGTAGTTTAATCACTGATTTTTTTTCCTTTCTATTCCCAAGTAAACATGTATGAAAAGGAGACTGGGAGGTGGATAGAAGACTACGATAAAAAAGTTGACTTGAGGAAGGGCGGTTTTCATTTAGCCCTGAAAGTTACATATTGATCTCCTGAGGAAAAGGCTTTCTAAAATCAACATACCAGCCCACAAGAAAGCTCTTTCTCCAAATTGTGTGTGCTTTACTCTTGTGGCTGACAATTCAGTAACTCCTGCAAATATTGATGGCCCCAGACTTGAAAATATGGGACAAACAGGTGGCTTGAGACAGACCTGTTTATACCCCAAAAGTCTGTGTATACACTTTTCCTGTCCTGATAATTTCCCCTGTGGGTTTCCATGTAGTACCCTGTACTGGTTTTATTTTATGTTCTCGCTGATCAACATCTGATCTGGATCCCCAGTTAGAGAGCAGCTATTGGCCGGTCCCCAATATAGCAACACTCAAAGGTAAGTCAACCCACAGAGTTTTGACTAGACCTGTGATATGGAAATACTGTGTTTGATTTTTGTTTAGCACCCTCATTAATTTTTCCTGTTGCTGCTGCTTTCAAGCGAGGATCTTGGCAAGCTCCCAAAGTCTTTTCCTCTGCCATTGTGTGTGGAACTGAAATTAAAAATGACAAGCCAGGCATACAGTTAGTGCTAGCTGCAGTCCTGAGCAAAGAGATGGGGAGAAGGGTCTGTGAGGGCAATTCATTGCCCATGCATGAAGGGAAGGCAATGGCAGGTGGTTCTCTCATACATCCCAATACCCTCGAACATCAATAAGGAGACGTGGTACTGGAAAAGAGCGAGCCTCCCAGCTGCCCCGTGGCTCAGAGCTGCCATCCCAAGTGGGTACCTGAGGATCCCATACACAAAATAGGACCTGCCAGTTGCGCACCCCTTGCTAAGCAGCATCTTGCTGGCCATCATCCTGTCAAGGAGTCTGTTCTCCCTTGGCCGGGCCAATGGTCCTGTAGTGTCCGCAAATCCTGATCTAGGAAGGTGCAAGAAGCCATGCCAAAGGCGTTTGTGGTTTTTCTTAAGGGAAAGATGCCAAGCCCTGAGCAGCCTGGTCTGACTTTGAAGTTCACTCTGCTCTGAGAGGGTTTTTGGACTAGGTGACATCCAAGGTCCCTTCCAATCCAGGTTATTCTAATTTTCTCTGCTGGTGGTAACCACCTGGCTGACTGACCACCTTCAGTCTTAAGAGTTAAACAAGCAGTCAGATTTTTCGGTGTAATTCGTGGGCAATTTGAAAATTCTCAAATTAATTTGGAGGCACTTAAACTGGTTACCTAAAAGGAACCATTTGTCCAGTGCTACGCAGGGTACTGGGTTTTGAACTGCAATTTACATTGTTCAGTTTTATTTTCCATTAATCTCGTTTACTTCAAAAATGAGGACCACTTTAATAAAGCTCAGCTTTGCCGGTGTGCACGTGATCTGTAGATGCACGGTCCTTTTCATTAGTTCTTTATTCAGATTAAGTGGGGCTGGGAGGTCTTACCAGTGCCGTGTTTCTCGCTGCCCAGTGTGTGTCTGCCAACGGAGGCGAAAGACAGGGGAGAGGAAGAGAGGCTGTGTCTTCCTGGAAAGTACAGCCCAGCTGGGAGATCTAATTTTAGGTTCACGAGACCTGGCACCTTGGCAGTGTCCTTTCACGTTGCTGATAGTGCTGTTTTGGCACAGAGCAATCGCTACGTGAGGAATGCAGCTGGCAAGTCGAACTTGGCGGGGTGGGCGGTGGTTAACATTGGTCACGGTTATCAGGGTAGCCGCACCACTGACCCCTTTTGGCTGACCCCTTCGTGCCTACACCTCGGTGGATAAAACCACGTAATTACCCCCTCATTAGTTCAGGGCCCAGCTCTGAAAGGTCATCCACACTCTTCTTCTGTTATGTCTCACTGAATATGGTGTGTCCGTAACTCTGCCTTTCAACACCTTGTGACTAGAGCTACATATATGATCACAAACAGCTTTCTGTGGCAAAAAAAAATAGTAGTGTTTACTCCTCTGAGCAAGAGATAGCAGAGCAAGATAAAGGAGGCTTTAAAATAAGAATCCCTTCATTTGCCTCTCTTGCAATATTCAGTTCGGCTTCACCCCAAGCTTGTGAACCTTGGAGACCAGATTTGCTAGGTTTCGTGGAAGTGTTTGATGTCTTCTGGCTTCGAAGGACCTCTGAAACACTTAGCTCGAGTTCGTCATCTGGGTTTGGGCTCCTTGTTGAAAAACAAAAGTCACACTTCTTCCTCACTGACAGGCTACTTAGCTGAGCTCTACAAGACGTTTGAAAGCAAAATGTCAAATCAAAAGGCACCCAGATGGTTGTTTGGGTTTTGTTTGTTTGTTGGGTTTTTTTTAAGGAGCAGTACGTATATGGATATTCGATGTCTTTGAAGCTGTTGCCTCATATGTGCCATAGTGCAGACAGACCCTTGTATTCATACAGCAGGATGTTTTTCCAGCAGTAAAACAAGCAGACTATGCCTAAATGCGCATTTTTGCAAAGATGTTCCTAATCGACTACACGAGTCTTAGCTTTGCTGCCCCTGGAGAGAGTTCAAAAGTGAGTTTTAACCATGGTGGTGAGGTGCTGAAGCTCTTCCAACCACAGGCAAACCATGAGACTGGAAAGTAGGTTCTCTTGGATTGCTGTTCAAAAGCAGCAAGCACCATTTTTCCTGCCATTTTGAACGGGAGTTTCCACGCAGCGGTTGTGGAAGCGTGTGTTTCTCAAGAGCCTCCTATGTTCCAGCTCAGCACAGAGTTCGTCTCCGCAGCATCCCGTGACTTGAGAAGTCTCTGCTGGGCTGCTCTGCTCCTGAGGCTACTGCAGCGGGTTGGCATGGAGAAATTGGAGATAGCCCTGTGCAGGCTGATTGATTTTACCTGCATCTGAAGGCTCTGTTTGCAGCTTTCTACATGGTGCTTTCTCACACTTCCTCCGAATCAGCATTTTAAAAGTTGGAGAAACAGGTCTGCGAGTATCTGTCAGCCTTGGAAATAAAACTTGCAAAAAGATAGGTGCCCAGCATATGTTCTTCCACAGCATGGTCACGAAAAGCTCCTTTTATAGCTTTGGCATGATGTGTTTGTCCTCTGACAGCACTCAAGGGTTTTAGCTCAGAGCAGGGCCCTGTTGTACTGCTGTGTAGCCCTGAACTTAAAAGCTTTTGCATTTTGCTAGCTTTAGCATACGATACATTGACCAAATTACCAAGAACATTGCTAAAGGTGAGGCACAACAGGTTGCGTTATTTGTTCTGAAAGAGATCTTGCAAATGTCTAACAAATCCATCCGCGCTCTTAAAATTACTTTAAAGAATGCTGAACCCAATTCATTTGTAGGTGGTTTATATTTGCTGCCGGATTATTTGCAGTGGGGAACTGGGAAGCAGTGTTTGCAATTGTAAAGACTCAAAATTGGACATCTAGCATCAGTGCAGTTATGACACCACCCTCTTTGTGGCACAGGAGTTTGTGTAGCACAATTTTCTCATTCACTTGTACTCATGATTTTTATAAAATTCAGCCTTTCCCCATACTTTCAATTCCTTTGGCGGGCTGGAGAAAAGCACTAAACTGTATAAGATCTCAACAGGATCAGGGGAAGAAGGATTCTACATTCAGACCAAAACCAGATCCTTCTTTAGTAAGGAAAAAAGACGACGGAGGGGGGATCTTATCAACACTTATAAATACTTAAAGGGTGGGTGTCAGCAGAAGGATGGGGCCAGGCTCTTTTCAGTGGTGCCCAGCGACAGGACAAGAGGTAACAGGCACAAACTTGACCATAGGAAGTTCCACCTAAACATGAGGAGGAACTTCTTGACTTTGAGGGTGGCAGAGCACTGGAACAGGCTGCCCAGAGAGGTGGTGGAGTCTCCGTCTCTGGAGACATTCCAAACCCGCCTGGATGCGTTCCTGTGCAACCTGCTCTAGGTGCCCCTGCTCTGGCAGGGGGATTGGACTAGATGATCTCCAGAGGTCCCTTCCAACCCTATGATTCTACGATTCTACGATTCTGGTAGTTGTTTATTCTTTAGCTGGCCTTTGCACTTATAAAGGTTGGGAGTATCAAGTAGAAAAAATTACATATTTTGGGACACCTCTAAACAGGAATGTAGATTCTGTACCTTTGGGTCGTCGACTTTTCAGCTCATCTACTATGTTGATAGGCGATGCAGAAAAATTGTGAGGAAAAATGCGTGGATGAATGTTTATCTTCCTGTGAAAACACAATGGTCAATAGATCCTGCGTAGATATGTCGGAATCTGTTAATGTGCATTTTTACTTAGCTGGCACTTGAGGGGGGGGAGGAGGGAAGAAGAAAAAAAAAAAAGGCAAAAAAGTCCTGCAACAGTTAGTTCTGCTTGTTGATTTCAGGTTACCGCATGAGATTAGGATCTAGCACAGACAAAAAGGATTCAGGTCGCCTTCATGTTGATTTTGCTCAGGCAAGAGATGACTTTTATGAATGGGAATGCAAACAAAGAATGCTGGCCAGAGAAGAACGCCACAGACGCAAAATGGAAGAAGACAGACTGCGCCCTCCTTCTCCTCCGGCAATAATGCATTATTCTGAACACGAAGCTGCTTTGCTGGCTGAAAAATTGAAAGGTAAGCAGCATTTGATACTTTTCAGTGTATTATTCCTCCAGAGCAGGAGAGCCATCCAGAAGTCAGAGCAGGGCAGCCGATTTCTCGCCGACGTATTTCATTACGTGCCCTGTTAGCTTTCCCCCATTAGTCTGCCATTTCTATGCCAATGGGAATGATACTCACCCACCTGCTAGAAATGTATGACATCTGTCCATCTACCCGTGCTTTAACAGCTTCAGAATACTACAGTGGGTTTTTTTTTCTGCTCAGTTGCTGTCATCATCTACCTTGGAAATGTTCTCATAATAAGACAACCTGTTACAAACACCCTTCCTATTGAAGGCCTGATTCCTAAAATGTCTTTCTTTCTTGACTGATACGTTACTACATTACGTGCATGTGACTGTCCCAATTCCTGGCATTTAAATGGCCCTCACGAGCTGCATTCTAACGCGCCCCTCAGATGCAGGGGTACAACCTATCTCTGACACACGCCATCCATTCTTTCATTCCCTCTTTAGGGTTAGAATTATTTGTGCAAGATAGCGTCTTGTTTAGGTATGTGCTTGCTTGCTTGTTTGCTTTTTTCTAGGGACACTTACTGAGATAACATTTTTCAAGGGTGCAGCTCGAGGATTCCTGTCTTTAATAGTTAACATAGAAAGGAAGAAGCAAAGAAATACATTTAAATTTTTTTCTTTGCTTCTTACTTTCTATGTTAAGATCAAGCAAACAACTGCTCGCGCCCCAGAGAGCGGTATTTGTTGTCATTAAGTGTTTAGCAGTTGTGTTTGGCATTCTTTCCCCACGTGGTGGCCAGGCACGTTACTTCACTGTGTGCCAGGTCACAAGAAAGTGTGAGTCGTGCCACTGTTTCAGAATTATCCAGATTAGACGTAGGCTATCTAGCTGTCAACACACTGGCCTCTGCTCTAACTACGAAACATGTTTGGGAAGCCGAAGAAGGACAGTGCAGTGTTGCATCCTTGGAGCATGGAGCAGAGATGCACCCTACTGTCTCTCTGAGTACTGCATTGGTCGCTGTTAGTTCTCACTCTTCCCTCCGTCTGCTGTTAGTTTGGCTGATGGATGTTCTCACCACATACTATTAAAAAATTCATTAAGTAACTGGGAGATTGGTAAAATAACCCAGATGGATTGATAGATCAGGAGAAAAGGAGGAAAGAGGCCCAAATATAAAAATCTTTAATTCTTACCTAACTTCCAGTCCAGCTCCTCTAGAGGTTACACAATACAATACAGTACAATACAATACAATACAGAGATTTAGATTTGTCTATTCCCAGAATCTGTTTTCAGTTGAATATTTTAGGAGTTAATCCTTTATAGGGAAGTTCTTCTTTATGTAGCAAGGCCTAGAGGTTTCCTGAACTAAGCCAGAAAATGCAAGAAGTCTGAACAATTTCTTCCGTATGGCTAGCCATCGCTTGGAGCAACCAAATGTGGGGTTTTTGCAAGATGTTTAAGATGTCTATATTTAGAAGGGTTTTTCTTTTCATTCTACAAAGTTTCCGTACTTAATTAAAACTTATTCCAAGCATTTAGATTGTTGGTTCTCCTGAGGGATATTTGGCCAGAGCTTGGCACATATGCACAAATTTAATATAGAAATATTTTGAGCACGATATAGACCAACACCACGCACATGATTATTTTTCCGGAAATTAAAAAAAAAATAAAAAAAAATAAAAAAAAAACTTTCAGAAACATATGGAATTAAATATAGTAAATTAAGAAACCAAAATTATGATTATTTTTATTGGTTAAGAAATCATTAAAATCCAGCAAAAGACCATATTGCAATTTTTAAAACTTTGCTAATTAGCCGTTGCCTTCCAGCGAGATTAACGGCACCAGCCCTGGGTCTGTGTAGATTGTTGGGGATGGAGAATGCAAAGAAGCCCCCTCTCTTCTCGCTGGTCTTGAGTTGTCTCCTGTGCTAGGTACTCCAGAAAGCAGAGGTGGGGTTCAGTCGTTATGCTGGTCTGCTTTAGCTTTCCTATGGCATTATAGCCGGTATCTATAAGGCAGTGGGGCAGAACATGATGGCCTCCCTTGGGCAACGTGGATTCACCACATGAGCCCATTGTGACATCCTAAAAACAGAAGTAAAGCAACACTAAAGAAACTTCTTGAACTCTGGCAAAGGGCAGTTCATGTCATCATACATTCACAATTTAAATGTGGACTTCAGTGAAGCTTACAGGATATGTATATATGTATGTGTACACACACACACACACATACACACACACACACACACATATATAAAACTTGGGGTCAAAATCACAGGTCTCTGGGTATCACCAGATTCACATTGCTGCAAAAGCCTGGACAATTCATCCTAAAGAAAAGAAGGATGGAAATATATCTGCTCTTGGCGGGATTTACCCAGAAAGAATGGGTTTTCAGCAGATGCTTTGCAGTTGTTTTCTTAAGGAAAGTCATGACCTCCCCATGGTACCCACTTCAAAAGACTCCTGAGCTCTGTTGCCAGCTCATGAGACAGAGCTGCAGGTGCCCAGCATGAAGGTTTCAGCTCCTGCAATGCCTCCAGAACTTCACTGAGCAACGCTAGCTGAAAAGCAAGCCAAAATAGCTAAACATCTGTCATCCCAAGATACTGCTTTGCAATCACAGATGTAGACAACTTGGTCTGAATCCAAGCAACTTTTGTTGTCAAAATAACCTTGGAAATTCTTGACAGCAAGGAAATCTGATGGTGAGCAGAGACGAACTAGACTCATCAGCCTGTTGTGGTCTAGATATTTGTTGAGTCTATAACAGAGGTGACAATATCTTTCTTTACCTTCTGCAAACTGCAGCATAAGACTTAAAGAAATCATTGGTTTTGTGTACCAGACTTGGTTGGAAACTGTTGCCACAGTGTTGTCAGCATATTCCTAATCCTCTCCCGTGCTGAAGTCACCTGGTAGAGCAGTAACTGCAGTAGAGGAGTGTGGGTGAGAGGGTATAGAGGGATCTTTTATGCCAGTTGGGAACAAAAGTTCATTATAAAATTTCAGCCAGGTTGTCTCTACTGGTTTGGAGCTTCATAGAAAAGAATAACTGGTTTCTCAAAGTGCACTGCCTGGTGACTGGGGCTGGGGCCTCTCTGCATATGACGCATTCCATACCTGCAAAAGCATGAGGGTTTATGACTTGCTCTCCATTCCCTGCCCTCTGTGGGCTATCCCAAATCCCTTCATATCTGCAAAGAACTTGGTTTGAACGCTTGATTTATGCAGAAATAAGGGAAACCCATCAAACTCTGGACCAGTGCAATTTTTCACCACTTTCCATTTTTGGACTGTGGCAGACAGTGCTGGTTTATGGGTATCTTCCTTCCTTTTCCTTTTCCTTTTCCTTTTCCTTTTCCTTTTCCTTTTCCTTTTCCTTTTCCTTTTCCTTTTTCCTTTTTCCTTCTCTTTCCCTTTCCCTTTTCCCTTTTTCCTTTTTTCTCTCCATTAAGGACTTCAGGGTCCTGTAAATGAAATTCTTCATAACTTTTTCCTTGCTGGCAGTATGGATAGTTTTTTCTGCACCTTTCTTCTTGTTAGCCAAGAGCGTGTTCCCTTTTCTCTAAGCGCTTGTGACGTTGTTCCTCTCCCTGTGCACCTATTGTGCTTTGTCATTGCCACTTTTCACTCCCTGGCCGTGGCATGTTGCCAGTATCTTGGGTGTAGGTCTCATGGATTTGAGCCTTGTAGCTCTAAAAATATAGGCTCACACTACTAAATCTCATTGATTAAACGTTTTTTGGGCTGCTCGATGTTGATAATTTGCTCGTGATGTTCTCTGCTGGTCACAGCCAGAGCCAAAAAGAGGAAAAGCCAAGGAGATGATAGTTCATAAAAGAGGAGATTTCCTGCATTGGAAAGATGACTTGTCACGAAATATTTGATTTAAATTTCTTTCGTGCACTCCCATGAGAGAGTCCCACTTTTCACGAGTCCAGCACGTAAAAGGCAGAAAAGACCTGAGCCTGGATTATCAGAATGAAACGAGCTGCAGCTTTCAAACTCGATGGGTAACTTGGGGAAGAACATGAGCTCTTTCTCATACCAGGGCTATGCTGATCAGTTTTAGGTTTGTACCACACATCTTGTGTTGCAAGCTGGTTGGGAAGATAATTTTGCATGACAAGTTATTTTTGTTTTGGGGTGTTTTTTGACCTTCCAAACCACTAAAGTAGGTTTGAAGGGGAAAAGCAAAATAAGAAATAGGCATCATTTATTAAAAATGGTAACATAAAATTTCACTTTTTCAAAAGGTACTCTTCAAATCTACTTTTTGATCCAAATATTCCAAAATTTGTCTTGCCATTGTGAATAGTTTCATCGAACCATTTTCTGATCACCATGGAATAAGATAACAGCTAAGCATAACTCAGGCTAATGAAACTTCTGGCCTTCTTTCTGACATTCTTCTGCCTTAGGTAGAAATCTGTGTTTTCCTTGAGGAAATACCACAATACATTCATAGATGTGAATTCTGGGAAACCAAGGTCTTTTACAGTGAAGTGTCAATGTGAATTGCCTCCTTAAACAGCCTTCGGGAATACTCCCCCAGTTCTTCTTCTGACAAAACCAGCAGAATATTGTGTCTTCTGCTATTACATTACATAAACGTGACCTTCTTGTCTCCTGGTTCATTGCAGCATTTTGTTTGGTGTGTGTCTTTGAGATTTTAATTCCTCGGTATGAAGTCAGATGCGTTATTACTGCACAGTGAGATGTGTCGGTAGATTTTTAGGATCAGATTTGCATACTCTGACATCTGTTTTCCTGGGTGCTTTATAAACGGTTGAGTAATGTGGTGCCCAGAACATCGCACAACTGGAGATAGGCTGAACCTTTTATCCTTAAGTGGAACACTGCTCTGTCAGGTGCATTGAAACAAAACATTTTAATCTGTGTGCTTATGACATTTGCGTTTCAAAGCCGAATTTCTAACATTATGGTGTTCTTAATTCAAGCATATCTGTACCTAATGGTGTCATCTTCAGCAATCACTTCTTGCAAATAAACTCCTTTAAAATACTACATCTGTCTTGTTTGCTGCAGGTAGTTAAACGGTTCCACCATCTAACAAAGACATCTATTCATATCTGATTATCCGTTTCTTAAATATTTTGAGCAGAGGAGACATAAATATCTGCAAGTTATATACAATACCCTGGAATTTACCTCCCTTTTAAATACAGTGTTTCTTTATCAGCACAGGAAAGTTATTCATTTTCCATTTTAAAAAAAAATATAATTTGAAAAATTGAGAAGCTGCTGCTTTGCCAGGCACTGTATTATCCCCTGAAGAGAGAACAGATTGGAAATTTAAATAAATAGATGGCAGTTACAGTAGAATGAACTAACCGGGGATGCATCTTGTGCAAGATTCAGGTAACATCAAGCCTGACAATCTCAACCCTTGCACATCGTTTGAAATATAAACAACATTTAATTGCTTGGGAAATAGGATATTTCACTGAGAAGAAAACCACGCTGCTTTCATTATCGCTCTGCACTTGAGAGCCAGACTTGTGGAGCGCTGCAGAAGTTACCCAGAGAGGCGAGTCTCACGCCGAAAGGATCAAATTTGGTGCAGGGCTACGTCAGAAGGGGAGGCAAAGCTGAGATCCTCCGAACAAATCCAATGAACGCCAGCTTTAATTGCTGCTGAAAGACTCCAGACCTTTTTTTAGCACCCTTTTTTTTTTCGCGAGTAGCATATCGGGACGGAGCCCTACAACAGACATGTTTCGACGCTCCGGCGTCAAATCTGTTTGCTCGCCCTTCCCGTTTCTAGATCATCATTTTCTCCTTCCTTCTCCCATATGCTGCTGACATCTGCTGTGACACAATACATCTGGCTCCGAAAGCCTCGCACAGGGGCTGCGAGCCGGCACAGCGCAAGGACACTTTTGTCTGCCGGCAGAGGTGGGTTCAGCTCTCGGCAGCCTGGTAACCCAATTCCCCCGGTACCTCCCTCCGAGAGCCCACAAAAAAGTACTCCTGCCGTTAAGCGCATCACTAAAAGTGTCCTCCTTCACCTAATCTGTATTGTAGCAATGCAAAAATTTAAGGTTTTAATATCAACCCACTTGATTAAACGTTCCGCACTGCGAAACGACTCAAGTTAATTACTATGAACTGGGAAATTGCAGCTTGTCGATCTGAAAGTTTGTGGTGTGATCTCCAGAAATAGGGAGGAAACTCAATACCCTCGTAATTACTTTTCATTGGAGGTAATGGCATCAGCAGGATAAGATAATGGATTTCTGTGCCTCACATGAAACACCCACCTCTGGAAGAGTTTTTCGTGATTTAATTCGGAAGAAAGAGTTTGATTATGCAAGGGGGAGAGAGCACCATTTAAGATATCTTTTAGTAAACTCATATGCATGTTTTTATCAAATCTAGTTTCAGCTTGTCATTTATTACATAACTGGAAAAGTTTCTTGGTTACAGCATACAGTTAAGGCTATTTAAGAAATAGTAAGGTGGATGTTAATCATTCTTTAAAATAACCCTTTGGCAGTAAGAATTTATATTCCCTGATTCTCACTTATTATGCAGTGCCATCGGGTTAAAAGTGTTATTAATCCCGAAAGTACAAGACTGGTGCGTGTGTTGCATGGCACAATTATATAAGGTATTTGAGCAGGGGAAAAAAGAAGGTGAGGGTAGTAGCTGAAAAGTTGCGTTTCTAGGTCAGCGGCAGGCACTCCGTGCAGGAGAAGCTCTTAAGCCAAGAGAAAAATAGGTCGTCATTGTGGTACCAGAAGTGGCGTGTGCTGGGAAGCAAATTATTCCTGATGCACAGGGGAGCTGGGCTGAACCTGCGGATGAGGGAGGTTAGTAAACCTTTTCCCTGACCTGGTTCACCCGCAGCAGTCACCCGCCGTGGTTTGTTATTTTTCGTATTGAATTCAGTGTTTGTAGTTTGGAAGTCACTTAGTTACAGTCTAATAAATTATTAAATCAGAACCCAGATTAGCGGTGACCTTGGCCTTACATCCTCCCCTGCCTGCAGTTACATGGCGGGAAGAAGTCTGCATCCTGAAGTGGCCGCAACTGCTTTCCTGTAATAGCAAAACTGGGCCCAGTTTGACAAACTGGAACTGGAGTGCGATCAGACGAGCGGCGCCAGGCAGACCTGAGGGCAGCGTAACCATAAGCGAAGGGGTAGTGCTGAGCAGGTGGGGATGAGGCACGGGACACGACGTCTTCCAGTGTCCCAGCTACAGCTGACAGAGGACAGGCTGTCAGTCGGAGGCAAATAGGTGGGACATATGCCATGACTCTCATCCTCCTTCTACATGCCCCACGGCACAGGCATTCTCAGCGCTCACAATAATGCCTTCAAGAGGTGTTTGTTGGATGTCCAGTGGTCAGGGCTATGCAGAACTCAGCAGAAGGACACACCTACCCTTTCCCGTCTTACAGAGAAAAATGAGACCATTAATGCAGCCCAAAATATATGCAACCAGCACAGGCGCTTTCTAGGTGTAGTCATCAGGATAAAGCACAGCAGCTCTTTGTCTTTTCAGCATCTCCTTGCAAGCCTAGGAGCTTGCCTTAGGGGAGCAAGATCAGGGACAAGTGATATTGTGTGCTGATTCTGGACAACAGCATGGTCCTGTAGGAGATAGCGGTGATTTAGACAGGCTCCAAGCGTTGTGTGAATTATCTCAGATATGTTTTAAAAATTTGAGAATGTCCAGAGCTGGGAAGATACTGAGGCTAAAAGCAAGCATAGCCCAGTGTTTAATGTCACTCTCAAAATACAATGTCACTCTCAAAATACAGAAATATAAAGTTAGCTATATTTGCAATATATCTAGAAGCGTAGAAATGATAGCAATAAGAGTGTTTGAATGCCTGGCTTCAGAGTGATGGATTAGTCTATCTCCTTTCTAATGGCTAAGGCCTTCGACGCCATCACCCAAGTTGTGAAAGCACCTTATGGAGGTACTTAACATTGAGAGATAAATAGTCACAACATTTCAGATTACTCTGAGCTCAATTCTGCCCTATGTTACACCAGGGAAACTCCATAAACTGAGAGTAAAATCTCTGTTTCCAACACTTTTTTTCCCAGCATTCCATTTTGCAGCAGTTCTTGTCATAGCTTTTTCTATTAAAAAGCTTGTGACAGTTGGGGTTGCTTAGAGTGGTCAAATTCCAAGCACAAAAATGCAAAACGTTTGTCAACAATTATTCTTTTTTTTTTCCATAGAAATATCCCTGTTGACAATTTCCCAGGCAGCTGTAGGGATGCATCTCCTTTTCTTTATGTTTCATTTCATCTAAGTTGTGAGCTAGGGTTTAAGTGCCGAAAATCTTCAGTTGATATAAGAGGAATTTGAAATATCTTATCTCTAGAGGCCTGTGATTGAGTCTGGCAGCACCTGGAAATCTCTATCGACAGACACCCAGCAAGCCATCCTCAGTAGATGGGTAATATTAAAGCGACATAGCATGCATCACAGCTTGCAGCATCACTGAAAACCCAACCCAGGTACACAGACGCGGCGTAGGTCTTCCGAAACTGGTGCACTTGCGTTAACGGTTGCGATTACTCTGGCCAAATGTAGGCATCTGTTGCAGAGATGTCGATATACGAGCGGGTCACTCCAGGCGCCCTTTACAGCTGGTTGAGGGAAGCAGGTACTTCTGGGGCACAGTCCACCTCACCCTCAGATAGACAGCTAAAACCAGATTGACGAAAGCCTGTCCGACAAGCGTCCATCACTTCCCATTGGCTGTCCCAGGATCCGTCCTGGGGTTAGTAAATAAGATGTTGAAATAAAGGAGATGTATCCTACCTTATTTGCTTAAAACATGCTGTAACTGGGGGGGAGAAAAAAGCCTTAAGTGCGAGAAATAATTTGCTGCGTGCTCATTGTAAAAGAACAGTTATGCACGGGAGCATGTCTTATATAAAGGAATTTATTTTAAGAGTATGTTTTTAAACAGTGTATATTTATGTGCATCCTATCGCAAGGGAATAATTTTGAACAGAATTAGGAGTTTTGTTTTATTTTTTTAATGAATGGCTGCAATCATAAGGCAGTTCATGCTCTGCTTAAATTAGATTCCATTGCTGAATTTCTTCTACTATTTGTGTACTAAATAAAAAATAAATGAACAACCCGGTATAAAAACCTGATTTTCTAAGTGAACCTCTGATTGCTCAGAAAGAATCACTGCATTCCGGATGGAGAAAATTCATTCACGGTGAGTTATCTTATGCCAGTCACTGAGTAGCCAGCTCAAGAATATAAAAGTTAGAAATGAAGGTGAAAAAAGGAAATTTTAAAACTGTGGAGAAAAGATTTTATTAACTAATGTGCCCCTCTTGTGCATATATTACCCGCCAGCATTTTTTAATGTATCTTCTAATTAGGTAATCGATGAAGATGCTGATGTTTACCAATGGAAGTTTTTCTTCCTGCTAGTACAGGGCCATGAATTCCTGCTATAACAGGCCCACGGACCTCTGCAGCTCCCTGGCAGTACGGCGTGTTGAAAACAGGTTTTCAGCGTGCCCTTTTTTAAATGGGTTGAATCTCTGTGGCAGAAGGATGGCACGTTTATGAACATCCCGTGCAGACACCGACTACGCCCGATAAAAACAAAACAAGAGGAGGGGTGTTTGAATTTCATATAGACTCTATAGCGAAACAACGTGTGGCCGTGTACTGGGGAGACATCGAAGCAAGAAAAAGGGAGAATGGTTCTGTGCAACTGATTTTCCTCCTGCATCTTGCACGAAACATTTCTGCTCAGTTCTGCACGCTGTTTCTTCACGGGTCGTGGGTACCTCTTCAGAGGTGCTTCTGTGTACCATTTCTCCCAACTTTGCCGTTCGTGTCTTGACCTAGATTGAATGGGATAATTTACTCTAAATGGTACTTCAGTGTTGGGTGGTAAATTATGTGTGATGATATAGATAACGACGTCCACAAGGAAAAAAGAGGAACATTCAGCTGTAGTTACTCTCTATTCACAATCAGCCTTATCCTTGGTGTTAACAGGCTGGTGCCATCGGCAGGGTGACCTGACTGTACAGACTGTTGGAAATTGCATGCTAACATTGCCAGGAGCCATTACAGGTTATTCTTATTGACTACTGTAATTATAATAAACATTATGTTCCAGGGATGAGTTCTTGGCTGTATTGGATCTGCGACATCCAGCTCCTGTTTGTTTCAGAAGATTTTACCCCAGCATGGAAAGCCTTATCCTAGTGTTTTCTTGCAAAGAAGACACTTTGCACGAATCTTGTTTACATTTGGCTTTTCTGAGGCCCGTTATTCAGCCAACCTCACTTAATAAGTACCTGCCGTGTATGTGTCCAGCAAAGCTAGGACGGAGGATCTAATCCAAGGGGACAACACAGAAAGTAAAGATGCCCGTCTGACACTTCCTCCCCAGAGACAATTCCTTAATGAACGATGATGATGAATCATATGTTAATGTGAAGTCACAGCAGATACATCATTGTACAAAGGGAGGGTGCTCTTATTTTGCAAGTTTTGGGGGGGATCTTGGGTGAACATACCTGTCTAGCTGTGGAGAACAAACCCTTTTGCTGTAGCTGAAAGCATGTTTCAGTTAACAAGATGCTAAAGATCAGGCAATGTAAAATCTGTTCTTCACAGGCTGCGGGCACCGAGCATGTCACTTGTCCTCTCTGTACTTTAGGCTCCTCGTCTTTTAGGGAAGTGGTTACTCATTCAGCATAAAAGCCCACATCGTCACTTAAGAATTATTGTTTCATTATTCTTTGTACATGGAAAGCAGGGTCATACAAACTGTGTCGCACATTTCTATATCCTGTAACACGGTTGGTCGGTTGGTTTTAATATTTTGCAATTTTCTTTTTAAGTGTCTTTTGGTTATAACTATGCTACTACTCTATAACACCATAGCCGTATACCTTCTCCTATGGAAAGGTATACCTACCATCTGAAATATATATAAGCAAATCTAACCTACAAGGACTAGATAAGATGTTTAAAATGTTTTGTTGGGAAATGGAAGTTTTACAGAATAAAATCCTGGGGGGAAAAATGAGATCATGTTACACCCAAGTGGTGCCACAGGAAGACACACACTCTGTTGTAATGACATTTTCTTGCAGTTCAGCCTAAATGAGACTTAAAAAGAAATGCGTCCTCTTAATCCTGAGGAAGCCAGAAGTGTAATGGATGCTGCGCTAAGAGTCTTCTGAGGAAGCCAAGAGCACTGTCAGAGGCAAGAAGATTACTTGGGGAAGGAGTGCACAAAATCTAGCCACCAGTTTTGACGGTCTTTCTGCAGAGAAATATAACTTTAGTTACCCGAATGGTAAACACAAAGCTGTAATCCAGGTGTTTGCCTGGATTCGTCTGGATTCCTTTAAAAAAAATATGTAAAACAAAACACAGACAAATGCAAAATACAAAACAAATACAGCCACATCATCTGTTGAAAGCAGTTCCTTGTAATTAATCAGTGCTTTGAGGAGGAATTGTTCAGCCTCATCATTGTTCATTAATTAAGAATGTGATGTTAGCAAAATCTGTTGACAAAAGTACGGCTGAGCCCAAGCTCCAAGACGGAGCTTTTGGCCGAGCAGATTAACCCGGACACATTTCATTTCCTCAGTGGGTCCAGTGACACCGAGGTCTCCTCGCTCCCACTGTAAGGTCATTTCATATCACTGAAGGGCTTAAGGGAGATATTGTGAAAGCAAGGAGTCAGTCTCCACAGAGAAGTGGATGGGGGGTGTGTGTGCGTTTTGTTGTGAGAAAGCTATTAAAATAAGCAGAAGACAAGTCTTGAAGGAAGATTTATGTAGCTTCACGTGGCAATATTGGCTCCCTACATCTGATAGAACAAAGGACCCAAAAGTTGCCCAAAATGATATACTGCAAGCAGGATTTATGGTGATTTTAATGTGACACGGAGCAGAAAATGTGTTCTCGGCAGGATATTTATGCCTGCAATTTAAAACCTGTGCTTTGATTGTTCTAGATGATAGCAAGTTTTCGGAGGCCATCACAGTGCTGCTCACCTGGATTGAGCGTGGTGAGGTGAATCGTCGCTCTGCAAACCAGTTTTATTCGATGGTGCAGTCGGCCAACAGCCACGTCCGCCGGCTCATGAACGAAAAGGCCGCTCATGAGCAAGAAATGGAGCAAGCCAAGGAGAGTTTCAAAAATGCCTTAACGGGGATCCTCACTCAATGTAAGTAACTCCTTTTTGTCCAGTGTTGTTGTAATGATGGTGGTGGTGGTGGTAGTGGTTTTTTTTTATCATATTGTTTGTTTGTTTGGGGGTAAGTAGTTGCAATGCAGTCATATTCTACTTCATATCCTATTCCATACTCTATGGCAATTTGGAGGAACAAGGACCATTCCTAAGAGCTTATTTCTCAAGGTGAGCAAAGTTTCAGTGGTTTTTTTATTAATAGACAAAGACGTGCTCTATGCATAATGTCTACTATTGCGTAGACATAACCCTTCAGGAACGGACCAGACAGAAGCCTCCCTGCTCTGAGCAAAGATCGTGCTTTTGTGGAGAGAAGTGATATGGAGCCTGTGCGTGACAGCTAGTTAACAAGGCCAATTACAGAATAGAGGACTATTAGGTTAAATTTTTAGCCTGGGTTTAGGTAAAAGGAAGTAGGATTCAGCAACTTTTAGGGATATATTCATAGCATACAGGCCACCCCCACAGTAGAAGAATATGATGTACTGCTGCTGGCATCAGGACCACTTGGCTGATACAATGCCAGAATTAATTTGGCAGATCAACTGCCTTAAATATTTAGTGCTGGCAGCTATTTCCTTAGTACAGAAATATCATCAATGAAGTTACCTTAATGAGGTTCCCTCATAAAATAATAATTGGGATACTAGCCTAGAAGTGTTCTTCGAAGAGAAGAGAAGAGAAGAGAAGAGAAGAGAAGAGAAGAGAAGAGAAGAGAAGAGAGAAGAGAAGAGAAGAGAAGAGAAGAGAAGAGAAGAGAAGAGAAGAGAAGAGAAGAGAAGAGAAGAGAAGAGAAGAGAAGAGAAGAGAAGAGAAGAGAAGAGAAGAGAAGAGAAGAGGGAGAAGAAACTAATCTCATTGTTCCTGGTTTTTAACATGTCTACTCATGGCTGCTCAAGCAAGAGACTTTACGATACTCAGAAAGGTGGAGCCTGAAGCCAGCTCTCATATGCAAGTTAAAAACAAAACCCAAGACAATTTAGCAGATGGAGTACAATGCAGTTGCAATTTCTGAATCACACCCCTAATCTTTACGTTGAAAAATGAGCCCTAAAGGCTTTCTGCAGTATTTTTCTGGTGCCTCAGTGGTCACCCTTCAGAAGTTAGAGCTGAAGGCAGAAGCTTGGATGGAACTTCCCTGGGTTAGGAAAGCAGCCCCTGGAAGCTTCCTGCGTGTGGGAGATGAGGAGTTCAGCATCTCAGAAGATGAATTCACCCCAGGGCATATGTCCTTCTAATTTAAGGGCTTAGTTGCCTGAACTTAGGAAGAAAGATTTCGGGTCAAAGGCACTTGATTTCTGAGGTCGTATGTTCAGTGAGTTAAGTTTTAAAGACCAGCTAATTCCCTTGGTAATTTGCTAGGCAATGTCATCTTCCCTCTCAGCAACTAAAAGGCAGCGTGAGGAGCAGAGATGCAGGCGCCACGCATGGCCATGCTGTTCAATTCACACCAGGGCCTCCGTAGTTTAGTGTGCAACAGCCAGCGCTAACATTCGGAAATGCCTTCTTCAGCTGCATTAAAAAAAAAAATCCCCCATTGTCAGCAGGCTGAACTTTAGTTAAATCAGTCTAAATTAGCCCGTTTGTCACCAACTGTTGTAGAACATCTGTCACTTGGAAATAGAGATCCCTGTAGTTCCAGGTGGAAACTTGCAGCTCGGGCTATCTGATTTGTTCCTGTAGTGTGCTGAATGCTGAACTTACAAAAGCAGAAATAGATCTGGCTTCAGAACGTGAGTTTCAGAGTGCCACAGCGCAGCCATGCCTGGAAGAAGAGAGTTTTGGACAGGTCTGGCATAGGGGGACAAGGTCAGCACAAACACAGGCTCGGGGAAAGGTGTTACACTCTGTGGATTTTATAAGAACAAATTTTACGAGGTTTCCAGATGCTCCACAGTGGTTATTTTATAAACATCATAAACATTGGCCATTATTAGCATTAATGTGTCTTATTAAAATTCTCTGCAAACTTGCTACGAACAGATGGATGATGTTTTTGCATTACACGTGTACATGCCTAAGATTGCTAAACATGGAGACTGTGAAATGAGCTTCCCTTTTTCAAGCATTTTCCTGTATTTGAGTTGATCTGAGGAATGTTTTTCATGCGTCCTTTTCTATTGTTTTCCCACAACTCTATATAATCAGTTACAATATGTCACTTGCTTTATGAAGAAGAATTTGAAAATACTAGATATCCAAAGTAGGTGTGCGTGGCCTATTAAATTCTGCAGTGTGGCAAAGAAACCACTTCTGCTGTTCTGCAGTAAGGATCCAAAAGTCTAGTGTAATGCTGCAGCTGTGTGGCCATTTGACATAAATATTACAGTATTTTTAAAATACCATGTGGCGTTCCTCTGTCATGAACTCGGTCAGATGTCCAACCATTCTGGGCTTTCTTTGCAGTCAGCAGAGAAAAATAAGCATCTCCAGGGGATGAGTCATCAGACCAACCCCATGGTGCTCTTCCAATGAGATGAATCATCCCTTGGAGATGCCATTTTCTCTCTGCTGCCCGTAGAGGACTCGCAGGGGACCTAGCTCAGAACCAGATGTCCAACTTTTACATGCCTTGTTCAGAGCGGATTAATCCCACTTACTGTGTGTCGTCTTGATACAGAAGGACGTAGCATGAGGGAAGAACTTGGATTAAGCTAAAAATGCTGGCATTGTAGCAGTGAATATTATGGGGAGTGAAGAAGAAATACGTTAAGAAAATGGGCTTCAAGTGCACTCACCTGGAACACACACACTGTCTATGTGGGTCTCAGTATAAAATGCTTTCTTATTAATGAGGATTAATGTGGACAGAACATTTCAGCTTATGGCCCACCTACTGAAGAAGTACAGGTATTGAAATCCCTGCTACAAATTTTTGCCTGGAAGTATTTAGAAGATTACCAAGCGGATTACCCCTAAAAATTTGGGACAAGTGTTCAGCACGTGAATTAATTACCTGACCAAGGTACTTGTGCCAGGATAATCAGTGAAATAAAGTGTATTACTGCTGTCACACCACCAATTTACAGCCCCTGATTTAAGTTCTACAGGGAGTCTTAGCCTTGTTATCGTGCTTCTTCAGTTATTTAAGGGATAAAGAGAGGAAAATGTCCACTTCTTTCTTTGTTGTTGAATTACTTAGTTTCTCTAGATTTGAATCTGTGCTTAAAATATGGATTGTTTTCCAGGATTTTGGATAGTTCTGTCTTTGCGGTTTGACTTCTAAATTCTTCCACTTTGCTTCCACAGCACAGTTACGTGTGACACTGCTCCCTGGCTTTCCATGCATCTCTGTTTCATTTCCTCCCAAACGACCTTTTCAGCCTAAGGCTTATAGATGTTGATCCTCATGTTTAAGAAAAATGGAAGCCCTAGAGACATCTGCATCGGGCTGTTTTTTTTAGACTACACCAGAGCTGCAATTCTCTCCTCTGACTTTCTCCTCCATGCACTGTAAACATCGTCTGCCTCTTATTGAGGTTTCAGACTACTTAGTGCACTATCCCTTGACAGAATTTTCAAAAGTACCTGTAGATGAGTGAAGATCCAAAATCCCATAGTCAAAAATTAATTTGATATCTCAAGTCAGATGCACAAGGGGGTGGAAGTGTTCCAGTATGCAGGTAGATAGATGCACAGTGTGATTAACAGAAATGCCCCATGGCTGGGTACTGAGCAGCTAATGGCACTCATTTATTTTGTCATTTTTGTCAATTTTACTAATGGATGAATCTTCAAGGGGCTCAGGCACCAGGTCCCCATGAAGGTCTCTGCCGTGCCTGTAGGGGAAGAGTGGGAGGGTGGTTTTCATTGTGGCCAGATTACTTCCTCGTCATGTGGTGGCCTTCACTTTCACTCTCTTCTTGGCCTTCAGGGAATTTCAGTGCCTAGTGGTCAGGATGATCTTTCGGAAAGATATGTTTAAATACCCTGAATGCCAGTGGAGGAACTGAACCTGAGCCTCCCTCCTTCCAAGACTGCTCTAAATGGTGAGGTCTGAAAGTCAATGTTGACCTTCCTTGGGGTGTTTGACAGATGGCACCTGATCCAGAATGATGCCGGCTGGAGGGAAGTGTCTCCCTGCCTCCTGTAACATGGCACTGAACAGAGAGAACAGCTACATACATCTATGGCACATTCCCACTCAGGGCATGCGTATGCATAGTCCATCAGCTACTTAAGGCAGTGGCCTTATATGCATTCCGAAGCGTGAAGCCCTTCTCTTCTATGTTGTAGGAAGCCTGAGCTTTAACCCATCACAGTTGATAACAGATAATCACCAGGGTCTTAGAACTTGTGTAAAAGGCCTGAGTGTCAAAATGCGGGTCTGAAAGTGTGGATACATGCATGGTTCATCCTAGGGGGCAAGCTGGAGTATAAACCTGCAGAGTCACTTATTCCAGTGTAACTAATCACAGATGTGTCCTTACCTCCTGGTGGATGTGAGGTTGTTGGAAAGGGAAGGCAGTTCCCAGTGACCCTGAGATCCCTTCGTGCATTAGCTGGCATCAGGGAGAGGAGATGTGCTGCAGGTTCTCACCCTACCTCGGTAAGCAGTAATTAGCTCATTGACTCTCAGTGAGCAATTTTTGAAACAGAACACGGACCCCCTAAATCACTTAGATGTGTTTAAAGGTTGCCATCCTGAATTTCATTCACAGCGGCTAAGTGACAACACTACTGTTGGCTAATATTAGGCAAGCGAGTGGCAATCCAGCATAGCAATCCCCAGCATTCAGTATTTAGGGCCAGTAGGTTGCCCAGAGAAGCTGTGGATGCCCCATCCCTGGAAGTGTTCAAGGCCAGGCTGGATGGGGCTTTGAGCAGCCTGGTCTAGTGGGAGGTGTCCCTGCCCATGGCAGGGGGTTGGACCTAGATGATCTTTGAGGTCCCTTCCAACCCCAACCATTCTATGATTCTATATACTCTAGTAGGCGATCCTGATATTTCCAGGTGATCTCGTGGACAAGCTACATGCTGACACCTTTTTTTTTTTTCCATTTCAGCTACTAAATATCATACCATCATGCCAAGCAGTAAAGCAAAACAGTTACAAAGTTCAACGCAATTTATAAGTGACTTGATGTACTTCAGTAGTACTGCTGGGGTATTTGTAAATTGTAAAATAGGTTTTTCCCCTAACTTAAAAGAAAATGTTGGGATCTTTTTCTTGGTACAGTTCTAATTGTGGCTAGGGACTAAGACCTTGTAGGTTTTTGGCCACTTATGAAGTCTTAAAATACAAGGATTCATATGTGTGGGTAAAAGTGGCATTACTAAATCTTTCAAAGAAGTAAAGAGACATCATTTGAGTGAGTTCCTACTTTGCCTAGACAATTAGCTGACTCCTGAGAGGGTCAGAAAAAGCACTGCAATTTGCATTATGTCACTGGTGCACCTTTGCCACAAAAGCTATTTGTGGCAGAGGAAAAGCTATCTGTATGTGAGTGGTATCCCAGCTTTGCACGGAGCTGTGGTCAGAGCGCTACGCTGTGGTGCTCTGAATCTAACAGCTCCGGTGTAGGCGCACTACGGCACTATGCTGAAATGGGTGAGGAGGGAAGCAGGGAGGCACCCGGCGCAACTGGAGTATTAGGGACCATCTAAAGCAAGTACACAGCATCACCAGCCAGAATTTTATGAAAGCTCTACCTGCTTTGATTTTTTGAAAGTGATCTCAAGATCCATAGTCCAGTCCCAGTCATCATGTAGATACGCTTCCCATCTTGCTATCGAGAGAAACTACTTTTCACTCCACATCTCAATACACAGTGGGTGCCTGCCACTTCTTTCTGCTGCCAAAAAAAGCTTGTTTGCTTTCTTGTGCTCTTGCATCGCATGTAAAGGTGTACATGGAAGTAAAAACAAAGGACTTACTCATCTTTCAAGAAGTCCAGAAACCAAAGAAACCTGGAATTATGAGTTTGTGCTGTTTACCTGCTTAACTTGTTGCTAAGCATCCTTAGCCCTTTTATTTGTGACACATGATACGAGGCTAGATACACCTTTGAGCTGATTCAGTAGGGCTGTTATTAAGAAGAATCAAAGGTGTGGGGAGAAGACTGTGTGTCGTGTGCCCCTCCTTGGGAAGGTCAGGATTGTCACCTCGAGTTTTCTGTCCCTTCCCTTAGTGGTGTAGTAGAGTCCTCTGACTTTTTTTTAACATAGCTGGTAGGTGTCTGATATAAATTTCCCTCCTCCCCCACCCTCACCCAAAATAAATTGAAGTTAAATAATTCTGAAGGGAAATGCATTCTCAACAGACTGAATAAAATTCTCCTCTCTTCTGGTTTGTTCATTTTCATTCTCTGATCTCTCTGGGTATGATTTAATCTGTTTTAACATTATCAGTGCCTTCACAGATAGAATCTGAATTTTTAATTTAAAAAAAAAAAAAGAAGAAAAAACTGTTAAAAGTCCTTTTTGAGCTTTCTTCAAAAAAGGATTGGGTTCAGTTTTGGTTTTCTTATTACAGGTTCACTTCAAAAGTTGCTCTCTTGCTTTAGAAAAGGTAGAATTCACGTTGATGTGAAGGTGATTACTAAAATCACCATCTTATCTGATTTAAATTCTGTACTGCAGTCCTTTTTCCCAAAAATCCTTCCACTTTTTAGTATATTCTCTTAATACTAAAAATGAAGTCAATTTCATTACAGGTATTGAAAGCATGCTGGTTAAAATTCTCATAGCAGTCAGAGTTTTTATGTACATTCATGCTTTCCAAGTATTCTTTCAATTGCTCTGCATTAATAACAACTTTTAAAAGGATTTTCCTGCTCTTTAATTGTCCAGTCTTACAGTCTTTCTTTCATTTGCCAGTGACTAATTCAAAAATAGGAGCTTACTTTATGTGCAATTTTTAGGTCATCATTAAGCTCTTTGTGAAAGAGATTGAGTCATATAATGTGTTTTTACAGGGCAGCCCAGGTCTCAGTTGGTGTCATAGAATGCCACTATAATACAAATAAAAACATTAATCATTCACATCATTAGTTGCCACTATTACTTTCTACCTTGATGTATTTCTAAAAAAAAAAAAAAAAAAATCGAATACAAAATAACCTCCACAATCCATCCAGTCCCTTTTGATTAGCTCATTCAGTCGGTGTGCTCTTTGCTTGCTTCCGTACTGATAATTTGGCCAGTAAAGCTCAGCTGGGTATCTCTGTTCTTTTTTACTTGTCCTCCCATTCTCCATCTCATGTACACACGTTCTCAAAAGCATTTCTATCCGGGATGCTGCGGCAATGGCAGAGAATAGAGATGAAAGACTCCATTTCGATTTTACCTTGCATTCTTATAATTCCTCCCCACTTTCTGGCAGTATAACCCTTTGTGGTTGCAGCCTGTAGTGTTTCAGATAGCTTATTCCTTTGTGTTTCATTTTCTTTGAATTTCTTCGTTCCTTCCATTGTCTGTAGCCTTCACTACACCTAAAGTCAATAGGAATCTTGGTATCGATTTAAGCGTGGCCAGAATTTCAACAGAAGCTCTTCCTCTGTTATTTTTAAGACTTTTTTTTTTTTTTTTTTTAATGCAGGCCATTAAATATGCATGGTGTTTTATAGCAAAATAAAAGCACTGCCTCACAAGAGACTTTATTCTAAGGCCCCGTTTTGACAACTCCTGCCACTTGCCTGGATCCTGCAGGATCTCCTAGATGATGAAGGAAAGTTCAAAACAAAGTAGCATGTCCTCGAATCCCATGGAAATCTGTGCTTGATTTTGAGCTGTTTTGCTGAGTAGGGATGGAGGTAAGGGCCTGATGCTCCTCAGAACTGTAAATGTTGTATGGAAATGAACAATAAGGGATGAGAGTAAGGCATTTAAGCGAGGGAGGAAAGATGGGAGGTTTCACCCAAAAGCTTTTCTGATTTGGCTGTGCACACATATCATGTGGCTTGCACATCTGAAACTGTTCAGGCTGCTTCTAAGTGAAGGAATAAACCTTGTAAATATGAATGTGAATAACCCTATGCAACTCTGACTGGTGGAAATACTTACTGCCTTCAGTAGGCACTAGTCTTGCTTCATGTCAAATCACTGGATTCATCCCAAATGATGTAGTTCGTGATGATGACAGAGATAACATGGGGGCAGGAGAAGAGTTTTGGAAAGGGATAGACTATGTGGGAGGGAAAGGTGGACACAGAAGGAGGGACCAAAAATACAGAAGTAAGACTGGAGGCAGTAAACAAAGAAAGGAGGAGACAAGTCATGGCAGGCAGGGGAACATAAGGTACGGCAACAAATGGAGAAGTGAATGTTCTGACATAAGATGTGTGACACGATTTTTTTGTTTGACTACCAGAAGAGGCTATGGCTGTTGAAGCCTCCTCATCCACCTCTCTATTCTTTTTCTTCAGCAAAAGAAACCATATTATGCCCGAAAAAAATACAGCCCTCTTGATCTCTTAGGAACATTCTAATCTGCAAGATCCCTGGACAATTATTACTTAGAAAGAGTCCCTTCACTGCACGGGACCTGAACCAGAGCTCAGTCACATTTATGATGTTTCTTCATCTCAGAGTTCCCTTGGAGTTCTTCTTTTGGACAGGCTTACAAAAATAGTTGTTCCTACTTTTGCTATTTTTAAATCTGAGAGCTGAAAAAAAGGTCCGCCTAACCATAAAAACCAACGAGAACAGCTAATTAAATGCAGCATGCTGGGGATGGCTTATAATCTTGTCAAGCTGATGAAGAAAGCAGCATTCACTTAGTCTGTCTTTGAGTTTGTAGTGGGGTGAGGGAGTTGCGTGGGGGATTTTTAAGGTTTGTTTCTGGATGTCAGCACAAGGTCCATAAAGCCTGTTCTGTAATATAAGAAGGTGGCATTGAAAGAGCAGGTACTGTACAGTTGTACCTGCCCCACTGCGTTGCGCTGGCCTGATGTCAGGTTCCTGTTTGTTGAGAAATGACATGGAGCTGAAGTGGTCTTGTTGAGTTCAAGTGATTTATCACATGGCACAGCGCCAGCACTTGCTGTTACACCAAGCTGTCAGTTTCTTTGTTGTAAATTAAACCACGTTTCACAACCTCAAAGATTTTCAAAGCTTGTTTTGTAGACAGATTTTCTAGCAATACCTTGCAGGACAAACTGGGCTCTCTTTAATCCCAGTGTATTTTTTTTTTTTTCCAAAGTTTAACAAGGAGTGTCCTTCCATTTCTAGAACTATGAATTGTTGTTACACATGCCTCAGACAAGTTACTGTGCAGGTTTCAGTATAAATCCTGAAAGAGTGTTGTTTTCAGTGTCCTCATAATGCTCCGTCTTTCACTCTTCCTCACTGAGTGTCTAAGCTGAAAGAAGAAGAAAGGAAAACAACAGCTGCTGACGCTGAGGTTCGATGTTTTTGCAAGACAAGGGATTGTGATTTGTGCTGTGATATAAGTATTTTTTTTCCTTCTTCGTCTATGTGGAAGAATCTGCCTATTGTGTTGTCAAAAAATATTACTTCCTGAGTCATCAACATTCACTCAGCCTCTTAATAACCCCCACAAGCATGTTGACGAGGACCAGTCTGAGTCAGGTGGCAGAGGAAGGGGAACGAACCATCAGCCCAGACAAACCTCCTCTTGGTTGCAAATACTGTAGGCCAAATCGAAGGAAATGTAGAAATAATATAGTGTAGTTTAGAGATAGGACACTTAGACTCGTTTCTCATTCTTTCTAGTATTCAAGTAGGTGGGACAGGGTAGACACAGGAGGAGAACATCCTTCTTCCTCTGGTTAGCCTTGTAATGGCAACACCAAGACCCCTGCATCAGGACAAGCGCTGAAAAGGCAAGGCTGCCAGTAAAAGATGACCCAGCTGCCTCTCTCTATAAGAGTAAATTAAGCTGATCTTGGGCAGGCTTGTCCTTACTGTTCAGCCATAAGAAATTTGTTGCTCTGGGACAGATAGCATTTTCCCACAGAACGTGGGTACGGCTTAGGGTTTGGTGCAGGCCAAGTAGTTTCTCCGAAAGCATCTTTTTGGGGAGAGAGAAGGGTTGCGGCTGCAGGGACTGTCAGCATGTTGTGCCAGTTGGTTTCAGGGGACGAGAATGGTCCCTGTCTGGTTTTGATTGCGAGTACAGATGTAGTTGTTGGCAGTAGGGCAACAGCTGAGGAATGGCAGCCTTGCAAGCTGACTTCCCACACAGCAAAATGATTTGGGAAATAAATCACTGGAGGCACCGTTCTCTCGGTCTGTCCAAAAAAGGTGCAATTTGGGGATATAATAGAGAAGCCCTGTGGTTTTCTCCTTTATCATGCCGTGTCTTACGACTATGTCTTAAGGAACCTACAGCCACCCAGACAGCAAGGAGGCCAAACAGTAGCCTCCTCTTCTCTGACGGAGCTGCAGCCACGATTCACCTTCTTTTTGACACCCATGGATTTTTTCTGGGGTTTTTTGTTGTTGTTGTTTTGATTTAAGAAAAGACCACAACAAAGAAACAGAAAAATCCCACAAAGCCAAAACCAAAATAAAACAAGGATGCTGTTTATTTGTGGCAGATGAGTCATTTTACTCAGCTGTCAAAATCTGTGTCTTCAATATATAAATCTATAATGGCATTTGCTTTCATATCCAGCTGATGACCAGCGGTACGCTTTGCTTTAGGACTCATCCCTTGCATTATCTGCAGTCTTCTCCGGGGTGATATTTCCAACTTTTTTGTTTTCCTCCTTTGCCAGTCAATGGCAATCGCATCTGTTGCTCCCCTCTGTGGCAGGTGAATCGGGTAACAGGGAGGGGCTGCAGCTGTAAATGTGTGAAAGGCAAATTCTTTTATGAAAGTAAACAGTATGATAACAAAAAGACTGAGGATTTGGCCCAGATTAATTACAAAAAAAAAAATCTTCTTTTCATTACTCTGCAATCTGTCTACTGTTTCTCTTATCAATGTCACATGTCATTCGCCTACGTGCAATTTTAGCCTTGGACTTAATGCTAAGATGTATTCAGTACGGCACCAAATGCCTTTCAGGACTGTTGCCAAAAAAATTCTTTTTCCTATCCAAAACTGACCTGGAGACTCTTAATTCATTCACTTACAGCATCCAGCCTTGACTACTGTAATTCCTTGGTTTGCTGGGCTTGGAGCCAAATTGACTGGCAGACTCCAGCTTAGTCAGAATTCAGCAACAAGGCTTCTGACCCAAACCACGCCAGCTCTGTATCCTCCCTGCACCGTGAATCTATATTTGAAAAGCATGTTATACATTTACCGTAACAGTTTCCTTTACACTGTAATTTTATGGGTGGAATTTTTCTTTTACCCTGCATGTCAACTGCCGCACTCTTAGAGAATTTTTCTGAGCTAAATTGCCATATACTCTACTCTTGCACTTACAGTAATTTAGTGTAAAGCCCTTTTCATCCTGTACCACTAATTGGTGGAATTTGGAGTGAAATTCTACATGAAATCTGCTTATTTTATCTGCCAGCGGAGACTTATGTTTTTCTTTTGACACGTTGTGTTTCGGTCTCTATTTTCTTTTTTATTATAAAGCATTATAAAGCATTTGGTTGCTGATGCTCTTTCTTATTGCGTACAAGAAATTAAAAATAATCACGTATGCATGGCAGCGGATAACACAATAAGTGAAGGAAAAATTGAGTACTTCTTGTCTCCTGAACCCGAGGAGAAACTTCAGCCTTCACTGAATCATGTATTTAAAATAGCCTGCTTGATAAATGTAATGGAGGGTAAAAGTGTTCTCTCTACCTCTTAATCTACAGATGAGACTATGGGTCTCGTTTATTTCTGTTCTTCTCTGTTAGTATCATTTTCAAATATCCTGTGTCAAATATTCTCTTGCCCGGGAGATAATTCTAGTTTTCCCTTTAATCCAATCTTGCATGCAACTTCTGCAGGCATCGTTTAAGGGGTTTTTGTTGTTGTTGTTGTTGTTTTTCCTGGCTTTTCGGGTAGTTTTTACATTTATACGTGATAACAATACCCTATTCTGGTAGCATCTTTTATGGCAACAGGAACTGCGGTTTAAACTTTCATTTGATATGCTTACCATGATCTGGCACCCCTGATAAAGTGTGTTGTAGTTACACTGCATTTGTTAAACATTGACACTTGCATATCACTCTAGGCTTAGTTGTTTGGGTCTTTTCAGTTATTTATAACTCAGCAGAAAAACAATTAGATAATAATCCTTTGTCTGAAACATGCCACATAAATTACCAGCCGCAGAATAAGTTGTTAGGAAAGATGCAGTTATTTACATCCTGTAAGTTATATTGATAGGAAAAACAAGGACGTCGTTATGGACCCTTCCAGAGCAATGCGGCTTTTTAAACCCTAATTTAGTAAGGAAACAGCTTTGCATATGGTCAATGAAAATTTGATATAACATGGAACGTACCAACAGATGTTTGACAATGAATATTTCATGTTACTTAATAATTCTACTTACCAGTCACAGTTGACAGTACAGTGCATCGCAGAGTTCAAGGTGCCTCAGAGAGATAGGTATGATCTGTTATTTCATTTTGGAAATTTCTTTCCGGAATTCAGGAAATAGTCTGAAAACCGTGGTCAGCAGCAAGACTGGGAACAACTGCTTCGCTCAGATCCTGCAGATATCAGCCCCAAATCTGGAGCTTCTCCTTCTCTTTGGCCACATCTTACTCAGACATGGCAGAAAAGTGAGTTAACTGGAGAGTTTCTCAGCTAATATAAACTTCCCCGGCTTCCCCTTAGGGATGAGTCTACCATCCTTATGGACTGTGTGCTGCTGGATCACTCACCCATACAAATTTGGTCCTGGGTACATTATATCTTGTCTTCCAGCTACCCAGAGCACAAGCCAGCTTCAGGCTTCTTCTAACCCACGAACAAATGTGAACCGGCAGAACGGGTTTATATTGGATTGCCGTCTCATAACATGTGAATGCAGGATTTTGATGCAGTACAAAGAGATGTGAAGCCACTTTCCCATACTGTCAAACCATGGCCTTGGCTGCTCTTTAGCTCTAGTGTAATGCTTGGAGACCTTTTAGGTTGGGTGTTACCAGTGGGTATTTGAAACACTTCGTAGCCTAGATTGTTGTGTATATTAAAATTGCTGTATGTACATTCTTTGAATACAGAGTAGGGGGATTTGGTCTTTGATATGTACTAATTTCATATTCTCCTCTACATTTCCCTTTTTTTTTAATTATCCCTAGCTGCCTATTGTGAAAAGTTTCTTTAAATGCCTTGATTTTTAGCATCTAGTACTCATAGTACCATACCTCCTTTAGTTTTTTTAATTCCTTAGGTAAGTGAAGGAGATCCTTTTCCTGCTCACTTCGTCTAGTGCAGTCATGCAAGAAAAGCTCTTTGACACCTTCCTAGCTTGTGTTTCCATTGAGGAGACTTTCTGAAATGATCAGATAATGACTTCTGACAAATCTTAGCACCTGTTCACAGAATGGAAATTAAACACTTTAAAGTTCAAATGTTTTTCAAAATTCGGATGATCTTATTAATACCTATTAGTGGAAAATGGCCAACCAGCTCTTCCTCATATCTTTGTGAATCTTTTCTACTTGAATTTCCACTTGCAAACTAAAAACAGATTGTTAATTAAGCAAGGTTTTCTGAGCACCTGGGTCATCAACACGACGACAGTAATTAAATTCTAGCCTCAGTTTCTATACACATAATAATGGAGTGCTTTAGCATTTTCATTCTTTTCAAATTAATTGAATAAATATACACAGCATATCTTCCTTGATAGATCTACCCTTTGCTCCAAGCAAGTTCTAATAGGCTGAAATTATGACATCTGCTATTAAAACTTGAATGGATCGCAAATGCATCGGATCATCCCAGTCATTTTTGAGGCCCCTTCTTTGGTAGAAATTACGTATAAGTATTAATTTTAAAAGACTACATTTATTTCCTAGGGCTTTAGAAGTTAATTAACGAGCCCTGACGATTGCAAAGAAAAACTTCCATATGTGATTCAAAATGTTGCAATCGTCCTGAATCTGAAAGCAGCCTGCAACAGTGGTAAAAAAAGAGAGTAGAAGAAATATGCTCCTATTCAAGCAAGTAGAGTTAACTTTCAGATCTCCAGGTGAAAGATACATAACTGACTTACCAGGTGGGCTTGCCGTTTTAGGAAAGATAGGTTGTTATGTATAATGAGATCCTCCGCATCTGTTACTTGAGTGGAGGAGGAGAGCAGCCATCGATGGACTCGACAAGAGACCAGATCAGAGGGCATAACGGCACTCCTGCCACCATTTCTCAGTGAAAGAGGTGGGAGGGAGGCGCTGCAAGCGGCAGTTTTACAGAGCAGTGGGCATCATTTCAGCTCTGGAAACTAAAGAGATAGATAGATAGCCAAGAACATTGCAAAGAGTTGAAGCATTTTTCAGTTTGAATTCATAGGGCAGCCCGGCTGCTCTGTCAGGAGCACAGCCCAGGTCTTTTGTAGAAAATCTGAATTTCTTGGTGGTCTTGCAATTAATGAGGATTAAAGCAACTTACATCTTGTTCAAATCATTTCTAGGTAGATCACTGTTGTGGAAGGACAATGTTGCTTGTAACTGATGCGAAGAGAAAGAAAAGAGTGTTGGGATAAAAGTTTTTGATTTAGGATGAGCAAGTAGCTAAAAACGTAAGGATTTCAATTGTCCTAGGTAATTGACCTAAATATTGATGTCTAGCTTCAGAACAGATTTGTTAGAGTTGAACGAGGGAAGCCCATTTCACATCTCTTCGTCATCTTATATGCGCAAAAATGCAACTGTTCATGTACATAAACATATATAGGCCATGGACACAGGACAGAATGACCTACCACAGGTGAGCCCGTTTATATTAAATACAAGAGAAGCAGCAGCTGCAGCTACACAATGCAGCACTGAAGTATGGTTCAGCCCTTCCCGTCTGCTGACAAATTCCCGCTATCAGACAGTCACCCTTCGAAGCAGAGCCTGCTTGTCTTTCACGCTTTCATTTGTCCAGCCTGCTCATCTGTAGGCAGCTGCCGCAGGGGAACACATGTCAGGTTTATGCCTTGAGTGTCATTTGTGTAGTCGCACACCTGTAGCCACACACGCAAAGGCACGTGGCTGCGCAGAGACCTAGAGCAGACATCATGGGGAAGCGGCTGCATGCGTGTTTTTTGGTACATAGTTATGAGTTGTGTAGACTAAAGTTATGGAGACAGACTTGAAGGGAGACATCTCCAACATTGATAAAATGTAAGTACAAAAGACACATCATTGGATGGATATTGATGATGTTGTTTCAGTAATGACATCATCCATAGACTCCTAGTGTCTTTGCTTTGCTTCTCTATAGTGATCACAACATAAATTGCTTGTCTTGTTTGACTTCCTTGTTCACCAAAGTTGAGCAGATTGTCGCCGTTTTCAACGCTTCTACCAGACAAAAAGCTTGGGACCATTTCTCGAAAGCCCAGCGAAAGAACATAGACATTTGGCGAAAGCATTCTGAGGTTGGTGATTTTATTATTACTTTCTATCCATCATCTCACAGCTGGATTGACCCAGAACGAGTGTGATTGTAGCTGGACATAGTGTATTCAGCAATATTCACGGCTATCATTTTAGCTGTTAATCAACTGGCCGTTATACAGTCTCATCTACAGTATGAATTGCTCCCATTGCTCTCATTATGATAATAGTCATTAAATAACACTAAGACAGAGAGCAATGTGTTTTTATTTTTCGTGCAAAATTTGGGAAATCATTGGAGGATTATGTTTACTATCTAAAATAATGAACTGAAGTAGTGAAATTGGGAGCAATATTTTCAACTAAGGATAGAATTAAGAATTATTTCTGAAAAATATCTTTTTAGGAGTCACCGTGATCTGTTTTTAAAAGAAGCATTCTGTAGCGCAGATTTCTTTTTTTTCTTGTTGTGCCATCATATGGTCATTGTAAGATGACTTTGCCTGAAAACAAAATAAAGAATTTCTTTCCTAAGTAATGACTGAAGCATATTAAGTCCAGAATTATGACATACTCCTTCCCATTTGTTTTATGTCTACCTTTAAAGAAGCAGATACATCACTTGTGTTGATTCTAGGTATTATGCTTGCACAGAAACCAGTGTAAATGTAATCATACTACCACACAGAGTTAGCGATGTGGGACCATGCATGTGTGACTGTCATACGCACGAGCAGAGGAAAGGGGATTCTAATTCCCCTCGCTGCGAGCGGCAGCAAAGTAAGCGATAGACCTCATCCTGTGTTTTGGTCATCCAGCTTTCGTTTTTAATTCAGTATATACGCTATGAGCCTCTATTTTAAAAAGTAAGTACCGCTGTCTTTGTTTTCTTTCTTTCTTCTTCCCTTTTTTTTTTTTTTCTCAATATGAGCAACTTACATACACTTGGGTTACCTTCATGTAGTACAGTATGTTGATTGTTAGTATCACAGTCCTCTAAATGATTTTTCTGTCTCAGAATAAAAACTTTAGAAGGTAAGGTGCACTTATTTAATTATTTTGTAGTACACTTGTAAAATAAGTGTTGTACACTTAGTTTGAGAAACACTAAAGTGCTGTGATATAAATCATTTGGATAACATTTTAAGTGCCCATTAACTAATGCTAAATTACAGTTGAATACCAATGGCACTAAATGTAACATCCACATGAATACCAAATGAATTCTTTATTATCAGTGCTCTTCTGGTGAATATCAAATGACTTCACAATAATGGGACACTTAAAATAAAATGTTGGCATAATTTATTGGTACAAACTGTATTTTGCATTTTGTTCACAAATATTTCATATAAGTAGTGAATAAAGCCTTTGTTCAGTTGAAAGTTGGGAAGTTGGGGACCGATGTTTGTCTTATCTTTTAGAGAAGTATGAAAATATGATTCGCTAGTAGCTTATTTCAATAATATTAAGACCATCCCTTCTTAAACTAACTTTCTGTAAAGGGATGTGGTATGTCATTCATTTCCTGGCTTCTAAATCTTTAATGAACTGAAATGTGTGAGAGTTGGACTTTCCAGAAATGTTAATTCACTAGTCGCTTTTTCAAATACTCACCTTTTTTTTTTTTTTCCTAAGAAGAGGACAACAAAAACAATTCAAAAACATGCGAAGGCTCTCGCTGAACCAATATATTTCAGAAATGCCATTTTTTCAGATGTGAAATATGATGGAAATGTACCAAATGGCATCTTTGATTTAAATCATATTTTTTAACTGGGACATTATTTGCTAATTTGTTTAATTACCTGATCGCTTTCCCTTTATTTCTGAATTTAAGAAAGCTTTGCCAGATCCCAAGCCCAAAGCAAACACTCATACACAACAGACGTACTCCAGGAAGATTATTGGCTTTACTGATAATATAAACATTGATGCATCAAGGACATTTATTCCCTAAAGAGAGAGTAAATGTAAGCGAATATCTGCTCATGTATGCACTATACTTCCCCAGAAAAAAAGTGCAGGTGGCCTTTGCCAATAAGGAATTCAGAAATGGATTGCTAATTTCTTCCAGGGGTGTCACTGATCGCATGAGACACTGGTTGACAATTTACCTTTTTAATCACTTTTTTTTTTTTTTTTTTAAATTTGAAATTATCCTCATGTAAAACACCCCCTAATTAGCCTCCTTGCCTTTCCTGGGATTAATGGACACATAGACATTTGTCAGAGTGTTTGAGATCTGCCGATGAACCAAGGGTACAGCTCGAGGGAAACGCCTTCCCTTTTTTTCCACCCAGTCCCTCTCTGACAGCTTATTGTTAATTGCACGGAGCAGCGCTCGGACGCCTCAATGCTGTCTCCTCCTTCCACGCGCCTCTTCCTTGTTTCGAAGATTTCAAACCACCTCGGTGGGAATTAGGCTCTTTGTCGACAGAAAAATTAGCTGTCTGCGCGCTGAAAAGGCCTACACTAATCACGGCGCAGCATCCCTGTGTTACACCTGACAGGATTATTAGGACAAAATAGAGTCCTCTCAATCTTCTCAGGGCTGCCGTTGAAAAGCCAGCCACTACGCCCGCGCCGGCTTTTCTACCCAGAACAAAGACCGTCTAGACTCCCACGGAGCCCGTCTGCCTGCTCATCGTTTACCCAGTGACACGTCCAGGGGCTCCCTGCCTGCCTGCCCTCGCAGGAAGAGACCGGGCTGTCCAGGCCAGCGCTTGTTTTGGGTCGAGATGCAGAGATTTTTCAGGGCAGCGTTATTGGGCCGGGTGTTTTAAATCCCAGGTGATCCGTGCATAGGGACAGAGGGTGAGATTCCTTTGCCTGGCATTCGACACCTACAATATAGAGCGCTCCATCCGCACTGGCTGCTCCCGGCTCCCTTTGCCATCAGCAGGGAGAACTAGACACTTCTAGGGTATAGTTAACGTGACTTTGTTTAATGGAGACACCTGCACTTGGCCGGATGAATCCTACCCCAAGTGGCAGAGAGAAGCCGGAATTATCTATCTCTTAAGCAGGCTGACAGTCCCTTTATCAGTCTGCTTTATACCCAACTTTAAGCATTATCCCTGCTGTTAAAGCATTCTGCTGTGCTTAGTAGAACTCAAGATCACTCGACGTGGAGACTCACTTTCTCTCTTGTTTTCCCTGAGTTGTTACCTTTTACAAACTCCGGACTTTCACAGGAAGAATTCCCTGTGCTACTGTTCTTATAAATATTCATATACAAATAAATATGATTACAATGATAAATGGTGGATAATTAAAATCAGAGCAGTATTAAAAACAGGTACTAAATAATACATAATGACTTTATGGGAGTTAATACTGATCAAAGGTCATTTTGGGTTTTAGGAGCTCCGAAATGCTCACAGTGAACAGCTCATGGGAATCCGCCGGGAAGAGGAGATGGAAATGTCCGATGATGACAGTGGTGACAATCCCAGTAAAAAGCTGAGAGTAGATGATTCAGGTAAAGCCAAATCCCTCTATAATGTCAAGTATATGCAACTGTTGTTTTTTTAAAAGGCAACAAAAACTTACATATGAGATGACGTATGAGAAGTGACATATTAATAGCTGATTATATAAAACAGTGTCTTATTTTAAACCCTCATAAATTAGTTATTTGAATGATGCGAGCTGTCTCTAGGAGGTGTCTGGCACCTGCTATGATCTATAACAATGAAAATTCTCCAGTTCTGCCCTCAGCTGGAAGCATGATGTTTCTTTAGCTCGCTCTCTGCGGTCTTGCATAACAGTATTTCATTCCATGGTTGCAACAATTGTCGGATTTACGAAAGCAGTTGAAGTTATGTTTCAGTCACCGAAGTCTTACCTTTCTTTTCAACAAATACAAAATAATGTATAAGCTCCCTAACAAATACGCTGGACCATTTTAACTGTGCGTTTTGTGGAATTAACTTTTAAGGGTACATATTTCACTATGTGGTACTGCACACTGCATTAATTCGACTCCTGTTAGGTGGCTATCATGAAAGAAAGAACAAGGGTGCTCGTAATAAGTGGAAAGAAAAGCAACTTTTTCAGCCTTCTGCAAATGCTCTGCTATCCAGGGTGGACACTCCAAGAGGTAGCTCAGAAGCTGCCTGAATTACTGACTGGCAACATGATCTGGATGGATGGTTTGCTTGATTTCTTGACATTGGCTGATAAAGTTGTGAGTAGCTAACGAGAGTTTGACTGTTTAGACACTCCAGAAGGAAAATTTACAGAAGCTGTAGCCAAAGCATGACTGGGAACTGGCAGCCAGCAGTGAGCTCTAAGGAAGGTAAAGGAGGAGGGAGTAATATGGAAAGAAACTGAGAGTCTGATGATAAGGATAATTTTGATCTAGGCCTTTCATACAGGTACCATATTAAGAAGGGAAAGAATTCCATCCATTCAAGGGTTTCACGTCCTTGTATTCCTGCACAAAAGCGTGGATTCAAGCTCACACAGAGAAGAGCTCTTTGGCTCCTCCTGTGTGAGGATGCTGTGTGAGGTCGAGTGACTCCAGAAGTAAAGATCGAAGGAAGGAGTGTCATTCTAGCAAAGAAATTTTTACTACAGCATCTCTCTTCAGGGGAAATTTAATGGTTTTTTTCCTAGGAAGGAAAAAGAAATGATAAAACCTGTAAAGGGCAGCCTTAATTTTTGCTTGGCTAATTGCGTGGGTTTGAATTTTCTAGACACTATTAGCGAATGTTTGGAGCTGAGACAGTGGGTCTCTGCAGACAAAGCACTGCTAGCAATCAGAGATTTTTATGAATGTCTAATCATTTTACCTTAACTGTGTCCACTCTTATGGGGGGAAGTCATTAGAATTAACAACAGGAAGGTAGAGCCAGAAATACCCACAGTCTGCACTCCAAAAGAGGAATAACGATGTTTTGAAATGTCATACTCATCAATTCAGATAGGTTTACGTACGCGTGCTTAGGGCAGAGCTATGCAGGTCATTCTTTTTGTAACATCCCAATTCTTCCATGAAAAGCGACATTTCTGTCAAGTGTTTTGATATCTGAGATTTCTACAGCGTTTCATCCCAAACAACTTCAATTTATTGATCGAGAGCTGGCTGAGTGACAGAACTCAGAGGGTTGTGATCAGCGGCACAGAGTCCAGTTGGAGGCCTGTAACGAGTGGTGTCCCTCAGGGGTCAATACTTGGACCAATTTTGTTCAATATATTCATTAATGACCTAGATGAGGGGACAGAGTGTATCCTCAGCAAGTTTGCTGATGATACCAAGCTGGGAGGGGTGGCCGACACTCCGGAGGGCCGTGCTGCCATCCAGCGTGACCTGGACAGGCTGGAGAGCTGGGCAGAGAAGAACCTAATGAGGTTCAACAAAAGCAAGTGTAGGGTCCTGCACCTGGGAAGGAAGAATGCCAAACACCAGTATAGGTTAGGGGCGGACATGCTGGGAAGCAGCTCTGAGGAGAAGGACCTGGGGGTCCTGGTAGACAGCAAATTATCCATGAGCCAGCAGTGTGCCCTTGTCGCCAAGAAGGCCAATGGCATCCTGGGCTGCATAGGGAAGACTGTGGCCAGTAGGTCGAGGGAGGTCATTCTCCCCCTCTACTCTGCACTGGTGAGGCCACAACTGGAGTATTGTGTCCAGTTTTGGGCTCCCCAGTTCAAGAGGGACAGGGAACTACTGGAGCGAGTCCAGCGAAGGGCAACCAAGATGATTGTGGGACTGGAGCACCTCCCTTATGAGGAAAGGCTGAAAGAGCTGGGACTCTTTAGCCTGGAGAAGAGAAGGTTGAGGGGGGACCTGATTAATGTTTACAAGTACCTAAAGGGTGGGTTTAAGGAGGACGGAGCCAGGCTCTTTTCAATGGTTCCCAGCGACAGGACAAGGGGCAATGGGCACAAGCTAGAACATAGGAAGTTCCGTTCAAATACACGGAAAAACTTCTTTACAGTGAGGGTGACAGAGCACTGGAACAGGCTGCCCAGGCAGGTGGTGGAGTCCCCTTCTCTGGAGATTTTCAAGACCCGCCTGGATGCAGCCCTGAGGGATGTGCTTTAGGCAATCCTGCTCTAGCAGGGGAGTTGGACTAGACGATCTCTAGAGGTCCCTTCCAACTCTGAAGATTCCGTGATTCCGTGATTCCGTGATTTCTGTTGTTATAATGTGGGCACTTGAGTCCCCTCAGTGATAACAGTGGCAAACCCCGTACTGTGTTGCATACTAAATCAAAATTTAGCGCTATGAATCCACTTGAGTACTTGTCCTTCATTGTCCATTGTACCGTTCATCATACTTTTGATCTTAGTGGATCCAGCCTGCTGCATGCGAGTGTCAACCAGTTCTAAAATTAATTTTATAGATTTCTTCTTGCAACATTACACTCTCAGCTAAAGCAAGTGCATTTGATTCTTCTGTCTTTGACAATAGAGGGAACTTGGAGTTAAATCCAAAAAGTTATTGGGTATAAAACATTGGTAAGTGAAAAGAAAGTGAGAGAAGGACATTTATTTTTTCATTTTTAGGTACAGAGAAATGATTCTTCCTTCCTCCTTTTAGCACTTTTTAAAATTACTATTTGTGTTAGCCGCCTTCTCTGTCTCTTTTTTTCTTTCTTTTTGGGTATGTCGTTCCAGAACCACCTCTTTATCTCGCTGGAGTGTCTATTTGTATTCACAGTAACCTCTCTTCTACAAAGAATGTCTTTTAAAGAATCTTTTATCACAAAGAAACAATTCTGCACAGTAAGACAACATTGGCACTTACTTTATTTTTAACCCCTTTTCTTCAAATGTTTGTCTAAATGTTTAACCATGGGAAGGGCAAGGCTTGAATTACACAAAGAAGACGTTGTGTCTCTTCAATTCAAGGACAGCATGCACACATAAAGGCTTAAAAGTCTAAATCTGAAAGCGGCTGAAGCAACGAGACGTGATGAATTGGTTTGGATAGTTCCAGAGTTCTGGACTGCCTCTCCTGCCATCCCAACAATTTTATTAAGCACGTTATTTTTCAGCCTTCCCTACTCGATAGTGGGAACAACAGTCCTGGGAAGTTACATTCCCCAAGGCTACAAGTGACAGAGATTCCCCTGGCTTCCAACACCTGTATCAGGTCTTTTTTCACTAGTTCACCTAGTTAAATAACCCCTAGTACAAGAAGGCTCAATTAATTCAACAATTTAGAATGGGTCCTAAGACCTCATTCAGTCTTGGTAAAGTATGGTGCTGAGCGTGTCACGTTTCCTCACAACTAGACTGGTTAGAACGAAAACTCTACTGTAGAATATCTGAAAAGAAACCTATTCGTCACCCTGAAAAACAGAGGGTGGATTCCAGCCACAACATTTTAAAACACGTTGCAACACTAAGCCCTGAGGCTGTACAAAAGGACTTTGGTGCCTGAATGCTTATCCAGACTTGCTGGACTTGAGGTTTCAGAGGAACGTTGCATTTTGCTGAGGACCTTGTACGCAATAAGTTCTGGGGATTTGGGGTAGATGATGAAAAAGCTGTTAGTAAGAATGGTTGCTTGTTTTCTTCAAGTTGTACTAGATACTAAGTCATGCAAGAGATCAAGTCATGGTGTGTATTAGAAATCTACTAATAGCTGTTTGTTTGTGAAGATATGGGCTTGCTCCTTGTGAAAATACAGAAGAGCTCCAGGGGAACTTGTCGCAAAGTGTGTCACTCCATTCTAGACTGAAATCCTCTTCTTTCATCTGCCAATTGCTCTCCTCCTAGTTGTTTAGGTGCTTGGTTTACTGATATCAGTGACTCAGTGGCAGAGCTGTAATAAGAATGGGGACCATTAGTCTCCTGGACCTGCCTTCCGCCCTCTAGCCCATGTTGCAGTGCTGGGGAACTGTCTCCTGAGCAAAGAATTTCTGCTCCTCCAGGTGTTTTAAAGGTCATTCTCCCCAAGCTTAGTTATTACCCCACTCTATCATGTGCAAGCTGAATCTTCAAGGAAAAGGAAGGCATCACTACCTGCTTGTTCCTTTGGAGGGCATCTCAAACTGCGGCCAGGATGCTCTGAACAGCCCCCCCAGGGAAACCAGTAAGTCGGCCGAACTATCATACAAGCCTAGTTTATAGAAGATCCTCCTGGTTTCACAGACTAAAGGTCATTTGCATTACAGGGAAAGCTGGCAAAAGGCTGACCTGAAACTGAGTGAATCTCACCTGTGGGATCAGCTATTTCTATAGAATGATGGGTTTTTTTTCCAAAATTCAGCCTTTAAACAGTGATTTTTCTGCAATGGGGATTTTGGAGTTTGAAAGGGACAAGAGGATTGCTGAAGTAAAGCTGGGAGATTGCTAAGAAAAAAATAATAATGATGATTGGCAACTCAGTTAATACATTTGAAAGTCAAGGTGCAGCCACTGAAGCGTTAGCTCAGGGGAAAAAAAAAAAGAGATTCAGCGCTGGAGTCTAGTGGATATACGAAAATCTTCAGAACGATCAGGATTTATGGATGCTTCATCTCCCACCTGCTGGCTCCGGGAGTAAGGATCCACATGTAAAAGCCTCCAAAGTAATTTTAAGAATTAGTGAAGTGAAGCTGCATGTTGTAGAAAAGAGCTGAAGTTTGGTTTATGCCTAGAAGGCACCTGTAATTTTACTTTAAGGGGAGGTGGGTTAATCTCTTCCTTTTGCAGTTCTCAGCGACATGCCATTAATTCTAGCAGCTCCAACTTCAGCGAGAGACTGCAGCTGGCACCGCGGAAAAGAAGGATGCAGAGTGCTTGCAGAGGGATGCGGGAACGATGGCCGCGTGATTAAGGCTTTTGACTGGGATCCCACAGCGCTGGGCCAGATCCCAGCTGGGCCACATACCCTCCGCCTGGAGCAATCAATGAATCTGTGTTATCTATTCCCCACTATCAAATGGAGGCAACGATGCTTCCTTTCATTCATCCGCTGCCCGTCCTGCCCACGTGGATGGTGACCACCTTGGTATGGGGCTCTCTCCAGCTCAGCAAACGTGCAATGTCCCACTCATTGGGCCCCTGGATCATTTCACCAGCTCTGTATTACCTCTGATGAAGTAACTTAATGACATCTGGGGGACGGCACGCAAGTAAAAAATTGCAACTCGTGTAGTGTGAAGCCCAGTTTGAACACGTAAGATTGGCGCTGCCTTCCACCATCCTGCCATAGACATCCTCTATGGCACGATTTTCAAACATACCCAAAGTAGGCGCCAAATTTAAACATTGAAGCTCTTTCTGTCTTGAAGAGTAGGCTGGATCTTTAATGCTCTCCTGAACTGCTCTGTCTGTCCTCTTCGCAGCGTCAGCTAAGTCACTTGCCGCAGGAGACAGGCTGAATAGCGGGCAGTCCGTCTCACAGGAGAGTGCAAGTCCTCGTGAAAGTCAGTATTTGCAAATCGCACCCTGGTGCACGCGGCAGAAAACAGGCTTTGCGATATTGTTCATAAGTCTATCTTGAAAGTTGCAAGCCTGGCAAATCTTCAAGGAAAGCCCGAAACAACACCAAAGCGATCCGTGTGGTGCTTATTCATCTTTTCTCTGCAATTCAGTCCTCTTTTTTGCTTTCTGTAAGGCTTGTGTGAATGCAGAGATGCACACGTGGAATGGAAACTGTGTTTTATAGCTGGATTAAACTGGCAGGAAAGCTTTATATAGCTTGTTATAACTTTGAATAGAAATTGCTGAGCCCCAGCTGTGTGGAGCTGAGCTTTGCTTTTCCTTTTCTTCCAACTGGCCCACTGTCACGGCAGATCTCATGTCGGATCTTCCTCTTCCTCCTGATCCTAAGGATCAGATGTTTTTCCCTTCCTTTCTTGTAAATCTAATCTTTCGGGGTTTATGGGAGACTTTGTTTTAAACAAAAGTCTGATTTATTTTTCTGTCATTACCTGTCCATCCCTTAGCTTTTTGGCATTGGATTTTGTGAACGTGGTACTGATATTTAATAAGCCCATAATCTCCCCTTTTAAACACTTGTTGATAAAGAGAATGTAACATAACAAAAGGTATTTACTTTAAGAATTAATGGGCCAGCATTGCTTTTTTCCTCAAAAAAATCAATATAATTTCAAAGCCATCAGCAGCTGGTGTCATAATCAGCCCTGCGGTAATAAACATATAAAGGCATATGAAGAGGAAAATAAACCCTGTTAACAGAAGCTACTAACCAGGTTTCATAAGCAATCTCGAAGAAAAGAACGTATTCAAAATCTGAAGCTCTGAATTGTCACTGTACCGACAGGGTTCCCTCTCTGGCCGGAGAAGACAGCTCAACAACCCTTTTGAGCTCTCCGAGTGGAGTAACTTCCTTTTGAATGGAAATGCTCTGGACACAGCAGACAATCAGCTTTTGCTCCCTGGGACCATCAGGGATGATCACTAGAAAGCAGCACAAGATGATTATTCCCTCTACGCTGGGGAAAGTCTGCTCTTGTGTCTTTCACAGCGTGCCAGTTCAGAGCTGTTACCATCAGGCAGACTCCAATTCGGTGCCTTAAAATGCATTCCATTTTCCCCACATGGCTTTTACAAAAATAGGCTGAAATTCAGGAAGCATGGTGGCAGGGGCCTAATATTATACCCCTGGTTTTAAGTCCATTTGGCTGTAATAATGCTTGCTGTGCAGGTGAATTTAGATGAAATACCCTTGATGAATCAGGGCTGAAGGTAGTTGCCAAGGCTGTCTTCCCCGGGGAATAAAGACATCTTTGTCCTGTCCCAAGTATTGGGCCAGTTCCTCTGGATGATGCACAACCCATCGGCTTTGGGCTGAAGGTCTGTGCTGGTCCTGTGGACACAGCAGTGAAGGGGTTAACCTAACTTTCAATTTTTAGAGGAAACAGACACTTCAAAGGCATTTTCCTAATATGGGGTTTAGGAGGATGTCCCGTTTACTACAAAACAAGTCTGTTGCGCTTTGATGCTTTTCAACTGCCAGAAATACTATTATCTAGATTACATTTTATCATGTTTTCTGGGTATTTCATACTGATAAGGTTTTATGCAGGATCATTACATATGAGAATAGATTTAATCCTGTTTTTAGTAAGCTTTAAGGACACTGAGGGATTATTTATGTAATAAGATGCAAAGTTGCTATGGAAAATGCTATAGCAACCTAACATCTTCACAAAACCAAGCAGCCACTTGTGACAGCAATCTAAATTTACATTTATTTTAGTGTCATTTTATTGACATTCTTAGTATCTCATTTTGACAGCATGTTAAAATATGTTTTGCGTTCATGCTAGAACAAAATTAACAGCATGTTGTTGGATTGAAGATGATGCTTATAATTTGGGGGGATAATTTTAGCATATTTCATTTTGTGTAAATAGCATTAAAATAGTAGTGAAAAGAAGTTTGGGTGCATCGCCTCTATTCGTAATAGAGCAAACAATGCACATTGACAGTCATATTTTACAAGTCAGTGAAAGCTAAACTGTTTTTATTTGCTTTATATCTGAGTGAAAATATTTTTAAGAAAGAAATGATTTTGTTATTAGAATTCATTTCAAATCCTGTATCTTTTATTATAACTTTCCCAGTTCAGGATACAGGCTATAATTTTTCATTAGCTTTCATAAAGCAGGGCATCATTTCTGAATGCGGAGACTTGCAGTTTGATAGGGAATTGCCCTATTTAAATGGGGCTTTTCTAAAGCATAGAATAACAGTACACGTTGCCCCTAGGAGGTTAAATAAAAAGGGAAAGAAAAAACAAACAAAAGCGACAAAACAGTCTGAACTCTGTCCTGTGCTCATTGCAGTTAATAATGAAACTCGCATTGACTTCAATGGGAGCAGAAGCAAGCTCTGTATATTGATTTTCTCCATCCCCCTCCATTAAGAATCCTGGAGTGTGGCTGTAACATTGTTGAAGTGGGATGTTGGCAGCAAAATCAATAAAAGACAATATTAGAACATATGCTGTTTTCAGCTTCCTCACAAGCTGATAGAGCTGGTATTAGCATTCTTCTCCAAATCACACTTCATGCTTTCTATAGAATGACCTTCCTTATAGTGCCCTCTCCAATATAAAGCTTTTGTGGTCTTACTCTCATATTTAGCCTTCAAGAGAACGAGCCCTATTTATAACAGTGAAGACAATTGATTCTGAACGGAGCATAAAGAACAGATTCCTTCAAGAGTGGCCTCAGCATAAACCCTATTTCAGACCTCCTATGAAAGATCATTTCTATTGTTGTTTAAACTAAGCTCTTGGGATTTTCGTAATTATGCTGTTCTTCGTGCCCTGCTGGTTTTAGAAAATTTTTTCACCCCAGCATATTAGAGAGGCTTGCAGATATTGCTTGAGGTGGAGATTTAGGTACCTTCTTATCCACCCTTAAATCCAAGAAACATCGGCCATTGCTAAGGTGTCAGAAGAGGTAAAGATCAGAAAGCAGAGTCTTTTCCAATGTCGGTACAAGCTTCTAAAGTAATAATTACAGGTTTGGGGAGCATCATTATGTCAGAGAGATGTGAGGCTGGTTGAGGTTTCCAAAGCATTAAAAGCTTCCTTTTCAAAGCATGTGGCTTCTCGTTCCTTATGTGTCCAGATGACTGGCAGCCTGTGATGCGGTTGCCAGGAGTTAAAAGCCCACCCAGCAGAGCTCATGCTTGAAGCTGGATGGCGACAGAAATTCCCCAAACTGTTACTAGTTGATGATGCTGGTTTATTTGCTGAATGAATCTTAGATTCAGAGGCATTTCATGGTGTCTTGCTCTTTGGTTTTGGCTTAAAGACCATCTCAAGAAAATAAGCTTTTTTCTTACTGGTGACGCATATCCATAGTATAGAGTTTTTGTGAGCAATATATCGAAGGATTTGGTTCATAAAGTTGAAAGCCAGGTGGCTTCAGTGCTGCTTGGAGGTGAGTGATATTCTTTCAGTCTTATTTGGGTTTAGATTCACGGCAGAGGGAAGAGAAAGCAAAGAGAAGAGATCTCGAATGTGGAATGACCAACTGAAGAACTAGACACCATACCGAAACCAGACCATTTTATTCCACTTCTCCACTAATTCCAGCATGTGACTCCTTGAACATCAGCATATAGAATTCTAAAGGAGGAAAAATTGTTTCTTCTGTGTTAAAAGTGGTTTGTTTTGTTGGGATTTTTTTAATTTTTTTTTTAATTTTTAGTTGCCTTTCAATGGGCAAAGGGCTTGCAATCCTTCTGTTTATTTATTCAGCCCTCCCCATCTTTGATGCGTAGTGAGCTGCGTCCAGTGCAAGAGCTGTGCCAAGCATGGCTTTACAGCACTTGTATCCAGTGATTGCTGAGCTGCTTCTACAACTGCCGAGTGCCCACCTCGCATGTCAGCCAGGGATCTCTCTGAGGAGATTTGGGTGGTTGCTAGGCCACAACACCAGTTTCTTCATCGCTTCTTCGTCACGTGTCAAATACAGACTGTCTTCCCTCGTAAATTTGTCTGAGCTCTGGAGGCAAGTGAGCACTTTTAACAGTCAAGGAAGAACATGATAAAAAGCAATAGCTCTCTCCATGTTGTTCTATTATCAGGTGGTCATCTGTCTCATCATGTTTTGTTGATAGGTTTTGAGATGCCTGTGCTGTTAGGCCTTGCTCCCACAAGCTACTGCCTGCTGCTCAGAGTGTTTGCACTCACCTTCTGCCCAACACCCACAGATACAAAGTCCTAAGCGGTGGCTTACCCAGAAAGTCTGGTACAAGGAGTAGTTCCCAGTTATGTCTTCAAGTTACACACTTCTTGCAGATTTCAATAAATTGTCTGTTTCTGAAAGGACTGGAAGTACCAGTAAGCCCCGTAGAACCCTGTCATCTGCAAGTTTGCAACGCGTTTTATTTTTCAGTAGCTGAGAAAATACCTGCTAAACATGTTAAATTGTGGAGAAGCAGAGTGGCTTCTATTTGTGGATACTGAGTATGCTGAAGGCAGGTTGGAGGGGAAAAAAGAAGGTTTTTGGCTTGCAGATACAGCTCTTCTGGACACCCGTCCACTCACATAAGGGATAAATGGCTCAAGAAATGCTGTCTCTGAATGCGAGAGTCGAGAAATTACAAGCTTCATGTGATCATTCGCCTAGGCCTTCTAAAGCGGTAAAAACATATTCCCATATTTAAGACCTATTTTTATCTGAGGCCAAAGTAACTGAGTAAATAGTTCAGTATTATGCACAATTTTAAAAGAAAAATTAGCTCAGCCCTCCAATCCAGTACGAGGTCAGAGAGATAGTCGGTTAAAGGCTCTCCTGCAATTTAAGGTGCAATAGAATTTTGTACAAAGGTGGTTTATCATCACATTTATAGAAAACACTTTACCTTTACGAACAAAATTTGCCTATTATAAATCAGAACAATTCAAAACACCGCAGTCAATTCAAACACTCAGATCAGCCCTGTCTTCCCTAATGAATGTGACAAATTGAGGCATTCACGTGCACGCTGTCAAGTTTGTTTTCCAAGTAGCAATGACGGTTTCTTCACATTTGTAAGTCCTACAGATTATTTTTTTACAAGTTGTCGCAGTGGTGCTGGGGCTGCATGCAATTCCTAGTTCGAATGCCAACAGTAGCAATGCAGCCGTGCATCTTGTAAATGCCACCGCTTATTGTTTAAGTCTGAATAAAAATATAGCAATTACTTTGGCTCCTAAGAAGCAACCATCAGCAACCCACCTATACAGAGGTTTACCTATATACAATAATGTTTGAATATCCTAAGTAATCTATGTATCACTCGTACACACATACATACAATCCATTTATGCATGTACATAAGATTATATAAGTGTACATAAGTATACTTATATATGTATACATAAGTATACATAAGATTAACATAACATATATGAAACACTGAGCTTTCATCAACGTCTCTTGTGCTATGCAGAGTTCAAATGTCTTGTACCCTCAAGTTGCAAAGCACCCTTAATGGAAGCAGTGGTTTTCCGTTACTGATGTGGGAGAGGGTCATGAGTGCCACTTGGCATCTCCCCAGTAACCAGCGCTTTTCTTACTTGGGTAAACATACTTCTTCCCCCTTGAGACTAAAATCTTCTCTGTTCATTTTTAGAGTTACAGGAATACAGTCATTTTTTTTAATATCATCGATTAGAGGAAAAAGTCGCTTTTTTGCTGGCTTCTTTAAAGCACAGTCTCTGTAAAAGTGTCGCAACAGTTCTGTTTCTCAATTAGGGAAAAAAGAAAGCAGAACCTCTAAAAGAGATTCAGTACTTGATTAAGTATATTTAACTAAGGCAGCAGTTATTAGTAAACATAAAGCATAAGTATCTGAAAAATTCATCTCATCACAAACCAAATTCTCCAATAAGCAGTGGGAAGGAGTGATTTTTAGTGAATTTTGAGAATATCTGAGAACTGCTACTACTTTTGATCAAAGTTATACCCCTGCATTTTCTTACGATGGCTTGCTTCCTACGCCCCTAGTTCGAGAGGAGAACCAAGCAGGAAAGGCAACGCAACAACCAGCCCAACTAACAGTCCGTCCATCCCAGTTGTCTGGGCAGAGCCAACTCTTCCCTCTCCTGTCTTCCCTTACGCATAAGCCAGGTCAGTTGGGCTTGCTACATATCATGGGCGGCGGTAGAAGAAATGAAGCCCAAAAAGGAGAGGAAACAAGGGCCCTTTGCTTTAAAGAGGTGACCTGGAGAAACTGGTCTCAACGGAGCAGGTTAACTAGCAACTGTCGAAATACCATTTACGAGCCATGTAGATTCCTGTTCTCCAAAGAGATGCTGTCAAGTAAAATAGACCTAAAATGTGACAGGCTTTGATATTATTCTAACAAGGAGGTCTCTTCCAAATTCTAAATATGCGTTTCAGTAATGTGATGTGACATCTTTGTAGGAAAAGTCCAAAACGCTTAATGCTGCAATTTACCTGGGACAGAACTGGGTAAGAGAGAACTGGAGAATGTACTGCAAAATAAGTACAAGTCAGGGAAGAGAGAAACATCTGGAAATGTCAGGCAAGTGGGAATTACAAATGAAAAAAAGAGATGGACTCATGCATTTGGAGTTCAAGGAGGAAATAAACTGAACAGAACAAATACAGAGGAAAAAGAGAGGAAGGTATGGAGAGAGGGACAGAAAGACTGTCTTGAAGTGGGAGATGAGCCCTCTGTCTTTTAAGCCCTTTAGAGAAAGTTGATTCACTGTTCAAGTGGGTTTTCTGCAAGCACGAGGTCTAGATCGATGATCCCAAACTGAGCTCCTGAGACAATGATCACTTGTAAGACTGTAGTAAGTGGTCTGCATCTTATTCCTAGGTCTGGCTAAAACAGCGAGATTAAATTGCCTTGCTAGTGTTTTTAATTAAAAGTCAGAGTTAGTGAGAGCATGGTGAAATACAGAGAGCCGGTACTGATCCACAGGCTAGAAAGTTTGGAAGCCACTAGTCCAGAAACTTAAAGCGGAGGTTTTCAGTTAATGATCTCTCTAGGGCTTTAAATAAAATGTCAGATATCGTGAGACTCATCATAACACCGCAGGAGTTGGCAGCGCTACTCTCCAAGGCATTCTTAATCTGCTGCAGAGCCAGTATTTGCGTGATACTTTTTGTTATTAGGCCCATCCGGACTGTAATCTGCCCTGCCTTTCCCTACACCTTCTTTGCTATTTGCAAAGAGATAGATATGCTTCATTACACAAGGAATTATAAGCCTTCATAAATTACTGGTGAGCCACAGGAAAGAACAGTGCTATTGCTGAAGTCTGCTAAGCAGGAAGAAGTTTTGTAAACTCAGAAAAATCTCTCTCCAGACAAATGCTTTGGTTTCTCAAATGTTACATCTGTCTGTACTGGATGGGACGGATAAAATTACAGTTAAATGAATGATGGTGCAACTTTTCTTTTTTCTTTTTTTTTTTTTTTGGCAAGCATCCTTCCATTTACTAATTGTTCGCCAGCAAGTTTTATCTGAATAGGAAGCCTGAAAATAATTCTCATGAGCATTCAATTTGAACATCTGGTATCATCATGAATGTGTCTGGTATAATGAGCTTCTCTGCATTGAACATAGGCTGCATGCTGAGGGAAGGACTTTGAAGGAACTGCACCTGAATAAAGCAGTTTTTGTAAAAGAGTAAATCTCCCAGTGTGCGGGCCCTGGCTCCTGCTAACATTAATGACAATAACCCCTCCACATATGGGATAATTAGTGCCCTTAGAGTTTAAATTTGCAGGTACTGAGACATTCAAATGAAGTGTGCCTAACATTACAAAAAAAAATGTGGAATTTGCTTCATTGTTTGGTTGCATTATGTCTGAAGAGGGAAAGAAAAAACTGTTCATGGCTAGGTTAGCTTGTAATTGCCCCAAATTATTTATTTTTATACCAGTCTAATTCTGTTTTCAGAGTTTATTTAGGCTGGTTAGCGAGCTGCTTTCAAACTTTAACCAATGGATTTTTTAAAAAAAAAAAAGCCAAGTGACATAGTGTCTTTTTGTGGAAACATAAGAGAGCAATGGAAGAGGCATTTATTAAAGAAAGCAGTATAGGAATAATGTCGCTTTTATCTGCTAATATCAGATGTATTTCGGTGCACCCGTCATAGACATCCAAACACTTTTTATGCTGGTGGTCAGGTATTTAGTAACTGTGCATAAAGAAAAGAAAGTGTCCTCGAGGAACTCAACGCAACAGATCAAAGGCACTTTAGATATCAGAGCTCTCAGAAGCCTGACATTGCTGTAAGGTGTGCTAAGAAAATGCCTCAAAACGATGAAGATGTAGCTTAGTCTTATTCTTCCAGAAAGCTTCTTGGAGATACCACCAAAAAGTTGCTTTCCCAAATGCCTTTGAGCACGTAGGGAGCATGTGTGACTAAAACTTGTTCTCAGAGCTCAGTTTTTCTGGTAGGGTTTATGAAAGTCAGGTGTGAATCAAGTGGATCTATACCTGAGTAGTCATAAATAATAACGGCCTCAACTTTCATTCTGCCAGGAGCTGACAACTGGTGGAGAATGCAGAGGGAGGGTCAGCTTTGACAGTTTGAGGTGGAGACACAGGTTCATGCTTCTCTAGTTACTCCAGTTGCTTGTGTGTCCCCCCCACCTCAGAGGCCATCCAGCTTTCTATCTGCAGTGAGGGCCGTGCCTTCCTTCCCACCACCCTGCAGACCTCCTGCAAACCCAACCTTCCTACCCACCCTCAACATGTGGGTCACTCGCTGGCATCACCTCACACACCACCCCCCCGCCACTGAGTGACCGCGATGGGATCCTCAGACCGTAGCAAAAAGTTTAATTTCCTGCGGGCTGGAGCACTAAGTAGAGCCTTATAGGGAAAAAATGAATGAGGGTCCAGTGCTACCATCTTAGTCTATGAAACTGGAAGTTTTTTCCTTCAAGACAGCCCCAATCTCAGCGTCACCCTTTCCTGACACATGCCAGCATGGATACACCAGTGTATCCTCTCATGGTTTCATGTTCGACATGAAACTGGCCACATTACTCGCTTTTGAACTCTTCCTTCTTACACCCAGTAACTGTTAAAAATGCCGCCGCCTTTCTTGTGTTCTTGTGCCACCACCAGAAGTCCTACCACACTTCCTTTTCTCTTCCTTCACATATTGAACTCAGGTCCAACATTTTCTTTTGTTCCACCTACCTCTTCCTAGAATCTGACCTCTGCTTTTATTCTGTCACAATTCATACCCAAACCTTGTGAGCTCGTGTTTGACTTCCAGGAGTTCCTCTTCTTTAGCCCTCACTCAAGCCCTTTCTCAAGATATCTCCTTTCTCAACATATCTCCTAAGACCATCCGTGCTGTACTTCTGCTAAGACCATCATCCTTAAAAATGACAAATGCCATTGTTTTATAACTTACCCTGTTTTCTGCAGCATCAAGACATAGCTCGTGCCCTTCCAGATCCTCCAGAAACATTTTTCCTTGCTGATTTTCACCTGTTTGAAAAACAAGCAAGCTAGCTAGAGGCCAGGGATAACTTTTATTGTTTGTATTTATAGTTGTGAACTTCACGTCCTGATTTCTTTCCTCTCACATTTGCTCAGTCCCTTAAGCTGAAAACTCTTTGAAGAAGTAGCAGTGTCTTGCAAGAGGGCTATTTTTGACATTGTAAATGCTCTGCAATGGGAGTGATGCAAAAAATTACCATAATAACAGCCATCATTTTGACAGTTTTTGATGTTTTTCTTGTTGCTGTTATCAAAAGGAGCATTATATCATTTAAAACCTTATTTTCAAGTCAGGAAATTAGGATAATGGCATTAGTAGAACTCAGATGACAGGAAGATTTGGGGATATGCTCTTCATCTGCTTTCATCCATGTCACTGTCACTGTATCGATACATTGGCTAAAGTTCCAAAACCATGAGAAATTCTGCTGAAGAGGTTAGACCAAAAGTCTAAAGATAGACAAAGAAGAAAAGAAATTTTCAGTTTTATGGTCTATTTCTACACAATTATAGAAGAATCTATAGGAAAAAAAAAATACAGAAAAAGTTCTGCTGGGAGGACCTAAGGGAAGTCTGTGCTCTTGAATTTACAAGAGGGTTTTCTGTTATTGTTGTTAGCGTTTGCTCATTTGTTTTTCAGATACTACTTCCAGATTGCCTCGGACTCTTGAGATAACCTGCTGCCTGTGCATTTCAACTTGGTGCGGCCCCAATATGAGAATTAGTAGCCTGCCATTAATGTTAACTGTAATGCTATTAGGGCACCATCTAATGAGAAACGCACAGCACAGGTAGTAGAACATTAGTAGCAGCATTAGTAGAAGTGGTAGAAAATTTTGAATTCTCCCCAATATCCTTAATAAATAGATACCTTCAGAGACGTGGGGTGTTCACTTTATTTCCTGGCCACTATGAGAAGATCTAAGTCAGAAAATACTACAATTACCCTGTATCACCTGTGAAGACTTGCCGTATGTTAACTCCAGTGGGCGTTATTGAGTATTAGGTTAAATGTAGTCACAGAGTACCGGCTAAAAGTAGAAGCTACAGATCAGTAGCACACATAACGCAAGCACGCTCCCAACTAGCCGAGATAGATGTCCTAGAAAAATAAAGTTAATTATTTGTTTCTTCTGAGACATCAGTCAATGAGTATGTCCTTAGATTTCAGTGGATTGCTGATCGGCCAGTCACTTCGTGTTTTAAAAAGGGTGTCTTTTTGCTTTGGGTCTAAGTCTGGATACGCTACATGAAGTCTATCTCGCCATTGAGGCTGCTGCCACATGGTATACAGCACTCCTGCCTCAACCCAAGGAAATCGCACTAACCTCTTAGATGTCCTCAAAATATCAATGTGAAGTTTTCCCCCACTTACATCCATCTAATCTTCCTCCGGCTGCTTCTCTGAGACGGGCAGGTATCGTTTTGCATCCCTCGGTGAAAGCGCTGTAAAGCGTATATTGAGCTGGTTTCCAGCTGTGTTGGTTTAGGTGGGAATATTTTCTTCTGCTTGCAGCGCAGGCAGCTATTTGGGATTCTTGTCAGAGTGTTCTTTTGGTATAGCTTCCTGTATGTAGTTCTTCTGTAAACGCTTTCAGCATTTATTGTCTTTGTATCCTGAGATGCTTTTTAGCATGTTTCAGAGAAGGATTTTGTAGATGAGTGTCTGAACAACCAAACTTAAATGGCTTGAGAAGCAGCACTGAGATGAGCTGAGTAAACATTTTTTTTTCTCCAGCTAAAACTACATTCATGAGCTGTTTCAATGAAGTCATAGCAAAAATTTCTGTAAAAATTTGAAAAATGCTTACTTTTTAAAATGCAGATTCCCTCTTCCCCCCAAATTCTCCTCTAATTTTAATTCAGTATTCAATGAAGCGGGTTTTTTATATAATATGTAATAAATTACATATTATTATATATAATTATTATAAATTAAATATAATTTAAAAATAAATTAAAAAGTAGTTTTATATATAATAGGTATTTTGTTTGGAATCAAAAGAGACATCGGTCTGAATCCAGGATTATTTTATTTTTAGTGCACTAAAATACAAAGATCTTAAAATTATAGTTACGTTAGGTCAACACAAAGAACGTTTCTGATTGTGTTGAAAGCAGTTATCCAGTGTTGATGAGCTGGAGCACCTGGGGTCCACCAGAGTCTTTCTTTGACTTATTCTCCCTTTCTGGTAACCACTTTGTCTGCACTATTTGTGTCTTTAAATTAAATAGCAAAGGAACTACATGTATTTAATGTCATACCGTCTGTGGACTCTTATCTGTAATTAATTCATTTAAAAGCTTGTGACAATTTAGTGTTCTGTTACACCGCTGCTATATGCGTTGCATCCTCCTTATTTAAGGACATATTTCTACCTTGGACTCTGTCTTTAATTTCTTGCTATGAGTGTCTGGGAAGATCACCAGAGTGTATAATAATGTTGATAAGAAATTGTACACCTCTGGGAATCCTGCCTAATATCATGAACTTATCTCTGCTGTGTTCTTATTCTCTCATTTTAGGTTGTTTGGGATATTTCCATTTTGTGTTAAAACAAATTGTAACCTCTTTCACTCTTTCAAACACAGCCTTTGTCTTCCAGTGTCTGCAATCTAGAATAACAGGGTGCCCGTCCTCGGATGGGACTTCTTGGTAGTACCGCAATGTAGTTATTGTCATATAGGTTTTAATACACTATACTAAATATAATTTTAAAATATTGACATGAAATAATGGCATTCAGAGGTGCAACTCGGTTTTTTTTAGCAGTAAAAAAACTGCATCGTATTTCTACAGGAAAAACGGGCAGTTACCTTCACTGCTCATATATACTGTGTCTTGTTCCGTTTCAGTGACTTATTTTTTAAACCCTAATATGTTCATCACCTACAGCTTACTTACGTGTGCAGTATGTCATAGCCCTTTCTATTTCCCCTAATTTGGTGCCCCTGTAGCAAACTTCTTGTGCTGTGCCTAGCTCCGCTCAACAGCCTGAACTCACCTAGGAGGACAAAAAGGAGAAGGACTTCTCCAACTGGGCTGTAGTGTGACCCAGAAAACACACAACAGCTGCTTCCCCAGTAAGGGCTGGCTGAATCTGGGTCCTAACCCACATTTCAATGGGGATGGTGATTAACAAGTGCATAGGCCTTACACCCTCCATTTACACAGCAGCTCTCAGAAGTTTTTAAAGAGGTAGATTAGGTGATGGACAGCAGATTAATTACTGCTGCCAAGCCTCTCTTAAAAACTCGAGTATGCCCATGATGGTCTCCTTTCATGCTCTCAGAGAGCAGAAGGGTAGACAGTTTTTTGGCTAGAATTGAGTATTAGATTAAAAAGAAAAATTAAATCATGGAAGAGTCTGGTAGGAGTAAGAGAATACAAATGACAGAGACGATTTAACCAAGGCCTAAAGTGACAGGACAAGGGGCAATGGTTTTAAACTGAAAGAGGGTAAGCTTAGATTGGACATAAGGAAGACATGCTTTACAATGAAGGTGGTGAGATGCTGGAAGAGGTGGTCCAGATAAGTTGTGGGTGCCCCATCATTGGAACTGTTCAAGGTCAGGCTGGATGGGGCTTCGAGCGACCTGGTCTGGTGAAAGATGTCCCTGCCTATGGGAAGTGTGTTGGACTAGATGATCTTTAAAGGTCCCTTCCAACCCAAACTGTTTAATTTTGACATGAGTTTTTGTTAGACTGAGGTTTTTATTTTCTTGGACTCTTTTTTTTCCCCCCTTTCTTTTATTATAGCTGATTGGCTTTTACAAAAAAAAAAAAAAAGAAAAAAAGGGATTTCATCCTCTTATTTGCCCATTGGACTCATCATTGCAATTTCTTGAGGGTAAATTTTGTCATGGAAGGATGATTACATGCTTTTCAGAACAATTTAATTTGATGTAACAATACTGTAACTGTTGCTAAATCTTCCAGAGAGATTCTGTAGAATATCCAAATTAGGCGCAATAACCAATCCGTGTCTGTATTTGAATAGTAGCTAACTGTACTTTATTTTGGATGATGCATTTGTGCTATTTTAAAAACAGTAAAAACTATGTGAGAAAAAAGTAGATTTGTCCTACCAAAGATAAAACATTTTTATTGGTAATGAAATATTGTGACATTCTAAGTGCTGATATAATTTCACAAACGTGTCGAACCATGTTATCATGGGGAACAGGGGACTCTCTATCTGCGGAAGGTCTATTCAAGAGATGCCTGACATTAAATGGAGTTAATATACAATTTCCTATAATTTGGAGTTTAACCATATTGCTATTGTAGGTGGGCAAGAAAGAATTCTGTGATACCAAGCCTGAAATCATTTAATCAGGAATGTAAATCAGTTATGTGCTTCAGTTACCAAATGTTGATAGAATTGGCTATGGTGGATTGTTGTTTTTTAATTACAGCTGCTCTGTAATGTTGTTGTGTTACCAGGTTCCAAGGAGGAAAATAGTATAGTACGGCAGCTTGCTATGCCAAATGACCACTGCTGCTGCCAAGTATAAATACTACCAGGAGTGGGCTCCTCTATAGGACGATAACCGCATCCCGAAAGTAGTGAATGCCACACTTCCCTATATGTATTTATGTTCCGATAATTTATTTAAATAATGTGCCTAGTACATGCTTTATAGCCTTCTGCCTTTTGCTACACAAATTTTAGCTTATATTGCAGACTGTGCAAGTCATTTGGCAAATGTAATTTCCATCCCTGCATACTAATCGATTTCTTCACAAACACCTGCTATCAGTTATGATAATAAAAATGCCATTCTAAATTGAAAAGGGGCCAAATGGAGCTTCCTAAGGAAATGACTTAAGTGTCTTTCAATGCCTTTAATGTAGTAATGTTCTTGTAGTGCCAACACTTTTTTGAGCATTTGCATTTTATATAATTTTACTCTATTACATCATTTTTCTGTCTAAATGGTTCCTCATAACCATTGCTACGAAGTAATTCACAGCGAGATTGGAGAGGAATTTCTGCGTTTCCTCTCCCATGGGATTAAACCCAGCAACTTTACGTAGTCAAAATTCCTTAGCACAGATCCGATTGGAACATCTGGCCGCTAGACTAGTGTAAATACTAAACGGCTGTATCAGTTCCTATAACATCGCTGGGAAAACATTGTCGAGTTGGTGGGTGCTTTGCCCTTGGACTGCGTGCCAGTTTCTTTCTAAAATATAAGCTTAAATTTAGCAGCCAGATTGCAAGTAGCGTTTGAATTATCCAGGGTCGCTTTATGGCTCCTTCCATCCCAGGAAATAACTTCCCAGCAACAGCCTGTGCCAGAACCTAATCATTTTCAGCTCTGCTGGGTCTTGTCTCAGCTCCGAAATGTCGCACTGGCTTTCAGCTCTATTGTCATCTCCCCTGACAATGTCCTCTGCATTATTTGTAAGGAAACAATCTATTTTACTGATTTCTTTGCATTTTCATTTTCTCTTAGCTCTAGCCGCCCAGGCGTACGCACTAAAGGAAGAGAACGATAGTCTACGATGGCAGCTGGATGCTTATAGGAATGAAGTGGAGCTCCTGAAACAGGAGAAAGGACAGCTCTTTCGAACAGAAGAAAGCCTTACGAAGGATCAGCAGCTGCAGTTCCTACAGCAGACAATGCAAGGCATGCAGCAGGTATTGCTAAGGAAAAAGAGAACAGGTCTTCTTTTTCTTTTTTTAGGAAAGTAGCACCATGGGGCTGTGCTGTACTCCAGACTAATAGTCATGAAGGTCCTGATTTCTTTTCAGAGTCAAAATCTTACGGATTTCAGATGGGGGAAAGGGGAAGAGGAATTGGGGGTACCTTTCGGGATAATCATTCTAGGAATTCATAAACTGTAAACCCATTGATTCAAGAAAAGTCCTTGTGCATATTTATTTAGGAACAAATTACTTCGGTACATCCCCTGTTGCTCTCCTCACTTAATCCAGTTGGCCCTAATTCTGCACAGCAGTTCAAGAACATTTGTTGGGTGTAGCATAGCCAGTGCGCTGTGATGCTTGGTCTTGCATTCATCTGGTTCTTTAGATGCATCTCCACTTCTCCGCTTTGTCTTTTTTTCTGCTGACTCTTGTTCGAGGATGACTGAGACCTCTCCAGCTTGTCCTGCTAACTTGCACGTGGATAGCAACATCAACGCTGTCTCCTGAGCTCTTACCATTTAGGCTGACCCATGGACGGAACCTTTTCATTCAGGCAATTTTTTGAGTGGTTTAGTGCAGCAACAAAGCTTTTTCTCAGGCATTGGTCAGACAGAAACTGCAATGTGTGCCTGCAGGGGCAGTTCAGTGTGCCTTATCCATTCTCCCTGATTTGTCAGTGTGCTCCTGACGTTATGCTGGGCAGCTCTTGGCAAGCACATCCGTATTGCTCCCACTGCTTTGTCTGGCAGGTCCACTAACACATGAAGCGCCCCTCGTTCAACATGCGCGTGTCTAACCTCTTTCCTGCCCCCCTAACCTCTAACCTAACTTGTATTCAGCTGCTACCTGACAGAGCGCAAGGGCAGTGGCTCACCACGACACTGGCTTGGGCTCCCATCTAGAATGGAGCTTCTCAAGATGTCACTGCGGAGGTGAATTTTGCCTCCTCCGTCTGTGCCCTGAAGCAATGTGTGCGCTCCTCTGTCACTCTTGATTATTAGATTCCAGAAGGGGACAAGTTGTGCCCACTTCCAGATTGTACTAAGCTGCTTTTTCTTATGACAAAAACCAGGAGATGTTCATTTACCTATGAGCTGCCTGGTTGGATTAGGAGCAGCATTGCTGTCGTGGTACCCATCGAATCCAAAAAATCTGCAAATCCCACCTACCACCAAATAAGAGTGCACAAGACAAGCCTACGTGTGTGTTTATACCCCTACAAAACCTGCAGGGTTCTACCAAATTAGGATGATCTATGGTATAGTGGAGTAATTCTGAACAAAATATTTGAAAAATAGAAAATGAGTCATTGACCGTTCAGGAGTAAAATCTTTCCTGAATTTAGGAACAAAGTCATTAATCAGAAATACTTCAGGTTTCAGTATACTTTAGGTATGCTTGAGGTCTATTTCCGATCTTATCCTTATATAAATGGATACTTAAATATCACTGGCTTCATTAAATTTAACTGCATATATAAATATTGTGCTAAATTTTAGCCTGGTGCTAATTCTCCATTAAAATCAGTGAAAAGTGGGCACAAAATACTACTAAATCAAAATGCTAGAGCCCTGACGCTCATTTTGCATTATTATAATTTCCTACCTGGGGTCTGGATGAGGGATAATCAAGTCTGTAGACTATAAATAGATTTCTATTGTTACTTCAAGGAAATGTTAATATCGCAAGTCAATAACGGAACGCAATTTAACTTATCTCTCTGTTCAGCTAGCAATGGACACTGTAGTCCCTGTTTCTCTGAGAGTTTTTATGTTCGTGAGGATTTTGCTGTGAGGTACTGAATTTTTCTAGTTCGCCATCTCGGGGTCAGACCTTCTAACTCCCAATGGGATATAATTAGAGATGGCCCAAGGAGCTGGAGAAGACATTGCGGATAATCCCATCTGACAATATGCTGAGGAGGGCAGCAACACAGGAGCACAGGAGGTGGAGTTCAGAATATTTGGTGGGAAATTATCAGTCAATTAAGCAGCTGGATGATGGCTTTGGATTTCAATGATTAGCCATAGTCATGACATCCCATAACCTTTGTGCTTTTCATGCAGTTCATGCATGCATATTTAGAAATAAACCTTTGATTTAGGTAGACTCTGTTTTATCTCAGCTTGGTTTTGTAAATGTTGAGAGATGACAACCTTAGCTGAAATCCATCAGTATAGCAGGTGCTCAGCTTCTATGGAAATCAGTCTCTCTATGAAATATTAAACATATAGCCAGGACTTGAGTAGTAATAATTTAACAAGAAGACCTGTATTCCCTTTTATGCTTTTGTATATATTAAAATTAATTTCAGACAAGGTAAACTGAATGCCATTGAATTCCTGAACCCTACATATATATCAGCATTAAAAAATGTATTCCTCCTCCTTTTTGCCTCTTCATTCTCCCCTGCTTTTTCATACATCTCTTCTTCTAACTTTGAAAACTAGAGGATTAGTGATTTGAGCTGCAGCCTGAAAAGCAGGTTTATCTGGGATGCATTTTCAGACTCAAGATGTTTTTTTGTAAACATATTTGGTGCCAAACAATAGCAAATGACATCAGTGTATTTTTTTATGTAGTTCTACCATCTGGACATTTTTCAGGATTCTTTCCCGCATTTGCAGGACTGATGAAATGAATGTTTATTTTCTCTTCCATCACTCCTACTAATCAGAAGTAGCATCAGCAGAATCACACAGATGTTTGCTTATGAAGTATACCTTATGGGCAGCAGTCGCAACCTGCTTATTTATTGTCTCTAAAAAAGAAAATCCTTTGGACTAATGACACTGAACTTACTGGGTTTTTAGTCCACTCCCTCCATAAAACTGTGTCACAGTTTAATTCCATACCCACTGTGAGATCTCAAACAAATTGAAATAATGTCTTGTATCCATGGTAACAAATGAGATACACTTTACCTGATTTTGAGATGGAAATTGAATTAACTTGTCACTGCTGCATAGGTGGTATTGCCTTCAATTTATTTCTATAGGAGAACACACATACCGAGCAGATCACTTTCCGAATGGCTCCGTTTTTCCGGCAGTGTTTGGTATTGTCTAACAAAGTCTGTGATCACAAGGAAGGATGTTTTAGTTGTAACTGTTTTTACAATACTTCACAGAACGGTTGTGAGAATTTCTGAAATCTTGTCTCTCTGCCTGAAATGTTTTACCAGGTACATGACTGTAGGTAATGCAGAAAATAACCATCTAGTAGCGTTGCTTAATGCTTGCCATTACAGGACTCAGTTTTCAGTGGGTATATAATTTTTCCAAATATTAACCATTTGGGTTAGCATATCCTATGTGGAGTAGCAAGCAGAATTCTTTTGAAAAACTCTCATCAAAATATTTCAGCCATTCCAAGAACAAAGTGTGAAAACCACGCTTTTCTCGTTTGTTGTCCACCAAAGAAAATTCTTGAGGAGAATGCACTTGCCACCTTCATGCTTTGAAACAGGCACTCAGAATTTGACAGTGAGTCGCTATTGAATTAATGATGTGGTTTCCAAGTCCTTTATAAAATCTGCCTGAAACTGATAGTATTATAAGCCTTCGAAAAAATGTCAGTTTGCCACGTAGGAGATGTCACTCATTAGCATATATCCAAGTAAATTTTAGGTTATTACTGGCCATCTGGGGTTGTTCATGAACAACCTCCATAGCGCAGGCATCGGTACGATGTTTCACTCCTCAAGTTAGTCCTAAATCTACACAGCACACCTCCTTTAGCATGGCTCTCTAATTGAACAAGCTAGTTCCACCTTTTCATCAGGCTTAATTGGCCAAGGTATGGGACCATGATTGCTTAGCTGGACTGATTCCTGAACTGGTTCATTTGCCAATTGGCCAGTAATTCTGCACTGTGCTTCATAGCATCATGTAAATATATGATAATGTTCTTTCCTTTCACAACTCCCTGAGCATGATGGGCCTAATTTAAGCTCCTGCAGGCAAGGGTGTCATCCAGAAATTCCCATGTAAAACATGCTTCCACCTATACTTTCTCCGGGAAATGTACACAAGTGCCTACAGTTCTTCTATCGCAAATGCCAGGGTTTATCTGGGACATTTAAGAGGCACCCCATTGCCCCAGTCCCCTGAAGGGCCTGATTCATTAGCCAAGCTGGGGTTCATAGTCCTAACAGACAGCGACAGCACCGGCTCCCCTTCGTTGGCAGTGGTGCATTAAAGCCTAGCCAGGGGGTTACTCCGTGAGCAGGGGATGTGCAAGGGTGCCTCTCCTAAAATTACTGCTGGGGGTGGAAAGCAAGAACAACAGGAACAGGCGTGGGTGGTAGGCATAGGGCTAACACCAAGGCTGAAGTGCTGCTGCGGGTGCCACCGACTCTGTTACCTCGGGGTGTTTCGTAGAATCATAGATTCATAGAATCTTCATGGTTGGAAGGACCTTTGAGATCATCAAGTCCAACCATACACACACCAAAAAAAAAACCCAAAAAAACCCCAAACCCCTACAATCTCTGCCACTAGAGCATGCCCTGAAGTGCCACATCTAGACGTTTCTTAAACACCTCTAGGGATGGTGACTCAACCACCTCCCTAGGCAGGCTGTTCCAGCGCCTGACCACTGTTTCAGTAAAGTAATTCTTCCTAATATCTAATCTAAACCTCCCCTGCCGCAACTTCAGACCATTTCCTCTGGTCCTGTCATTATTCACCTGGGAGAAGAGGCCAACACCCACCTCTCTCCAACCTCCTTTCAGGTAGTTGTAGAGGGCAATGAGGTCTCCCCTCAGCCTCCTCTTCTCCAAGCGAAACATGCCCAGCTCCCTCAGCCTCCCCTCATATGACCTGGTCTCCAGACCCCTCACCAGCCTGGTAGCTCTCCTCTGGAATATGCTCCAGCACTTCAATGTCCCTCTTGTACAGAGGGGCCCAGAACTGAACACAGTTTCGGCAGAAGACTGAACATACCCTGGCCCTGTTGATGGCCCACGTGGATGTCCCTCTGGTACAGCGTGATGAAAGTCTTCTTTTGTCTTGTCTCCTTTTTTCCCCCCAAACAATATCAATTTCACTCTAATAGCAAGGCAGATTGCGAACCTGAGCACTCGTAAGCCAGGAACCACCAGAGTTACCGCCTGTGTGTTTCGCTTCGTATGCCTCAGAGACCCTTCCCCATTCTGTGCTGCAGAGTTAATCATCGCCTATTCAGTACCTTCCTGTCCTTCCTGTTCAATATGCAACTCGAGGTCTTACTGCAAAGGCCGCATTGCTCCTGTCATTTCCTACCTACTGAGGACTAGATTTTGCAGTTTACTAATCATTTAGCATGTGAAATAAATAGCAAGTGCATCTGAGACTTACGCACCTATTTTTAAAGGGCTCTGATAAATGCCAGGTGACTAGCAATCCTTTCAGGCTTTCAGTGCTCGTTCAGGGAAGGACAGTTTGGCCTGTGATGTCCCTCACCGTTGTGGTCGGGAGGGTGAGAAGAGCATCGCAGCTCCCTCCTTACACTCACTGCCCCCTCGAAGGAGGGTGGCCAGGGTATGTATTTGGTGACAAGGACTGTGGGGCGCACACAGCTTCCACAGTACAGTCACTGGGAGCCGGGTTAGGACCTATTTGTCTAAGTAAGATAGCACAAGGGTCATCTCTCAGGTTTTTGAGCAAGATCATATACCTCTAACGTACAGTAACCATTCTGAGTCGTAAAGCCAGAGGTAACTAGTGTTGGCCTCACTGTGCTGCCTTTGAAATGAATTTGATTTCTACCACTCCCAGCCACTGGAGCAGAGCTAGTCCGTTTTCAGATGTCCTCACTGAGCTAGCAGAATTGTTTTTTTCTACAAGCAACGAAGGCGTTGCTCAGATCTTTCCTTTCCTATCCTGTTATGAAGTGTAGGTTTTTCTCATACAAGTAAGGGAAGAACTGAGTATTCCCATGGTCCCCTTTTTTTAAGGGAGGAAGAGCACGTTTCTGTCCAGGAGGCTTCATCAGCTAGTAGGATAGGGCATCGCAAGACCTTTTTTTCACGTCGCTCTTCTAACCAATCTGCCCCCTTTTAAATTCCAGTAAGCCTCAGCCGGCATTTAGGTCTGCAGCTCTCAGATCTTTCACAGATGTTGTTAACTGTCACGGCCATTCCTTTGGCTCACATACAAACTTTCTGAAATGTCAGAAGTCACGGACACATATGCTGTTGGCTGAAAATTGCCAAATCTGGTGCCACGTGAGCTCCATAACCATTATAACAACCATTTACCTTTAAATATACAGGTTCTAGTAGCAGTTTATCATTGAAATTAACACCATTGTTGAATAGATGGAGCATGTTATGGCTATATTTATTAATATAGCTTAAATGTAGAGGAGATTTGTAGACTTTTTTTTTTCCACCTACTTTTTGCTCACCAAACCTATTCAGTGTATAACCCACGCAATGTACTTACGCACAACTATAAACTGGTTCTTCTCCAAATGCAGTTAAAGAGAAGGGTAAATAAAAGAGATAATAAACATTACCTCTTGTATTTGCATTTTACCTGCTGAATAAACAGACCAGAATAATTAAGTTGGAAATGTTTTTTATTACTACTCTTGCAGTATGAATTCCAGTTACATCTTTCTGTTTTCCTATAAAAGTGGCACTGGAGTAGTAATGGCAATATTGATCAACACCGATAATTTTATAGGGAATGGATATAAAATAAGTGCGAGGGAGTGGATCCAATATCCAGATGTTCACTTCCAGGCCTGTATCTTCTTCTCTTACCCTACGGTTGATTTTTGGAAACTGGTTAAGAAATATGTGTGCTCCTGGGAAAGAGAGGCATCTTCCCATAAGTAAGTATTATCTTTGTTCCCATGTGCTTTTCAGGGCTTTGTATAGTACTGTCCACGTTCAAACTTCCAGAAAATACTTACTCTTTCAGATTATATTAAAAAAAAAGAGCAGCTGGCAATTAAGTGCTAATTATTTACCAGATCTCAGACAAGCCAAATGGGTTCTCCTCTGTGTTTAACAACCTTTCCTTATTGAAAGTAGTGTTTAATTTCCCACTTCTGCCACCACCACTTCAACAATATTAGGGGAAGTGTAAATAAGGGCCTACAGATGCTTTAAGCACCATATTCTTGATAGCTGTTCTAGTGGTAAGATCTAGAGGGTAGCATCTTTTTGCCTGCTGCCACTGGCAAAGCTAAACTGAGATAGGCAGCAAGAATAAGCACTTTGGAGACAAATAATTGGACACCCATATTTTATTTAAAATATGAAAGAAATCAACGAGTATGTTCGTTAACATGCTTGTGTAGTCTAGTGGTGGTGCGGGATAGATCTCATAAGTTTTGGGATCAAGAGATCCTACGTGAGTCCTAAATACTAGTGTTGGCTTGCTGATTACACGGTTTCCAAATGCATTTGATGCTTTCATTACTAGGAGTTCTGCTTCCACTACTAGGAATTGTGTTTCAATGGAAATACCACTGGCCAAACTGATTCTCTTC